>NC_087517.1:37940436-38258164 GCF_963921805.1 Phalacrocorax carbo | reverse complement strand
AATTTTTCCAGCAAACTCTGCATTCATGACATCATTTCTCTTCACTAGACTAAGATTTGTGGGCGAGATCATTGATTTTACCTTTTGCAATTTTAGAGACTGATTCATCAGACTTTTTCAGAACCAAGATAAAAATGGCGTGGATGGTTATGAAATCAGGTTTCTGCAAGTTATGCATTGAAGAAACATTCAAGATATTAAGCAAAAATGTTTGTGTACTGACTATCCTCAAGCAGAACTTATATGAAGTAGAAGTAACATTTTCCGAAACAGTTCTTCAAGAAATTATACTTTAAGACAGGTTCTGAAAGGAGAAAAAGAGAACAAAAACTTACCCTCGTATGTTTACAAACAAGTCTTCTGCAGCTTTGTGAATATGGAATACTTCATCTCGAAACAGAGCCAAACAAGAGCTGCTTTGAAGTGCAAGTTTCCAAAGGCTCAAAGCTGCAGCATCACTATTTAGGATTCCATGGCACAAAATAAATCCAACTTCAAATGTTTACATTGATGCATGTCACAAACAAGATGCACAAAGACAGTAAGAGACAGTGAGGTCATTATGCGTTTTCTCTTAAGTAGTTCACTGATAAACTCTTTAATAGATAACATAATTTTATATCTAAAAAAACCCCCACACCATTCTAGTGGAGGTATTTTCTGTAATGTGAATTCCTTAATCCTGATACTACTCAGCTATTTTCATCGGAATTACTAAACCCCTCATTTTTAGTCAAAGTCTGGAATAAATTGATGACAACTCCACCCAGCATATGTTGAATTCCAACTTCACTGTAGGTAAAAGTATGATACCTACATATGAGATTTAACAAGGTCTTCAGAATCTAATTTGAATACAACAGCTTTTATACTGTACGGAAAAACAAGCAGTCTTTTAAGCTTTAACTTTTTTTTAATACAATCATGAGCTGTTTCAGAAAATTTTACTCACAAATGATCCATTTTTCCATTGCATCCAGAGAGAGGTATTCACACGGCATCTGTTGAAAAAAACAGTAATTTGTAGCAAACTAATTATATAAAAGACAATACATTTCAGGAGAAGTACTTTTTAGAAAAAAGGTACAAATAAAGCCTTAAACTCTGATGAATCATGGAAGACTGCTTCTAGTTACTAACAGGGCATTGTTTCATCCCTCTAGAAACCGAGGGTTTGAACATTAAATGAGCTTCCATACCCTCTGATACCTTGAACAAACCAGTGAGCAATTTTTGACAAACATTTAGCTTCAACAAAAATTGTATTTAAGAATATTAAAGACGTAAGGCTTTTGATGTATACTAATTGCAACCTGACAGATGTTAATGCTTGAATTTTTTCAGAAAGATGACCATTCATATCACAACTGAGAGAGCAAATGCAAATAGTAAAATTTTTAAAGGTAGTATCAGTTCTGATTTTCAGTCTGTTGGCCCACAAACATCTGAGGCAGTACACAGGATTCCTTCCTTCTATGCTGCAGACATTAACATTGCTTCACTTCATCTTTTGATTATCAAATACTGGAAATGAAGGCATGAGCTAACCAACAGAAGCTTTAATTAATATAAGAACTCCTCTTCCCCCGTACTAAAGTATTCAGCTCTTGCAATTAACCTATTTATCTATCTGATTAAAAGCCACATAAAGGTAACCAAATAGAAAACAAAACATCCCTACATTATTTTATGGAAAACCTCGCTTAACTTTATCATATAAGGCACATTAAAATGCCATACTGTGTCAGACTGTGCAGGATTAAGCATTGTACTGGGGGCACTGATGAGGCTCAGTAGTTGTGCGTTTCTCCACTGGTCAGCTGAGAGATTTCTTCGAGGATAGACCATCTGGAGTGAAATCAGAGCATCTGAAAGGGACTAAAAATGAGACCAGTGATTAGCTTGAAAATGTCCTCAAGGTTGAGTCTTGAGTAAATAACCAAATTCTTTACTTCATGTTATGAACTGTGTATTGACACTGCCGTACTCCAAGCCTGAGAGACATTAAGTACTATTTCATCAGTAGTGCTGTTTTCTCAGCATTATTACTAACAGCAATGAGAACATCTTGCTGAACTAGTCCTGAAATTAAACTTGAGGTTAAAACCAACTGCATCTAGTTTATCTCACATATAAAAGACTATTCCAGGCTAAGGGAGGGATTAAGCAAAGCAGAAGGTTTTGTTTTGGGGTTTTTGGGTTGTTTTTTAATCTATTATTTTTAGAGTTATAAAACTCTGTGTTCAGAGTTCGAGGAGGTAGAAAAAAAATCAACAGGGGACCACAAATCTGTCATGTACAACTGAAAGCTGTTCATTATTTATTCAAGCATCCTAACTACTGCGTTATTCCCTTCTCTGCCACTTCATTTAGTATGTCTTTCCCTCTTCACTAGCAAATTATGATTATTTTGAGCAGATACTATCTACAGGAGCATCTTCATAGCAGATTAAGCTTATCCATTAAGATGATGTCTTTTGCATCAATACTGGTGCTTGTATGAGGCCTCAAGAGCCAGGTCTAAGTGTTACACCAGCAAAGAAGGTCACTGGGGCAGTGGGGGGTGGGGTGGGGAAGTAATATGAAGCTAATTTAAAGGACTAAACAACTGTCAGGTTTACTGCAAGCAGTGAGATGATGGAAGGACAACTTAAGTGTGCAGTTCCACGACAGCGTAATGTAAGTATCTGTTTCTATAGCATGGTGCCTGAAGGGATCCCTGACCCCAATTTATACCTCTAGTACCAAATAAGCAGAAGAGCAAAAAAATCAGACCGGAAAATGGCTTTACAAAACATTAAGGGAAAGGATTTGCCCACTATTAAATACTAAAGCATAAACAAAAATAATACTGAAAAGTAAAACACCTTTCCTAAAATGTGTACAAGAAAAGATTAGTTGCAAATGAGATCCCTAGCTAAGCAAGTCTTAACCATACAGGAATCGGGCAGAAGAAAATATAATAAAAATAAGATCACAGATTATTTAGACAAATGAGAAGTATTCAAAACTATTTAACTTCAGAGCACTTAGAGAAGTAGCTGAAAAACTCTCTGAGCTTCTAGTGACTATCTTCAAAAGTTTAAGTAAATAAAAAAAAACTCTCAAGAGGACTAGAAGGGAAACACACACAGTACCTAGACTTCAAAACAGGGAAAAAAACCCAAACCTTAAAAATGTCAGGTAATAACTTAGTATTTAACTTAAATTCCTGCCAAAGATTCCAAAATAAGTTGTTAGGCAATGAATTTGCAAGCACCTAGAAAATAACACCTTTAAAATTACAGCCGGTCAGTACCGATCAAACAAATCTAGTTTCCTTTGATGGAGGAGCTAGCTTAGTTGACAAACAGGAAGTGATAAACAGGATATACATTGACTTTGGTGAGGCTTTTGTCACTTTTCCATGGTATTCTTACATGAAAATACAGCCTAGATAAATCATCACAGATCTGCAGCACAACCAGCTTTGTAAAAATAAGAGCTTAAAAGCATTTGTACAGAAAAGGCTAAAGGACTTGGGTTCATTTAACTTAGCGAAGTCAACTGAACAGGGTATACAATGTCAGCTTTTGAGTATAGAAGATATTACTGAAGAGGCAAAGGTGATTTCCAGCATCCCCATTTAAGGGCAATCCAAAGGAAAAACCCTTGGTTACAAAATAGAAAACCCCATTCATCTAGGATGGTCGGGATGCTGGAATGAAACCAGCAAAAAAATGGTTCCATAGAAACATTAGTAATCTCAATTTCAAGCTGCAAACCAAAACAAAACACAGGCGTAGCTATTCTCAGATGAACTACAACTGATTTTTAATCAATTTCTAATCCTTAGTGAATAAAATGGAGCCTTACGAATGGGTCCTCACATTCCTGTAGGTTCTGTTATCGAATAGACTATCAACCCCCAGCCCCAGACATCTACTCTAAGTAATATCTCCTGTAAAATTTGTACCTAGTGGCTTTTGACAAAACAAACGCTTGCATATATACTTTATCTCTGCTTCTCTCTATTAAGGTTACTGTGTTCCTGTGAGAAGTAGTTACATACTTTACTGTGAGGTACAAATTCCTCCATCATTTTCTTTAAAGGATTTTCATAATCCACAATCATCTGGCCAAGGCGTGGATATTCTCTGTCACTAAAAGCAACAAACAAACAATTCACTCAGGTGTAGTTGATGTTGTTATTATTATGCACACTTCCTACACAACTGATTTTTACCTTGCTCCATGTGTCATTTCATGGGCATAGTTATACAATCCAATGATGGCCTTCCTTTCTTCAATTCGAGACAGCAATATCATTAGAGTTGTGTAGGTTATAATCAAATCTAGGTAGTTCTTTGTTAAATCGAAGTTTACAGTCTAGAGATTAAAAACAGTAAATTATATTTCTAAAACTTCCAGAAACAAGTATAAAACTTTTTCCTTAACTTTCCACCCGTTTTCAACTTTGTTTAAATACAATGGACTATCTGGATCAAAGTTTTTGTTCTAGTTGCATGCAGAGTTCGTACAATCTTAATTTGTTCACTCAAATCCCCAGAACCATTTGTATTCATGAAAGCAAGCATGCAAATAAATCTTTCCAGGCTCAAGTGTCACAGGTTAACTGACAGATAGGAAAACTTTTCTTGGATGTTACTAAGCAGTCAGCAAGTGCCTTTGGCCTAATGAATTATATTTTAATAAGACCCTGTAATGTAAAAAAATCCAGCACATATCCCACTGGCCTGGTGAGATCGTTCCACAGACTATATACCTGCTCCTCTTTCATAGTATGAAACTAAGTTAGCCAAAATTTAGAATAATGACTAAAACTAGTAAGTGACATCATGAACATTAGAAAAGAAAGCTGAAACCAAAAAGAAAATGTATCTGAGTTGTGGTTTTTTGTGTTTTGGTGTTGTTTTTTTTAACGTAACACTTTTAACTACTTTTGTACTTGCTTTAGCCAACACCAGAAGTGACCTCCTCACATATCTCTTAGGTGGACAGCATTAATATTCCTGTTTTGTAAGCCTAACCAGCTTAAGTAAGTAGACAACAGTAAACCTCTAAGAATAAACTTGCAGATACAATAAAGCAAAAATTACAGAAAGATTTTTATGTCTGGTAACGGACAATGCTGTCCATAAGTAGCCTGCTTAAAATGCTCTATCTTCTGATTTCAAGCTATTTGTAAAAAGTTAAAGATCTGACAATTACAGTGTTTTTATTTCTCTTGCATTTATAACTAGAGATCTCATGTTTCTTGGGCTAACATAAGCAAGTCATAATTCTCCGCACAGAACTATCAGAAACATTTTTAAGTGGCATTTGAAAATTTAAACCCATAAACTTACAATATCAAAGAAGACTTGGCAAACATCGATAGTGTTCAGCAGCTCACAAACATGGTCCTTGAAAAAACAAACAAATAACTTCAGTTTAAAAAGATGTAAGTAAATCTCTTTACTATGCTTAGTGGTGGAGATGGCTGGTGTTTTAAAGGACAGAGCTACAAGTTCAGCTATTTCATTATATAGCGTTATTTCATAATTGGAAGGACAGAACAACTGACGTTTTCAATACCTTACCTTAAATTCCATAACATCAACAAATGTGAAGTAGTATAATGCCAGGTTCTTCAGAATCTCTGATTTTTCTTTCTGGAGCTGAGCAAGCTGTTGCTAAAAAAGAAACATAAACATGCACACTGTTCTTAGAAGATCTTGAGAAGACTGCTGAAAAATAATACCTGTGAAGTGCAGAGTAATCACCAGGCTATGCAAAGAAGCCTTAACATGGTTTTCTAAGACTGAGGTTCTGTGTGTCTCAAACACACACAGAGTTCTCAGTTTAACAGCTGCCGACTATACTTTGAAGATAAAAGTCAAGTTAGTACACATTAGTACCAAAGTCATATTGTTTAGCTCAGCTAGAGATGAAAATGGGTAATTAGGAAAAGTGTTATCATATCTAAGTTAGCAAAAGCAGAACAGTATGTGAGCACAAATCAGTATGACAAAAAAATAATGACGTTACTTGAGGTGGGAGAAAAGCAGGTGGCAGGTTACAAACTTTACTACAGAAAAACATTATGCTTTTAAATTCTGAACTTACCAAAAAGAATATCCAGGCAAAGCCACGTTAAGCATGCAAAATAAAATGTAGATACAAACATAAAATACAGTAACGGTTCTTTGACCAGTTCCATATAAACACAATAATACATTCAAACAAAAACAACAAAATAAAGAAACAAAAAAAGAAGCAAAACACTAGCTTTAGACACTGGTGGATAAAATGGAAGAGGCAAATGTGAATACAAAGGCCTGAAATAGTTCACATGGATTTTATTTATTTATTTATTTTTAAACAGTGAAATGTCATTTATTTTCTGCCTTTTTCAAAATGTTTCTGGAGGAACCAGACCAATCACCTAATTACAATTAAGAACACACAAAAAAGCAGTTGTTACTGAACAGCCACTCTGTTTATCTCACAGTCTCACAGAACTGCAAGAATCCAATTATTTACCTTGCAATATCCAGCTACTAATTAAGTCTCTTTACTGATACATGAATTGAAATTAAAGCAGTCATAACACTCAATATGAAAAAGTGCCTTCCAAAAAGCTGCATGATTATAAAGACTGATCAAGTTAAATAGGATTTTCTTCTCAGCAAGAGCAATCAATTATAAGAAAGATTAAATAAAGTGTTTCAAATTGGTTAGCTTATTTTCATAGGAGAGGTTAGAACTGAATACACTTCATGTCCCTCTTTACAGAGCTGTGCTCTGTGTTCTTCGTTTTATGTAAAGCACTAAAATTCCTCTAAATTAAAAAAATAGACTGCCTGGACCACTCCTGGACCACTGTATCATATATAAGATAATTTTTGTTTCATTCCTCTTAATTTTTAAAGGTGATTTTGATTTTTAGAAGAAGCCTCGAGCCATTAAGACTTCCATTATAGCCAAGGAAGACAGGCATGGAATGGCTACATTATAAAATACTCCTGCCTGCTCTTACACCAAAGCAAAGGATTTAACTTCGATGGTCTGACTTTGAATGCCTGCCCTATATAATAGTTAAGTTTCTTTCACATAGTCATCAGCTGGGACTTAAATCAAAAATGGGTGCAAGTACATGTGTTTATTCTCTAACTTCTCCTGATCGTCTCATGCACTAGGAAATAAGTTATTTCCATGTAAACAGCTGCTGTACAACATCTGTTTTCAAGTGTAAGTCCTACGAGTTGTATTTTGAACCTCAGCCTGAATTTGCCACTACCTTCACCAGTGTATACACCTTAAACTTTAGCTGCCTTGTGCTCAGAGAGCAAAGCATCCAGCATCACCACACGTGGAGTCTGGAGCTCGTGCAGGTCTGCACAGCTCCAGTACACCTTCAGGCCAACTTGCATCTATACTCAGGACCTCCCCAGAGGAAAGAGTGCTTTGTACTTTCAGGGCTGCTTCATCAGTCAACAGTTCTTACACAATGAACAATGATCACCTAAGATGCATGGTTTTAGTCTTCATCCTGACCCTGTCATTTAAGCTATTTTTTCCAAATGATTTGTTTTTAGAACACCAAGCAGAAGTAGGCTTTGTTTCTGTGCAACTAACACAAGCATGAACTGGATGAATTTGAGGAGCTGTTGCATGATTTTTCAGGAATAGACCACATGCTATTGCTCAGATGTAGGAATAATTCTAGTGCAGAAAGACAACAAAACCAAAACTAGCATTACAACGGCTCATACGCTTTAACTGCAATCCTAACTCACACTAAACAAGGTGCAATGCTAAGGTAAACTATCAAGATGATAGGCTGTTGTACACAACAACTATGTTTGGTATAAGAAATAGCAACTGAGTGTCCATTTCTGGAAGACACGACCATTTCAAAGCCACAGCACATCTGGGCCACAATACATGAAGTGGGGAGATACGGCAAAAAGGGAGATGGTGCTGAGAACTATGCCTGCAAATTAATTTTTTTTTTTCAGAGATTCTGTGAAGCTGTATTTTAAATATGGGGATATAGGGAGGTATTCAGTACACTCAACCAAGAACTAGGGAATCACTGCTGTACACTGTTAACTAGTCATCTGTACCCCCAGAAATACTTAAATGATGCTAAAGCTTTCTTACAGAGTTAAGGAGATCATTCTGTGAACTCCAAGTGTTGAGGGTGCAAGCAAACTTTTATTTAAAATACTAGTATCAAAGTAAAACAATATATCAACTGCAATCACTGTTAAATCAGTATTGTGCAAACAGTTCAATTCATAGAGCACAGTCTGATCAGTGATGTTTAAGAGTACAGCTCACAGCATGTAGGGTCTTGGATGTTTAGATACATTTTTGTCACTCAGGAATGTGGGTGTAGCTCTTTCCACGCCCATTGCAACAAAATTTTCCATTACTAATTTCCTAACAGCTGTTAAGAAATAGCTGATGCTACACTGTTTTGTATTTGGTTTGAGGCTTTTTTTCCTTAGCCTGCAATTCCATTTATCAGCAAACGCTTGCTTGCAATATTCAATGTAAGTCTTAAAATAGGATAAGCAGAAGTAACAACTCTTAAAACATTACTAGCATTGAAAGATTATTTTCAGTATAGCTAACCATGCCTTGTTAATTGGTTAGACGTGTTTTATTTATTCTTAAAGAATTTGAAGTACAAATTATATGAACAAGGACAGCAGTATTTTTGTCGAAGCAGTTGAATTAGATTTAAGACATATGAAAAGCTGTAGAAAGTTTAGCATAATAAATGGTTTCAGTTTTTTTGATCTTGCTATATCTGAAATAACTTCTTTTGTCTATTAGCAAAATACCACATCTCCAATCATATTTTAATATTATTTATAAATCGGGATTTTAAATACCAGAGAGTGAAGCTGACACTTTGTCGAGTACACTATCCACAAGAGAAGGAACTGATCTTTACCAAGGTGTCTTGTGCTTTTTCCTTCTTCATATTAAACACCCAAAATCCTTACACAACTGATTATTTACACAGAAAAAGCACATTAAAAGAAGTGAAAAACAAATCAGGAAGTGCAAGGAGACAGCCTCATTTAAAGCTCACATGAACACAATGGCTCAGAGACAAGAAAGTAATGACACAGATGCTGGCACATTAACAATGTGAATAAATACAAATTTAATATGAAGGCAAAAGAAAAACACGAGACAACTAGAAAAGTTTGTTCCAAGAGTTTTAAGTGTGGAAAACCCGAGGATAACTGTAGTTCTGTAACTATTTTGTCATATTTATTTGACTGGTAGCAGTAGTAGGTGAATAAATGTCTTAATTCACAACCCATGAACAGACACTAGGTAAAGGAATTTTCCCCTTCTTATATCAGTGTGGTATTTTTCCTGCAAGTATGACCATTAAACACTTGTATTTTTTTTTCTACAAATTGACACCACAGATATTACAACGTCCTCAGACAAAACACCATCAACTTAATCTTACCAGCTGGAATATAAGCCCCAAAAAGAAGTATTACAAATTCTGACAGTTAAAATTCTGGGGATGGGGGTAAATAATCACTGTCAGTATTCTTACTGCCATTTATTATGCTCATTATGCTTGCCACCTCTAGAGTCTTTAGATGAAGATTTTAAAAATTCAACTTGTAAACAAAGTTGTGTGTCTACAAAACCCATAGCAGAATGGTGGGGAGAGACAGAGGATCTAATCAGATAAAGAACATTAGTTTTAAATTCTATACATTAACTGTAAAATTATGGATGTGTCCTTGGTTTTGTTATTTCCAATTAAAAGCAGCCTCTGAAGTGATACACTCCATATAGAAAGATGCAATAGAATATTTATCATGTTTACTAACTAATGTTTCTTCTGCAAGATCTATTTTTGGTTTGTTTTCAAGCCTCTAGCACTAAGTTAACTCTTCTGTAAAGGAAATAGCCACCATGACCATCCACAACTGTTGCCATCCCCAGGGTTGACCATTTTATTAATAAAGTCACACAATCAGAGCAGTGAGGCTCCTCTTTAAAAACTGATCTACCTGTCAGTCATAAGGAATCGTTTGCCCCATTTTCTCAGTTTCTTTTACATAAATTCATATAGTAATTCCTACACTAGGCTTATTACATGTTATTGTTTCATACAAGCTTTGGCCACAGGTCTTGACTTCTCCAAGGCAATTATTTACAGAATAAAAGTCTCATCTGTGCTATTCTGTGATAAAAATGTTTTGGACGTATGCCTCTAGCTGCCTGTGTACTTAGATTTACGTCATGAAATCATGAAAGAACTATTAATTTAAAATGCATGAAAACTAATTACAGAATGCCATCTCAGTAACACTGCTTAACTAAAATACCGTTTAGGTATTAATGAGGGGGTTTGGTTTCTTTGGTTTTTAATGGCCAAGCCCTTACGTTGTCAATCATCAAATCAAAAGAGGATTTCAGTTTTAATGGATGAAGAAAACAGGTTAAGCATTACCAACATTCACTCCTTTGCAGTTATTGCATACACTACTAAGCGACAAGAGCAAGTACGTGACTAGTTTGTCTACCTTGGCAAGTGACTCCTATGGACTATTTGACTTACAGCAGTGTACTACAATAATTATTACAAATAATGATAAAAATTATATTGGTTTTGGATGCTATTCCATCTCGAATTCATGTACAATCAAGGGTAATGCTATAAATATAAACATTGCCGCTGATAGCGCTTACGATTTTGAAAAGAGTTAAGTTACATTACAACTGTTCTGTTTGGTGAAACATTTTAAAGATATTTCAAGTTTTCACATTATCTTTTGGAATTGCTATGAAAAATGCTCACCTTCAAAAAACTTTTAATCTGAAAAGTTTTACATATTATTCTCTGATTATATTATAGAATAAGTAATTTAAAGCCGTGAAGTCACTCTTATGCAGGCAACAACTGAAGACAGCAGACATGCTACTGCATACGAAACCAGAGCAGTAGGTATGGTTGTATGGCAGTAGCAGAGCAATTTTAATTCTGACTGATTTTTAGTAAAAATGTAGATAAAATTTATTTGTTGCAGATATTTTGCAGATTCTTCTGAAATAAACTTAGTACATCCCATTCTCAAGCATAAGAAATCTCAACTGCTTGTACAAAGGTGAACAGAGACTGGTTACTCATCGGCTGGCTTTACTCATGCAGCGGGATCTCCCATAAACTACCACCCCGGTGAGTTTTGGAAAACCAATCTTATCTGCAACCCCTTCAGCATTTTAAGTTCCTTAAGCAGCAGTGAGCAGAGTTGAACAGGCAGGTGTGTAAAGAAAGCATGGCACCCTTTTAGCTGGAAAATATTTCAGTCTTCATGGCCAGGAACCCAGTTAGCTTTATGGTGGAATATAGTGAGTTGGGTATATTAACTCCCCTAAGTTACTATTCCTTAAGTAAGCAATCAGGTGTCTGAAAAATCGAGTCTGCCAGACAAGAGATCCAGAACTCCAAAAAGCTGGGGAAAAATATTTAAGTTTAGTGAATTTGGGGATTTAAGTTAGTTTGCTTAAGTTAACCTTAAGAAATCAGTGGTCGTAGGTGTTAAGTTACCCTATCATTTTGAAAAAAGAATTATCATTACATGAGGCAGCATGGCTGAGACACCGATTCTTCCTTGGGAGAGAATTTCTAAATTACCTTCACTAGCACTGTGCAAACTACAATATTAAAAGCTTCATTAAAAACAAGCAAACGAATGACATTTCCCTTTTGGCACTGTACCCCTTACAGGCGCTGCAAGGAGTACTTCAAAAAGCAAATTATTATTTGTATTTAGTTAAGTGTTTTGAAAAAGACTAATTACTAGAAGCACCTATCACAACTTAAAAATCAAGATCGGTTATGAAGAGCGTATTTCAATAATTTTATTATAGAAGAAAGCATTTAGTAAAAGCATGCATTAATGTCTTCTAATAAGCTTTGGCCAAGGAGGTCTAGCCACACTGTGCCCACAACACCTCTCCCACATCCAGCTAATTTGCCATGCAACCAGCTCACTATGAAGTGAAACTGTGAAAGGCACAGTAAGCAGGCCAAACATATATATTGGGATCTAAAAGAAAAAAGCCAACACACCCATGAAGAAGTAGTAAATAAAATGTAAAGTGAACTAATTTGTATCTACAGATCCTAACCCAGGCAGGCTGGAAATGCTCGTGCCACTTGTACTCTACTCTCATATGATCTTATTTCTAGTCCCTGCTGACATAATACAGCAGAAAATTATTACAAGTCGATCAGGGAAATAACCTCCCAAAATACTATCTCTTAAGAAACTGAAAGTGTAGTCAATACAAAACACAATGGACTGATACGAACAATACTGGGAAGGTAGCTACTAAAAGATGAAGATTAGCAGTATGTGGAAAACAGACATTTCTCCCACTAACTATACACTTACAAACCTCTGAGTAACGTTGCACTGGTCTGCTTACGGCTAAGCAATGACTAAGCCTCAGCTTCTCCAGCAGACATTAAAAATATGGGAAGTTTTTCTACAGGAAAATTGCTGAGGAGCAATCTGAGTAAAAGAAAAACATATGTTCAAGAAAGAAGGCAGATATTGTCACCACTTCACATATGTGGTGTTCTGGAAAGCAGAAAGAAGGCTGGCTCCATCACACAGAAACACAGAGCTTTACCTGTGCAGGCAGCAGATTTTTCAGACCCCATCCACAATCTATGGAAAATCTACATCTTTTCTTCCTGCGCCTCCAGTTCCCCATCATGAAGTATTTTCTTCTGGTTTTACAATGGCATTAAATGTTAGCATTGACTGAGAAAAAGAGTAATTTTTGGGTCCTACTACATTTCTTGGGAGTTTGGTATATTCTCTTTCGATGTCTCGGTGGTAAGAACCTTGCCTGCATGCCTTGTAAGAGGATGAAGTCTAAAAAACCTTCAGAAAGATCAGGCTGCTTCTGCACTCCTTACTTTGGAACTTTTTTTCTGAAGCAAGTCAAGGAAATTTAGTAAAAATAAATGCTACCCTGAGTCAATACTAGCACAATCAGATCACTGATCTGACCAAGAATGATGGTGCTAATAAAGCTTTTTGGAAGGCTTCTCCAATTTAGAAGTCTTTCAAAGGAAAGCTTTAGTCAATTTAAAAGTAAATACTAAGGTTTCCCAATCACAAAAGATAGATACTTTTTATTATTATATAGTTTCCTTTTCAAGTAGGACTCTAAAATGTTTGTTTCTCACTTTGTTAACCCTTCAAATTTTTTGTTTACGTACACTCCCTCCCTTGCAGGTATTTAATACACAATTAAACAGTACTACATTGCTGGCCAAGATCCTTAACAGTTCATTTAAGAGCTCAGCCTTCAAACTGCACATTTTCAAGATTATGTGGCTCACAGTGGTGACTGGAGAAGACAGGGCAAGTGTAAGAGATCACAGGGACTGCCCTTGGGCAATGGGACAGAGTGAATTATGAACTGATGAGGTCCAGAGCTATCTATAATCCATCCTTTGGAAGATGAACTACTCTTATTTTTCAGCCTGGTCAGCACAGATTCATTAGGCATTTCATTTTTTGTTTGAACTGCTCATAAACTTTCACTCTTGCTACAATGCTGAAAATCAGCAACTGTCGGACATCACTCTAGCCTGACTCAGCATGTCAAACACTGAAGGAGGAATTAAAGCAGGAGCTGTATTTTTTGTGAATAAAGATGTAAAAGCTATCAGTAGCAAACGTAACATAATCACTTGTTTCCAAAAAGACTAAAGACGCAGACTTTTCAAGACCAGGCGCTTATCTGATTACAGCAGAGACTGTTCATACTCTTAAATAAAATGTGTTGTTGACCTCTGAGGCACAAAACACTAAATGATGGTACACAAGAAGAATAAACTAGCAGCTAAGAATAGGTCAAAAAAACCAAACAGCAGACACCACTGCTTCTCTCACTGAATGCAAGCAACATTAGAGTTAGTAATACCTATTGACGTGTCAGTAGGTAGAGATGCACAATGCTAAGCTATGGCAACTGTTGCAGTTCAACACAAAATCCAAAACGCCTTTGTTAAAGGCTGTCCTGGAATATTCACTGCAAGGAGGAAGCACAGGTTACGATTTCTCAACTACTTCTCCTGCAATAATCCTTCCTAAATATTTCATTAATTGATGTGTCCTTGTTCCAATCAGCTTTTTGCCCTTTTAAATCTCTGATCACCTGTTTCCCTGCCAAAGGAACTCACACATGGTGAGCTCGTTGTCAGCCAGCTCCCAGGAGGGAGACAAAGAAAGAGCAAGGATGGGAACATCCTCCTGACCAGGATGTAGATGCTTATGCCTTTTTGAAGCTAACGTTCATAAACAAAAATTTGTCTTACATCAAACTGGAAGTTTCTCTGCACATGACACAGCTTTTGTCTCATTAGGTATCTGTTATGGGAAAAGGTTTCTTTTGGGAGATACAACACTCTACAGGAAAACATCTGTAAATAACTAAGACAAGCAAACTGCCATCAGCTCTGACTGCAGGGAGGGAAACCCCAGCTGTCTATCACTAGAACTCAAAATCCCTACTTCAAACTGGGCTCATACATAGAGAGGGTAGGCTTTTGATAACTATGCTTAAACACAGGCCTGGTTGGCTTATGGTAAACAAACACAAGGCAATGACAAAACATCAAGAGCATGTCCTGTTTTAGAAACCACGATTGTCAAAATATGTCAAGTTAGCTTTGATCTCTTTCCATAAACTGCACCGTATCAAATTCTTAAATATCTATTATCAGTTAAGCTCCAAATGCATAGCCCACAGCCGGAAGACATATATAGCATACATACAACTGCATTAAACAAATTCCACGTATGTAATCTTTTACTTTTAATAGTAGATCTGCCACTAAAGTTTAAAGCATACAGAGGCATTGACCAAACATGGTTTACAGTGTTTACTATTTTTACGTAACTTTGATAAAGAACTTGCCATATTGGTTACTAACACAATCAAATTCAATACAAAGATGAGCAATATTAAACAGTACAAAATATGTACAAATTTTAAAGTGAGAAAGCATTGTTACTAACATAGTTTCCTCCACAAGGGAAAGTTTTTCTGATTTTTTTTTCCATTGGTATTACTGGAGACATTACATAGAAATTCTAGATGGCATTGTAAAAAGAAACTCATTATTCCCACTGCTATTACCAATACCATTCTGCAGAACCCTGAATGCTTGTAGCAAGCCTAAACCTCTCAAGCACACATGCAAGTAGTTGCATGCAGGGAACATGCAAACCCAACACCTACCTCCACTTTCCACCTTTGGAAAGAAGTCTAAGCAGGCAAAATAAAAATCCTTCCCTTGACTTTCAAATTGAAACAGTGAAACAAGTCTACATCACCTGCCAAAAAGCCTACCTGTAATCTGAATTATCTCTAGAATGCTACAAAGTCAAATTCAGCAATAATGGATCACTCAGAAGGGTGTAAAATAATTTCCTACTGCAACTGAACTCACTACACCTGAAGAGAAAACAATTATATTTCTGTATTTTTGTACTTCACAAGGTTTCCCCTTACATACTAAAGCATTCTTTATTCCCGCAGGGACTGACCCCATAGGCAAGGGCACCTGTAAGGTATGAGCACCTGTAAAGTACAAACACATTTTCCCACTCTGCAGTCAGGTGCCTCTTATTCACCTGCTGGTCAGGTCTCATCACAAAGTTATGCAAATTCCACCGTCTGCAATCAGTCTGGTCACCAAGAATTTCTGCTGTCAAAGGCAGGCGTGTTTGTTTTGAGCATTACTTCCCATTGGCAATTCTTTGAAATGGAAGAGAAGAGAGTAGGCAAAGAGAAAACCAGAAAGTGCCCTAGCCCAACAAAACCAATTGAGAATTAAAGTCTGATACTCTCTCTTTGGAGACAGTTCTTTCTAAAGCATCCTGCCAGACATTTCAATCAACAACTATATTCCAATTGCAACCGTCCGCATCAGATGCTTTATAGGAACACATAAAACCTCACAGATTTGAGCAACAAGTGCTGAAGGGTATTGAGAAAAACACTTATATAGCCATTTAGTTACTTACATTGTTGTTGCGTGTTTCTACTGCTGGAAACTTCCTGACTATGAATTTGACGGCAGATTCCAGGTTTTTGTCAATAAGATAGGATGGTTTGGCTTTTGGGTCACCGCATGCCTATAAAAAAAATACAATAAAAAAATGAAGTAAAAACACAATCATCCATCTAAAGCTAAGTGACAGTTGCAAATCTGACGACAAAGTAGAAAGATTCTTTTTTTGTTTGTTTGTTTTTAGTGAGCAGGTGATAAAATGAAAGGCAAAGTGCAGGGACTGTCACAGCTGAAATATGCAATGGGAACAGTACAGAGATGCTCTTCTACTGAAAAAGATGCATGGAAGTATCAAAGCAGTTAGTGCAGAACAGCAGTGAGGGGGGGAAAAAATCAGTCCTAAAAGGAGAAAAAAAATTGTTTCCTTTTAATGCTATTCCTGGTTTGAGGTAGTGTTGTATTCATCTGGAGTTAATAAACTGTTAGAAAATTCAATCATGTCATCATCTGTGGAGGACAGTGCTGGGTACATTAAATGATTAAACTACCCTTTGTGAAACAAAACTAAAAGCCCCACCACCAATCTGCATTTAATTTTTCTTTAAATTGTTAACTGCAAGACAGTTTTCCATCCCGCAATATAACCACCAGTACTTGCCTGAAGTATCCTATTTCCTTAGATTAAGGACTCAAGTTTTGCTCATTTTCTTTACTCCTACAGTAGCATAGGCTGTGCTTTAAAAGCAGCAATCAAGAAATTTCATTAAATTTTGGTTTGAACAGAAGTCACAACTAAGTGTTAAGTCTCTTAAATAACTTACATAGACATATCAGAACAGCTTCTGTGGACAAACGACTGACGAAGCACCTACTTTTGCCAGCTACAGTGCATGCTGTCAGACACATTACTTCTCAACTACTCTGACTAGCGAGCCATGCTATACCATTTAGTTTGGAGAAACACACTAAAAGCAGCATTATTTACATGACAAAATTTGTGCTCAAATTGTATTTTCTCTCAAATATTCATTTAGTTTTACAGTCCTCATACGGATTTGCAAAGGAATTTCGTGTCTCATGCAAAACTAAATTACATGCTAGGCGTTTCTACGCAACATAGTGAACTCAAATGACAGCTCATTTAAAAAAACTTTTCCACATTGATTTCTATGACTGAGTTGTGGACTGTAGAGACAAAAGTCATGGAGTATGAGACCGATTCTGAAAGCGGGCAAGCGGGCAAAGGGAAGGTGAAAAGCTTTGCAAACCTTCCAAACTTGTCCTTGCTGGGAAAGCAGTGTAATAAAAAGAGAGAGAAATTACATATAAACAAATTACTCTTAAAGTCTAAAATACATTACATTTAAGTGAAGTAATATACTATTACCTACATCCAAGAGAACATTACGATCATCTGTTACTCTAGGCAGCATACTTTCTACTGGATGATGATTATTCTAATACTCACAAACAGCTTTACATGTACTTACTAGAATTTTACTACTGTGCAAAGTGCTGCTTATATGCTGAAACATGTAACTTCTAATAGTATTTCCAAACTAAGTTCAGGTAGGGAGAGGAAGAAAAAGGAGTTAACAAACATCACATGCAACTACAGGGAAAAAAAAGGAGAGAAACTCAGTGAAGTTTTACATACCTGAAAAAGAAACGGTAGCCAAGAAAAAAAAACAACAAAAGAGTCATTATTGTAAGTTTCTAAAACTCCTACCAGCAGTACATAACCATCATGATGTATGCTAATGTACTACTCTTATACCAAAACTCTTATTTTTCCACAAAAATACTAAGTTTTATTAAAATATCACATCTATAATACTCCAAGAGGAATTTATAATGAAAATAAATGCAGCAACATCCACATTATCAATTAGATATTAAATAGTTGCTTTGATATTCTTACAGCAGCAAACATGTGCCACAGAAGATCTATTCTATATACATGAGTCTTTACACAATTTCAAAAGTAAAAATTATGCTGTAAATAGGCGTCAAAAAAGTAAACAATGCACTTCAAATTTACAAAGTCTTAACTAACCAGATGCCATATGTTTGTCAAAATCTGTGTCAGGCTGTTTCAATTTTCTGTCCTTGCCACACATTATACAAAACTTTCTCTACTGAAATAAGAATTGCAAGCTACAAAAACAGCTTAATGGACAACATGCATTTGTGGCCTGTTAAAATCTATTATGGTTGCTCTTATATAGCAGATATCTACCACCACTGACTTCCTGATGTTTTTGTTCTGAATTGAAACATCACTTCCACATACACTCCTTATTCTTCCTAGCAACAGATGTTTTTCCTCCAATAAATCAGCTCTCCAAAATGTTTACTAAAAATTATGTTCTACCCAAGCCCTTACACACAGATCATACACATGGAAACAGACATCTGAAAACACTAACATGCACATCCTCACGTGGCTTCAGAAATTCACTTCCCAGAGATGATGAATATTATACTCAGTCCAACTGGCTATGCTCTCAATATATCTGAATATACAAGAGAGCTTTGCTCCTTCCCATTGCTGGTTTGCCAACATCACACTTAAAGCAACTGTAATTCTTCCTACTCATAAACTACACAAGACTGAAGCATAGATAAGAAAGAAAATTGCTGCTAGATATAAAAGGTTAAAGGTATCCTTCATACATTTCAAAATTCCAGCTTCTGAAGAGCTGTACAAGCCAACCTATGTGGACTGAATAGGAAGTGTACAGCAGACACTACCAAACAAGGGGGGTCACACCTTTTCCTTCCAACTCCCATATCCCACAGCAGCTCAGCTCCTTTCTAAGAACCGATATTATTTGATTTTAGCTTTTGTTGCATTAATACAGTTTTCATCCATATTGTTACCTTCATTCAACATCACATGTAAAACAGCCTACATAAGCTAAACCTCTCCTAAAATGGCACATAGACCTATGAAGTTCAAGCTCACTACAGTTTACTCTAAAAAACATAAAAGAATGAAAATACAAACGCAAATCCTAGCATTTCTGCACAAGTGTGAAAGTGTGGTAAGGTAGTTAACCAGTTTTGCACTGTAGAAAGAACAAAGGCATTGAGGGCAATGGCCTTAGAATATAGGTAAGAAAGGTAGCTTTCGCTTTTAATAGTTGTGTTAGTCAATGCAAAATCTCTTGTTAGTACTGTAATAGGCAGCAACATCGAGGTACAACATACAAAGATCACTTTGCCATATACAGCCCTTCGGCATTCAAATAGAATTTTGAGAATTAGCCAAATGCAGTAGCCCTTTCTCATCAGCCTCAGATAGAACTTTTTCTTTTAGTGGGCTGCGATAACCTTTTTTTTAAAAACAAAACAAAAACAAAAACACCAAATCAAAACAAAAAACCCAAAACACCAGAATGGCTACATCTTTTGAGCATTAAAAAGAAATCCAAGGATTTAAAATGTTCTTACTCATGCAGCATTCATGGAACACAGCTCTGAAGCTATGGGATTCCAGCTGCTTCAGCCCCGAAATATTATACTGAAAGAATCTCCCAGCAGTCATCTCTAAATTCCTTTGTACATTACTAAACAGCTGTCAAGCAGTTATGCTGAAAAAGATGATGCAAAGCTACCATTAGAAACTAATCTAAAGGACTTAGACACTGGATTTCTATTAAGTTACATAGCATTTCTGTCCACAGCCCTTTAGAATGGTACCCTGCTATAAGCTCTCAACTAACTGAGCATATTTTCCTGATCTGACTCTGTGCATCCAACTCTATCGAGAACAACATGATTTCTGTAGCTAGGAGACTCATTATTCAGAATATACCTTTGCTGTTATATGCACAGGCCATCAAACTTCAGATAAGACAGATCAGACTACATGTACTGTTTAGAGATGCTTCACTATGCCATACGTTTTGAATTAAAGCAGCATTTTCCTACCTACCCTAATAACCTAGATTATTAAATGAAAATCAGAAATTCAGGCTATTCTTCACTTGGTGGTTTTAGGTTCTTCTATACTACTTCCACTTCGAAAATGAAGAATACTGCAGAGCTTCACTTTCTAGGTTGTACTCACTGAGAAGCAGCCATTCAGAGGCAGCCAACAATAAAATATCTAACAACAAAAACCTGCTTAAGGTCTACACTTAAGATAAGTAGTTTCTAAAGAAGAACACAGAATCCAGTACAACTGCCTTTGGCCCAGAGTACACCAACATTAAGAGGTACAGTAAAGAGACCCTCTACCCAAATGTAGTTACAGCTATCACTGCAAAAGTCGAAGCCTAACGTTTTACTTCCTACTTGAGGACAGAGGATGTTGGGTGAGAACAAAACAAAAATAAAATCCATAAAAATTACTGCATATATCCAGCTGATGTGACATGAATAAAGAGAAGTTTATGTTCAGTTACAATCATTGTCAAAAGCCAGAGCCACAGCACAGTATACACAGGGTGCAAAGCCGCATTTAGAAAACCTAAACTTCACTTGTGCTTTTTACCTAAACCTGTCAAGTGTCCTTGAATAAGAACATTGGCATGTATTACTTGAGTTACATGGTGTAGGATGATTAAAAAAGCCTAAATATATTACTGTATTACGGAAATACCTTTTATATCCTCCTGTTTGATGCTAAGCCAAACCTATTCCAAACAATTACTAGGGCTGTTTCCCAATAGACAAGAAACAGCACCTTTTGAATCAATAATTTCCTATTTTCATACAGAAGATGATAATAATAAAACCAAGTCATATTTTGCAATAATTTTACATGTTTTTATTACTTAAGAGATCTTGATTTACTGTTACTGCAGACTTGAGATAAAACACTGCTGAGCACAGTTCCACTGGACTGTGACAAAATACACTGAAAGAAATATTAGTAAACAAATCACCTCACCTTCAAGTTTCATTTACAAATAAATCTGCACTAAAAAACTCTGATTTTAATGAACAAATAGATAGAATTTCAATAACAGCAAAAAAAAAGCGCCATCCCCTGAGCTAGTAACTTTCATTAGTAAATGGATATATGCTAAGATTTATTAGTTATTTCAAAAAATGGGAAAAACTCCTGTACCTATCATTTACAGTTTACTACAGCACATTCTCCTGACACACAAGAAAGGCATGCACAGGAAAACTGTTGTTCTTCCTTTGTAATAGCTGCTGACATTGAAGACTTCACCCTAAAAGGTTATCTTCAAGTTTGAATGCCTGGTTTGCAGCTATGCATCCTATAAATTACACTAAATAATATACGGCAAGGAAACACTTAGGGAGAAACATTCATCATTAACTCTAGATTTCTGTAGGATAAAAATTATTATTTGTTCTTTGTTTCTGTCATGCATTTAAAATAATAAGATTACAAATTTACAATCTCTAATTGTGAAAAAGCAAAACTCCTGAGAAGAGAGGGGTGAATAATCAGTAAAGCGCTGCTTTGAATGGTGAATACATAAGGAAACAGTTCACACTACATATGCCTTAATATCTCTGATGAAGCCTACCGCAACTCCTTTGCTGTGGTTTTAGGTTTTGTGGAAGCCTAAGTTTATTTTCAAACAGGCTGGCCCCAGATAAGCTTTGTGAATGAAGCCTTGTCCCTTTCAAGAGCAACGAACACAGATGCAAAAATTAGTCGCGCATGGACAAATTAAGAGTATAGTTTAATACTTTTGATGGCTAAATTTTAACTGTCCTACACCAGTAACACTAGGATAATCTCATACCAAGTAAATTACATTACTGATGTTTGCAGTTACATAAATGATCCTTATACAAAAGGTAAACCTGTATTTTTTACATATATCAGCTATGCTAATAGATTCAAGCAGAACTGTAGTGTTCCCATTATCCAGTCAGGATCTGGAATCAGAAGAAAGTCTCTAGTTAACTGATTTTTGGACAGTCTCTGTAAGCCTCAGACATATCCAAAATATGGCTCAAAAAAAATTAAATAGCTATTGTACTTTTCATGCACAGCTGTTCAGAAGTTTGAAACTTCTGTATCAATTCAAAATTACAATTAAAGGTGTTAAAAGTCAGTCCAATTTTTCCTAGAGCTAAGTGTCCTCCCCACCATTATTCATTATTTAGTGTGTCCTGAACCCCAAAGTATATACTTCATTTTAAATCCTACTGTAACTCTACTCGGAGAGCCAACCCATTAAAATGTAAACTCACAGGAAATCAGAAGAAAAGGCTAGAACAGACCTTGAGAAATTGCCTACCCTACTTTCCTGTTCCAAAGCAGGATCAACTCTTTCTACATTGCTCCTGGGAGATGTCTGCCAAATCTTTACTTACAGGTCTCCAACAGGCTACATTCAAAAACATTCTCATAGTCTTTTCCGATATTTAACGATCTTTTTCATTGGAAAGTTCTAAGATCTAAACTGAACTTCTCTCGCTACAATTTAATCTGTTACTTCTTGATCTCTGTGGCCATGTTGAATTGCACAAACTATTTTGCTTCTCTCTACAGCAGTCCTAAAAAAAATGTGTATTGCTTATTAATTTTCTTTTTTAAAAAAATCTTTCCATTTTCCAAACGGGTGAAATTTTCTACACCACTGGTCTTTCTTATTATTCTGCTCTGGATTTCTGCCATTTTGCCCACATCCTTCTTGAAAAACGTGCCGAATCGGATACATTTTGGATGAGTCTCAATGTAGAGCAGAAGGATTACTTCCTTTGTTTTCAGACTATCTTGCTCACACATTTATAAAACCTTATGTTGTCCCTGACTTTTTGCAGCGAAACTTAGTTGGCTCACGTTTGCCCTGGCATGTCCCTAACCCCTCCTGTCTATTTCCTGCAGACCTGCTGTCTCGTTACCTTTCATTTTGTATTTTAAATTTCACTAAGTACAAAGTAGCTTACAATCACACTCGCTCAGCCACCTCCAAGTTTGTTAGACCATACCTACAATTTATTAAGTGCAAACTGAATTCCAATTAGGTTATTCATTATTTCTGTAGCTTCTCCCAGTTTTCTACTGACAAATTTATTGAGCACACTGTAGTCATTATCTAGCTTGCTAATACAAAGAGTGACTGGAAACAGAGGTAAGATGCATCCCAACGAGACCCTGCTGAACCGCAGTCTGACAAGATCTTCATAACTGTTCCCTAATATGGTTATCCATCTGCCTTCATCATTACAATTTCATCCAGACTGTACTTCCTTAGACTGTTCTTGAGAACAATCGGATGAGGTAATGTCAGCAACCTTCCTAAGGTCACTATGTAAAACCTCTACAAGCTGTCCATACTAGAGCAACCTGTCACCTCGCCGATGAAAGTAGTATGCTTGGTTTGACACTATCTGTACAGTGATAAATTCACATTGTCCTCTTGTGTTTGTAGCACCTGTTTAAGTAAGCACTTGGTTCTATTAATCAAATATGGGGCAGGTGAAACACAAAGGAAAGAAAGTGAAGTTTCACTGCCACAAAACTTTCCCTAAATGTAATTTATAAAGTAACATCCTAATAAAAGAAAGCAAGGCAATGGGAACACCCTGTCTATTCTAAAATCTAAAACGTGCACTGTCAAGACTTTATCTGAATCTCCTCTGCACACTATCTTAAAAATCTCTTGCAGCTAAAACTGGATTTGTTTTTTTGTCCTGCCATGGCAGGACAAATGAACAGGAATTGGGGGGGCAAGTAATTCACATATGTAAACAAGGACACAATGCAAGATAATTCTGGGTGTCTTGACTTGATGCAAATGGATAAATCCACCTGCCTTTCTGTATATTTTAGAAGATATCACGGGGTATTTTTATATCGTATTAGAAAGTCTCATTGTTTCTTTACAAAATAAGTTGCTTTTCTGAGTTAAAAAAACCCAACGTGACATGGTATCATCAGTTTGTGTTTGCTTCCTGATCAAAGGAATTTATTTTTTTGAATTGCCAGCACTAACTGTAAGTTTGTTAGGGATTTCCTCCTCTTCTTATCAGTGGGACAGTATTCTGAGCCATTCCTCCACGATGACAGACACAAATAGACGAACATATACTGTGATCTTAACCTCTGAAGAGCTGCTGACATCTATCAAGCACTGGAAGCAATACTGCTCCACCCTAAGACACTTCCTCATGACCTGAAGATATTATCTGTTCTTTCCAATACCAAACTTAGAATTCAAAAGAAGGTAATTTGTGAGCTTTTTCCTTTGAGCTCAAAGCTCTGCACTCCAGTACAGAGCTCAAAAGGGTGATCTAATCCTACACCCTTCCAAATTTCAGACTGGAAACTTCTCCATGTCCTGCCAGTTCCTAAAACCTGTCCTACATTTTCCTGAAGAACTGCCCTAGGGCCCAAGCAAAACAGTACACTATCAACTGACTTTCACAACTGTCCCCTGCAACGTTTAGACTTGCCAAGTCCTCTCCAGTCCAGTTCCGGAGCCTTTGGGATCTTTTTCTTCACCACAATCTCACAAGTGGCCTAAAAGCCTGATGAAGTAAGATTTAACCTCTATTCAGTCTTGGCTGATCTGGTCAACTTGTAATCATTTTACCACAGAAGGCTTGATGCAGTCCTCCTCCTTCCCTTACAGCATAAGCCTTCTCTTGCTCTTTTGAAAAGATTACATGCTTTGCTGCAGAAGAGAAAATAAATACTCAGTCTTTAAAATGGTTAAAAATTAACATGCTCAATACAGGTAAAAAACCAATATTCCCACTATTGCATCTTTAAAAAACTGGCAATTAATCACCTGCTAAATGATTTTAAATCTGGCTTCATACTAAGCTATGTGGTGCTCACAATAGGACTGGGTCCACGTTTTTAGTCTGGAACTGCGAAGTCAGCTAAAGCCCCTGCAAATATTTATTCTGTTCCTTATCTATGACTTCAGTTTGCTTATGCAGTTAATATCTAAGAATTGGTTTAAGATTCTAATTTTTCAGATGCTATGTAATCATCAGGGTTGTGAAAGTCAAAAGACTTTGTTTTGTTAATGACATTTTAAGAAAAAAATTTGCACATAAACGTAAAACCTGTACCGTGAAGAACAACAGAACATTGCTAGCAAAGCAATTAATGCTGAAAAACAGACTCATCATGTCTGAATAGCATATACTCTAAATAATTCAAAACCTTAACTTTTATCCCTAGCAGTTCTGTTGGCAGAAGCACTGCTTTGACATCCATCAAATCCACTTGATTTGCTCTGGCTAAAGCTATACTTCAGGTATTTTAAGATGAAATCTCTTATTGCAAATACCTCCTGGTATCCAAGGGCTTTATAAACAAACAAAAGACAGGCCCACAGGAAACAAGATTATTTCTCTGCCACCACTCTTGAACAATACACTTATTTGACAGTACTGGCAGCATTACAGAAAGCTTACCAACAGAGTCTTGGCCTGCTCTGAAAGGTAACCACAAAATCCAAGCTTCACCTGAGCAAGGATGGCATGAAAAACACCCTGCTGTCTCTGATTTATAGAGGTTTAGTTGTAGGCAATTAGTAACAAGAGAGTTAAACGGAAAACAATAATACAATTGCTAAGATAATTGAGGATAAGTTCTTAAAAAGTAGAAGGAACAAGCCAGGAAAGAAACCATAACAGCAGCAAAGGGTCATCCCTCAGGATAACAGCAACACAAAAATCCACCTCTGTACAGCTCAAATGCAAGTTTGTCTCATCATCCACTAATACCTTAGCAACTTCACTTTTGACATCTTCTGTGACATTCTTAGAGGCAAAAAACCCCATACATTCACATATTCTACCTTAAAACCAACAAGCTTTAAACTATTCAGAAGACAACAGCAGCACAGGTGGTCAGTAAAAAGGAAACAATGAAAAATTAACAGCTATACATGCAAGGACATCAAAGCTGAAATTTATGTAAGAAGATATAGTATAAATATCAAAATCAAACTGCTAAATATCAAAATCTAACTTCTCTAATTCCTTGGGAAGTAAAGTTTTCCTCCTTTGTTTCTAACGAACAAAGAGAAAATTCTTAATCCTTTAACATCTCTACTCCCTAGACAGCATCTACAGCAATCTGTAAGGCAGCTACGGATACTTCACCTCTCACTTCCTCTTATTAAAAAAAGTCTTAACCATTTCCTTTAACCGCAATACCACACATTGTGTGGTTATGTCTAATAACTCAAGTTTCGATATTCCTTTAACAGAGGAAGCTATGAGAATCTTAAACAGCAGTTTTGGAATCGACTGTTTTCAGAGAGGGAAAAAGTAAAAAAAGGGGGAGGGGGGGAGAGAGAAAGAAACACAGTGTTCCAAGCAGCCAGCTATGCTGCAGCTGGGCTGAAAAGAGATCCACAATAAAACACAGTAATCAATCCCCAGACTTCTGGCGCTCACCATCAAAGCTAGCCAGTTACCACTGTCAAGCAGCACTGACTGCAGCTTAAGAAAACAACTATTTGAATCACAGATCACTATATGAATATACAGAGTTGTGTCTGGGACGTCTCCAGATTTGCACAACTACACGTCACACAATAATCAAGCCACTCGGTCATGCCTCCTCTCTCTGTGTAAGACCTATGCGATTTTGGACTCAGTTCATGGCATTTGCAGGAAAAACTGGTGTCACCTCTACTGCTGATGCTCCCCTACCGAGAACCTAGCCATTTGTACGATTTCACTAACACGAGTAACGGCAGAAGCTACCACCATATGGGCAAACATGCCCAAGGCTCTGCCATCTAAACATGCCAGCAGAAACCTGTCTGTAGGCACTGGACCGCTTAACATGGATAAGTGTCCCCAAATCAGAACACCAGTAATGAAAACTGAGTCCGCGCTCACAGGGGTTAAGGCATAGCTGTATGTCAAGACAAGGTTTAATTTTTCCTGTCTCATTTCCTGCCTTCTCCCCCCAAAGCAGAGCTATGGTCAGGCGAAATTCCCCTAGCCTATTTGTCACCTGGTATATTTCTCTCAAAGCATAACAAGCTCACGCACAAATGACTTCCCCATTTTGAGGCTTTCCCCCATAGCAGGGAATTTCTGTTCTGTGTTAGAAGTGTGATTATATTGTTACAATTATTATTTTGAAGCACTTTTCCAATGTACAAAACTTCAAACTAAAAGAAACCTCATTTCTATTTCGGAAAGATCGGAATCCACAGTAATTTAGTTAGAATGCTTTATTTATGTCAGTGAAGATTTCCAGAAACACTCAAGTGTGCATCAACTACTGCCGTTGCTTTGGATCAGCATCAACTTCTGAATACTTCAGTCATTCAGGTTTTTTTCCGTGGAAACACCACCTTAATTAGAATCAGCGCTGTACTTGGTATAGCCAAGTAGCCCTTACTACTTCTGGAGTACAAGTCTCCCACATGAGCAAAACGATTTGACAAAATACATCCTTTAGCTCAGATCTGAGACGCAGGATCGCTCCTGACAGAAACCAGGACTCAGAAGTCGGAGTGATTGAGTAAGCACCTAAAACCCTCTAACTCCCTCTGTTATTGCTGCAGCACAGGCCAGCCGAACGCAGCATGCAAAGGCACAGACATTTTAACATGCTAAACGTGCAAAGACAAGCTCATCGCTTGAACGTAGTAACTAAGATTTCCTTTGAAATAAGAAAAAAAACCTCTCAGAAAGAACTATGTTCAAAGCAAAACAATAAAATCCTAACTAATATTTGTTACTGGAAGTGGATTGAGCAGCCATACATGTTCAGATGATGTATCGCACGGTAGGAAAATTGAAGCTGGTAAGGATACGGGAAGCACCCGGAGCAGGGGATGGCCGTGAACTACGTTCTTCCATACAGGAAAGCAAAGCGATTTCTCCAGAAGAGAAGCTAACCAAGGAGAGAGGCGTAACCCATCCTTTCCCTCAACACCGAGACCTGCAGCTCCCTGCCCCGCCGCACCACCTCACCTATGCCAACACCGATTTGTTCCGTGCCGGGAAGGCGGGGTGCAGCCCCGGCACCCTCGGCGGCTCCAAACATCTCCTCCATCTCACGCCGGGAGCTGCTAAGCAACCGTACGCCTCGAACTTATTGAAATTAAAACTTACTAATTTTACCCCAAACCCTTCTTTTCAGTAACGATGGGTTTCGCAACTCGGCGTGGGAAAAGCTCTGGGTTAGAGCAGCCCACTCCCGGCTCCCGTGACTCACTCACGCACACGGCGGGGCGGGAGCGGCTGCGGGCGGTACCGGCTGCAGCGGGGGCCTCGCCGGGCCTAGGCCCCGTGGCGGGGGGCGCCGGGCCTTCGGCGACCGACCCACCGACGGGTAAGCGGGGCCGGGGGGCGGCGGGGGAGCCGGGGCTGCCCGGAGGGCAGCCGCCGCCCGAGCAGCCCCGGCCCCCGCCTCCCCCGGGCCGGAGCTCCCGCCGCCTCCCCTGACCCGCAGCTAGGCCGCAGCGCGGCCCGGTGAGCCGCACACCGAGGGGCGGAGCGGGCGCGGCCCGGTGGGACGAGGCGGCGGGGATCGCGCCGGGGCGGTTCCTCTCACACCCCCCCCTCCCCCCCGCCGCCACCGCCTCCCCGCCGGGGCCCCCCGCACCTTCTTGATGTTGTAAAGCCGGGTGAGCATGCCGACGCCCCGGTCGTTAAGGATGGTGAGCTTCTCCGCCAGCTTCTGCTGGCTCGGCTGCAGCACCGACCGCGACATCCTGCCCCGCTGCCGCCCACCGGACCGGGCCCCGCCACTCGCCGCACCGCGGCCGCCGCCGCCGGCCTCGCTCGCTGCTGCCTCCGCGGGGCGTGGCCACGGCGGCGCGGAGCGGCGCGGCACGGCGTCACGTGGGGCGGCGCTCGGCCGCCCCCTGCCGGCCGGCGGGCGGGGCTCGGGGCTGAGGTGAGAGCCGGGCTGCAGCGCTGCGTCCGGCGCTCGGGTCCTCGGCACAAGGACGCGGACCTGCTGGGGCGGGTCCAGAGGCGGCCACAAAAATGGTCCGAGGGCTGGAGCACCTCTGCTACAAGGACAGGCTGAGAGATCTGGGGTTGTTCAGTCTGGAGAAGCGAAGGCTGCGGGGAGACCTTATTGCAGCCTTTCAGTACTTGAAGGGGGACTATAGGAAAGATGGGGGCAACCTCTTCAGCAAAGCCTGCTGTGACAGGACAAGGGGTAATGGTTTTAAACTAGAAGCGGATAGATTCAGACTAGATATAAAGAAGTGATTTTTTACAGTGAGGGTGGTGAAACACTGGCATGGGTTGCCCAGGGAGGTGGTGGATGCCCCGTCCCTGGAAACATCCAAGGCCAGTTTGGGCAGGGCTCTGAGCAACCTGATCTAGCTGAAGATGTCCCTGCTCACTGCAGGGGGGTTGGACTGGATGACCTCTAAAGGTCCCTTCCAACCCAAACCATTCTATGATTCATTTTTCTTCAAGGTTTATAACAAAACCTGCTATTCTTTTTACTTAATGGACTGAAATCAAGAACAGAAGCTCAGAAAAGCATCACACAGCGTGTATTGACACAACTACCATCCCCGGTGACCCCGACTTTCTGAGGGTGCTTCTGTTGGCAGCACAGAGCCCCACCTGCGACGGGATGCGGGAAGCAGAAGGAGCCGGGGACGTCCAGGAGCGGGGCTGTGAGGAGCCAGCGGCCCCTGCCACTGCGGAGGCCGCCCCTGCTGCCCTGGGCCGCTGCTCTACCCGACCTACAGCACATTCAGAGAAATACCGTTTCACCAATTAGATGAGTCACATCACCACTACTTTTTTCTCTTGTAGCCACGGGAATTAAAAGCATATATTTTTAAGGTACTGTGAGATTTCCACGCTGTGAATGTCAACGAGAGGCTTCCATGGAGCTATCTCTTACCGCAACCTGCTGCTGAGGCGGCTGCACTGCTGGGCAGGAGCACGGCCAGCTGGGATGCAGGGCTCCCGAGGCTGCTTAACGGGAGGCAGGCTTAAGAGTTAACCTTCTAATATAGTTTTTTTTATAACGGCTCCACCATCTGTGCCTTTTTTGCGTATTAATACTGCTATTTAATTTTCAGTTTGCATTTTCACATTAGAAATCAGAATCAGACGATCTCGGTTTTAAACTAATTAGCGGTTTTAAACTAATAGATTTTTAGAAAGCATAGAAATGAATGTGAGAAGCCCAAATGTAATTAAATTGTTACTGACCTCCTTCTTCACTTTAGCAGTTACAGGATAACTTATGATTCAGAATGAAACCAGGAAGCAAGAACTTAGAGTTCCAATCTTAAGTCTGCTACTGACTCATTCTTTGGCCTTTATCAGATGGTTTTCTGCCTCAGCTTTGTGTCCAAGAGTCGGGAATACCTAGCAACAATGTTGTAATGATTAATTACGTTAGACCTGACCTTTCACTACTGGAGTCTGTGGAAAACATCAGAAATATTCAAATCTGTGTTTAAATATGTAAAGAATAAAATGCTATGTAATTTCAAAGTATTTAATGGATAATATCTATAGTAATATTTCTACACAAAGCATCTTCCTTCCGTAATTAATTTCTTTAAAAATCAAATATAATATTTCTAGTTGCAATAAAGATGTTTCCCATGTAGTAAGAACAAATACTATTGCTGTGAGCAATTCTTTTGTTTCTCACCTGCAGTTAAAACAGCAGTAGCCAATTTTTAATTCCGTATTCAGTTATTTCTCAGCCACATTTAGTCTTCTGAAAGTTTCAGACATTAACAATCTCATAACTTGTAATTTATATATAGCCAAGCAAGCGGAATGATAGCAACATCGTGACAGTTCGTTGGGAGGTTTTGTGCGTTATATTGAATCTTCTATGGTCTAATATTACAACCTTTCTTCCTCTGGAATTAGTAGAAAAACTGTGGATTACCATGGAGTCGAAGACACTTGGTTTTGATAAAGCTTGCTCTTGTAGAGCTTGCTGGAGAGCTTTCAAGCTCTCTGTAACTACTAATGTAGTTTTCAACATGAGAGCAATCACAGTTGCTCCCCACACTGCACAGGTAACAGGTTGAGGCACAGCAGGGAAAAAGGACTGACTCTTCCTCCTTTGTAGTAATGGCAGAGCATCCTGGTTTGAAACTCCCACAGTGCTCATGAGGCTGTTTACAAGACCCTATTATAAGGAGCACCTCCAGTTGCTATGAATTTCTTTAAAGCAAATGGTGCTGAGTTAGCTGCATTTCTTGAACACAAACTGAGTGTTGGAATAGGGAAGGATCAATATCAGTTGCTCGTATTCATATGAACATGAACAAGATATGAATTCCTGTTCATAACAACATGAACAAGAACTGATACAAGGAATTTTCACTGCGATGCAGCCAAACAGACCTAATATCCAATAGATTATCTGAATTATCACTGTAACGTGATTAGTCACAGACTTCTAACAATATTCTTCTAGCATCCAAGCAGATACATTAAAATGAAAAAATAATCTCCCCTTTAAGTAAAGCCTGACAGAGTAGACTAGATGTTTTCAACTACAGAGTGTCCATTACCACCCTCCACAAAATGGGGGCTTTTCAGCAAAGGTATCAGCAAAGTGCCAAGATCTGATTAGGAAAAGGTGTACCATATCTCAAGACAGAAAATTACATGAAAGGCAGGTTCAAACCTCAGAGACAGAAGATGATACTGCCCACGCAGACACAAGATGGTGCTGATCACATAATTGGCAGCATCTTCCTAACCTGAGTGTCAGGACTGGTGTCAAGGTTGGAACCTCAAAGCATGCATTTTGTTCCTCTTGCTTTTAAACATTTACTGCTTATTAGAAGGACAAGATGTGCACATGTAGGGAAGATACGGTATAGCTGAAAAGGTAGGATTCATAGAAACCACATCAAAAAAACTTTGAAACCTTTGCTATGTGTGAATGGAGGATTCACAATAACAGAAAGCAGATGTCACCAGGATCAAGCTTGGTTAATGTGAATGCATGTACTTCAGTCAACAGTTTTTCATCGCTTTTAATGGCGGCAGGGTAAAGCCCACGGTGTCGTACTACTTTCGCTGCAACTTTTTGTAGAAACTGCAGGAATATGTATAGGTTTTTGGAAGGAAGTTTTATTGCATAGAAGGCTATAAAAATGTCTGCACTGTACAATCTGGGTTCACCAGTCTAACAGCAAGCATAACAATAAAGTGGAAATACAAGCTTTGTCAGTAACAGCGTTAGCTCTCACAGGTGTGGCAAAATGAAATGAAGGAACGAATAAGGCTAACAATTGTTTTTAAAACACACAACTATGATTTGCTTGATGATTTCTTAATTATTAACATTTAAACAGCTTTCTATATTTTTTCCAAAATTACAAGTTTAGGGCAAGTTTCAAACAGCACTTTAGATTTGGCTTGGGCTCAGCTCTGGTCCTTTTAAAGTAAACTTTCTGTTCAGTTCAGGGTTTAATTGTGCTATTCACGGTGGGTCTTTCAGACAGTAATGAAAGCATTGTTTGAGAAGCTTCAGAAGAATAATCACCAAGTAACTCCATAGCTACCAACTCCACCTGGTGTTCAGTGAAGCATGTAAATGATACGTATACTTTTCTAGCATTGCTACCTTAAAACATGTAACGGACAATTTACTGCTGCAGAGTAGACTGTATTGACACCTAAGTCTTTTCTACATTTCTGTAGAAGTATTTATATATATATATATATATATTTCCTTTCCTGTCTGCATTTTTTTTCCTTGGTTTCACTTCTTCTGACTTGGGGACTATTCACAACTCTGTGTTGCGGAGTTTCAATGAAATGGTAGCCATCATTCTCCCCATGAGCAATCTGGCATGGTCCACTGCATGACTTCTGCCCATTTGGCCACCAGAAGCCAATAAGCAATTTTTACAGACTCATTTCATTCAATATTTCCTTTTCAGGTAGAAACACTTCAAAACACAAAGCCAAACTGTTATTTGAACAGACCAGAATTTTAAAATGGTCATCATCCTCCCAGTTATTTGGGTCATGCCACAGTATTTATTTGTTAAAAATACATAAATATTTATTACATTGTTAAATTTGTATTTAAAGGCACACAAGCTGAAAACTTTACCATACAAAGACTATACAATTTTTTAGATAACCTATAGAAATAATAAATAACATTGAACAAACAGTTGCCTTTATCAGACAGACTTTTAATCTTATTGGAAGGAGCAACAAGTTCAAAAGACCTATCGTCCTCACTAAAGCAAGCTGAAAGATTAATTATATTTTAGTCTACAATTTTCTTGATAAATCCAAACCTTTTTCATTTTTTAATCTGTCACAAAGCCAACATGTCTGCAATCTCCCATGTTCTCTTTTCTTTCCTCTCTCTAAAGGTATTTGGGCATTATTTTAGTCTATTCTCTCATTAACATGCAAGCCTGTATGTGTGCCAGCTCCCTGTTCAGTTTTGTGCATGTCCTCCTAGCTGGGGTTGTATGTGACATACAGCAGCTGCTCAGAGATACCAGGTCTTTGAACTTAAAATAAAAGAACATGAACATTGGATGGGGGGGGGTATAAAAGAGGTGTGCAAAGCCAGTTTCAAACAGATGATGAATACTATAGCAGCTGCAGAAACCTGCCAGTTTGAGAATACATGAGTACTTGTGCTCATACTGGAGGGACAAGTATGATGAGCCTGCTCTAGAACTTCTAGTCTGATGCTATGCAAACGAGCCTTAATCGGCAGAGAAGCAGGTTGTTATCAACATTTGAGAGGTAGCTTTCTCAGCGTGTCCCGGGTCCATGACTAACCAGTAATGCTTAACTGGCAAATCAAACATCACCTGGTGGCTATGGAAGTTTGTGACAGCAGGAGGAAAATCAGTTACGTGTGAGCTATCAGCATGGCTGAACAGAATGACCTTAGAAAGTATTGGTGGGCTAAGATTTGACTTGTTTCAGCCTGAAGCACTGATGACTTTTGCAACAGAGGTGGAATCGAGATGGTAGGTTAGATCCAACTGTGCAGTTTCAGAGTTAGGATTACAGTTAACTCTTGCAGCAACCATTGGGCAAATGGATTAAACAGTTTTCTCACTGGCTATCAAACAAAGCTTAGGAGGGCTGTCAGAGCGAGTCACCAAACTAAAGGTCTTGAACTGATGTGGGCGTAGACCTTAACTTAGGTTTCTAGGCAGGGGTTACATCACCAGCTTTAAAAACATCCTGGTAACTACTGAAATCAGAAAGGGCAGTGGATTAGGAGTCCACCTAGATTAGAAAGGGTATTTTATTTGCAGTTTCCTTACAGGCTGAAGAGTCAAGAAGAACCAGCCATGATCTCAGATGTCTGTGAGGCCACTAAATAGTGGCAGAATGCCTAATGGGCTTGCAAATCTTTATCACAAAGATGAGTTAGCTTATGCTAACTGGCCACTGGCCAGAATAAATCACAAGTGACGAGTTTTCAAAGAATGATCTCCGTCCTCTTTGAAACTAGGATGTGGCCAGAAAGTTGTGCATTGATGCTGGAATACAGACACCAGCTACTCAAACAGGACCCATCAAGGTGGTCCTGCACAGAGAAAAATTGTCGGGCTTCTGTTGACTCCACATTTTTTCAGTATTTTTTCTCCCTACAGAGCCTTCTTTGGCAGGCACATACAAGCTCGTGTACTCTGACCTACTTTCATTAGCCTCTGTTACACTTCTCCTTCTGTCCTAGATAAATGGGGTAGCACCAGGGCTTAATGTGTGGCCACAGTTATAAAAGTACAAAAATATCCTACTAGAGGTTTCTTTGTCTCCTCTTGCTTTCTCTCACGAGGAGAAAATTCCAGGGGAATAGCACGTACTTCTTTAAATACAATGGCTTTTACAGTCCATCCAGCAAAGACTAAGAAAGAAGCCCTCTGCCTTAAACTTATCCTACGTTTAATGGAGGAAAATTTTAGGCAAGGAACACCCAAAGAAGGAAGGGGTTTTCCCCACTGTTTCTAGGAATCACATTTACCAGTCAGCGGGGATCTTGAATACTGATTATAGTAAAAATCAAACTGAAACGTTCCCTTTAGAAGTTTGAGGTTTATGTATGACAGAACAGTCCAACTGTAGATTTTTATAGGCAAAATCACTGAATCACAGGCTGGTAGAGGTTGGAAGGGACCTCTGGAGATCATCTCGTCCAACCCCCCTGCTTGAGCAGGCACACCCAGAGCAGGGGGCACAGGAACGCATCCAGGTGGGGTTTGAATGTCTCCAGGGAAGGAGACTCCACAGCCTCCCTGGGCAGCCTGTGCCACTGCTCTGACACCCTCACAGGAAAGAAGGTTTTTCTCATGTTGAGGTGGTAGTTCCTATGTTTCACCAATGTGTGGAAAAAAGCAAGCTAGTGGAGAAGGATGACACAAGCATCACCCAAGTTGTCACACCCATGAAGAAAAAAAATTTGAAAAACTACAAGTAATCTTCCACATTTCCATCTGTAATGTTTTCTCCATTTGACAAAGAAATATGAATCATTTGAGGATACAAAAAAACATAACGTGTTTCACACAGCACAGAAATACACAGCTTAAAACAGAAGTGGAAACAATACTGTGATAGATATGACAAAAGTCTATCTCAGGTATGTAGTGTGAATCCCTAGGAGTGGAGAAGGGTAGCAGGACAAGATAAGGCTGTGGACACTAAGGAGTGCTCATACTTCAAATAATTGTAGCTCAGAACTGAAGTTCAATGGTTATTAAGATTGCCACAATAAAAATTATATGTATTCATCACTTCAAATTTACATCACTTGAAAAAACAGACGGATTACTCTGATCTTAGCATTTACCATTCAAATAGCCTAGTTTGTTGAGCTCTTCTTTGAAATAAGATGCAGAAAATTTTGCTTATGGGGAAACCAGGTAGGGTAATTTTACTACAGGGAGCATAAGTGCTTCAAAAATACTTATTTCCTAATGATTTATTCTCTAGGAAAATACTGCATGACTGCTTTCACTGAAGTAGAGGACTAGATATCAAAGAATTTCCTTTGTTGAACAACTAATGTTTTCTGTATTTTTAAATATTTTTTCAATTTGAGTAATACTTTTAAGAGTTATAAAGCAGAATGTGAAATAATACAAAACAATTTTAAGGATGTCTAAAAGGTGATAAAATCATTAATTATGAGACCTATACCAATTTTTCCTGGTGGATGTCCTTAGATTAATTCTACTGTATTTAGGACTTTTCACATACATTTCTTCTTTGGTGGTAAAACTTCCAGGTTTTCTGTTGTTGTAGTGGTTGGGTTTTTTTAATTTTTTTTTTTTTAAAGGATGTTCCCCTACAAACTTTTTAAAATATTAGAAAAAAGTTTGGCTCATAGGTATAACTCATTACATATACTTTCCAGTGTTGGGTTTGGGTTTTGTTTTCCCTGCAATATTCTGTGCCGTTGATAACAAAACTGTTAATGACTGAGCATGTGGTACTCAAAAAAAATAATAATCTCTAATCCAGGAAAATCTTTTCCCTTCATAGATAGTGGTCATGTCAGAAACAGTCTCTCATTCAGCTTGCTGAGTTATGTTCCAGTAACAAGGGATGACATTAGCAAAGTAGCATCAGAGATTTCATCTGCTTGAATTAACGAAGCTCATTGTTTAGGGTTGGACAGAAAACAGTTATTCCATCTTCTGAAAAACTGTGAAGTTTAGAAATTAAGGTGAGGCCAAGAACTCTCGGTGCTGCTCACAAAAAGTCATTGGCTGGTCCTCGAAATACTAAACAGCCTTTTTGTAGGACATTTGTCCTCACAATCAAACTTGAATGGAAATCTTTCACATTCGAGGACAGCGTTATGCAGGAAGCTTCTGGTAATTTTGAAAGAGTGGATAAAACATGTTGGGGAGAAAGGAAGAAAGAGAAATACTGGTTATGACTTGTTTTGACAAGATAGTCCCAAAGGTAAGAAATCTCCTCAATTAAGATGTCATCAAAATAGCAAATTAATTACATCAAAGGTATTCATATTGACATCCATTTGTAATTTTCTACCCTTAGTCTAAATGAATTACACGTTTTTTCTGAAGTAAATCAGACAACATTGCTACATTATCTTGAACTTAATTTATGGTCTACATGTAAAAATGAATTCCACATAAAAATAAATAAATAAATAATCAACTATTTTAATAACCAAACATAATGGAAGCTTTTAGCTACTTTAAAAGTAATGATTAAATAAGATAAATTTAGGAGTAAGTTTTGAGTTGAAGCAAAATGATTCTGTACTTTACTGAAATACTCAAAGAAAAGACACAGTTAAAAACCCCTGACCTTTCAGTCTGTCTACTTATTCAAGAAGAAAAGAAAAATGTTAAGTGCTAAGAGACAGTTTAGGTCAATCTGGGTCATTCTTTGACTCTGCAGCGTATCAAAAATTATTAGTTTTTTCTGAGTGTGTGTGCGTGCATGTATGCATGTAGTCCAGGATGTCACCTCTCTTTCTAGAAATGTCTTTCCTTTAAGTTATCAGTTTTATTCTTATTTTTGAAGCCCTGGTTTTCAAATGCTTTCAGCTATACCCCAGATATTGATAGATGCATCTATCTCAGTCCTCATGGAAAAAATAAATCCCAGCAGTATCGCTTTCTTTGCTGACATGTGCAATATCACATTACAAATTGAGTTATGACGGTCGGTTTTATGCAATCAATGCTATTGACTAGTACAGCTGTACTCTGTCACCTGCAGCTTGTATTCTTTTACAGGTCATAGATAAAGCCTCTGGTGTCCAGGATTTTATGTAATTAAAATATTAAGTGATTTTATGGAATTTTAAAACTTTATAAGGCTAAGCTTACTCTTTTTTATTATTCACTTTACCAGAAAGAAAATAAAAACATGAGAACTTGGTCGGACCAAAAGCCCCTCCAGCTCAGTATCCTGCCTCTAACCCGTGGCCAAAGAATGGAGCACTAAGGAAGAGTGCAAGAACAGACATGTACCACTGCTTCTGCAGAATATGCTCCCAGAGTCCGAGAGTTTGTGGCTCAGGGACTTTATGAGCCAGAGGAACTGTCTTGCATTTAATACCTGTTGATCTACTTCTCTTCTGTGAATGTGTCCATGACCTTCAGAACCCACACAAATTTTTAGGATTCTGCAGCAAAGGCTCACTTAGCTTAACTCTGTTTTTTGTATAGGAATTTGAAGAAATACCATAGGCCAGCTCCTGCCTGAATATATTTGTATTTTGAGAGGGAAAGGAAAATTAGATCTCTCCTTGTCAGTGGGATGGAAGTTATTAAAAAGCTCTGGGTTGGCTAGATGGAGCTATAGATGTAGAATTAGATAGGGCACAGACAGCATCATTTTCCTTCTCTGCCTGCAGGGAACTGCTTCCCACACACAAGCATGCATGCACAATGCAATGTTAGCAATATGCTAAGGCAAGAAAAGGGCTTGCAGAGGAACCGTATTCTCCAATTATTTTTTTTTTTCAGGAAGTGAGATGCAATGCTTGTGCATGTTCAACTTCACCTTAACCCCTACTTATAGAAGGCATCCCTTCACGGTAAACAGTAAGAATAGGTCCTACTTCCATGTCTGACTAATCTAATCTACAAAATAATTCTTCTCCTGCATTCGGTTTGTGATCCTGGCTAGAACCTTTAATGATTTCCTTCTTGAACTCTGTGAAGCTAGAATAACTTGCTACGCATCCTGATACAATTTGATTAATGTTTTATTACGCCTGTGGAAGCTACACATAAACAAAACCTACACATAAGATGCTACAAGAACTCTGAAATGAACTTTGATTTTACCTTCTTCAATTTTAACAGGCTGTAGGCTTGTTCTTTGCTGCAGGAGAATCTTTTGGGGACTTTTGTTCTAAAGTAGCTCTCATGTATTTGAATGACCACTGAAATAAACCTGTAGAGAAATAGGAAGTTTGGGAGACAGATTAGTTGCATTTATGCAGAAGTAGGCTGCTAGAAGATGAAATCAGAAGGGAAATTCATCTTTTGAGTGTCCTGATAAAAAATAAATTGTGAGTAGTCATATGAGTCAGCCACTGAAAAAAATCATAATTTTACTGTTTCCTTCACCCCTGCCGCCTAAAATGGAGAAAGAAAACCATGCTTCGGATTTCAAAGGACTTGAAAACATTCCAGAAGCTCACCTATGTTAACATCATTTCTCTTGCAAAGCTGAGGTGTTTTCTTCTTTTTTTTTTTTGAAGGTCCTGACCCTTACAGGTTCTTTTCAGGCCTTACTTCAAAGTTAACTTCTCTTAAACCATTTTTCCTGAAGTGAAGGTATTCTTAAAATAAAATAACACACAAATGGTTGTATTTCACACAAACTGCCTTGGTGACTGATGGTCTGTGCTAACTGTATAGTCAACCACCACTCCTTTGCAGAGCAGCTAGCCTGAATGGAAGGTGTTTTGCATGTATACACTTCTGTTAAAATGGGTCACAGTTTGTAGTCTCTTAATAGACTGTTCCTTTCCCTGATTATCTTTGCCTGTGTCTCTACTGCTGAGCTAACATACCCAGTTTTTCACTAAGGTTCATCAAGACATTAACATTTTATAAATATGTGTGTGTGTATATGTATCTATATAAATCTTTGCTCACACATGACTGCACTGAAGCAAGTTGAAGTGCTCCTGGAAATGAGAAACCTGAGTGCAAATGGGAGTGGAATTCAGATCCTACTTACGTAACACAACATGAGTTATGCCAGATCTTCCTCACACCAACAAGTGCCCAGGGATACACCCTATGGCTATTAAACATTTCAGCTTTGCATTCTACCCTGTTCCTCAGTGCTCATTATTCAGCATAATCTGTGACACACTATAAAAACATACATCTTTAGATCAGTGAATCAACCTGCTTATTTGCATAGACTGCTCACAAAGTGTGGTGAGAGCAGAGAAGAATGCTCTGATAAGTGTTTGTAGGGCCATACCTTTGGTTATGGGCATGGCTTTGCTTCTGGGGAAATTTCCCTTCAGCAACATGAGGAGATATGACAGCGGAAACACCACTGGTTCAGGCTAGCTTTATGAAAACCAGCAAACAATGCTGCTTGAAATAAATAAAATAAAGAGAAGCTGCCTACCCTTCAGGCCAGGGCTAGAAGGTAGTGTTTGGATGAGGTCCACAAACTTACTAAGATTAGGAGCAACCACTGGGCCTCTGATTGTTCACAGCATTTTGCAGCGTGGACTGAGCTTTCATATGCATGTTGTCAGAGTCAAACCACCACTGACTCAAGGAACTGGCTCTGTTTCCAGGCTTGACCAAGATGCATCCTCTGCCCTCACATCAAGAATCACGACATAGGTAACGTTGGTCAAGAATTAGAAGCATAGCTCTAATGGATGTTTTGATTTGTATGTTAAAGGAGTATAGGGAGAGAGTGTATGTAAATGTGCACTCAGGATATATACCTGCCCCTACAATGGGAAACCCTCTGCGTCAGTAAATGAGCACAACAATTACGTAGAGCCAAACCACAAAAAAATGTTGAGAAGACTCCCACCGCCTCTGGCCTCACCCCATTCCCTCACACAGGTAACTGCCCATTGTTTAGCCAATAGGGTTTAGGGCTTCTAATGCGTTACAAACTGGCAGAATCCAGAAACTAACGCCTTACACCAAAGCTTGTTGTTGTTGCTCACTAACAACGAGGCCACAGTACGTGTAACTGCAGCAGTACATGCAGGAATGCCCTGTCAACTTTTTGTCTTGATAAACTTCTGTTCGCAGCCTTCAGCCTTGTCCTCTTTCCCATGACTTTCGCCATTTGGACCAATTACTATGCAACACTTTTAAAATGCCATATACTTAACAACCTGCCCCTGCCTCCACCCCTTCTTCCTGCCATCCTAGAAGGAAAAAACCATCAATAATTGGCAAACTTAGAGTTTCTAAGGCCTATGTGGCTCACTTCAGTGATCTCAGTACACAAAACTGAGAATCCCTGCAGACTTTGCACTCTTCACTTTTTCAGTTCCAGAAGACGCCTTGCTACAAATTCATTCTTCCCCATAAAATGACATTTCGAGTTTTTGTCTACACTTCAGTAGCTTTGAAGGTCATATGTTTCACTTTCCAGTCACAATCCCACTTAATATAGATTTTGTAGGCATGTTACTGGATATGAGGACAAAAGAGGTTAGTATCTGCACCCTCTTTCAGGATATGGGACAAAGGTACACAACTAGGCTGGAGAAGAGGACAAGTCATTCTCCATCAACACCACTCTCACTTTTCTGGGACTCTAGTTTTCTTCCAGAATATTCTTTCCATGCCTCCCAGACGTACTCAAGTATAAAGGATGGAAAACAAATGGATGAGAACAAACGAGTGGCCGTCCCTCAGCCAAAACCTCTCTACATGAGGGAAGTGGGATGGAGCACAGACATGTGCCAAAGCAAATGCCTCTGAAGGGAAAAGTGATCTTTTTCTCCCCTCTAGCATGTCATGCTCCAGCCATCCTCCCATGTACCATCTTGCCCTGTTGCTTAGGGTGTGAAGGATCCTGAGCGTGTGCCTCCAAACTGCTCGCTTCTTCAGAAATAGGAAAGACAGCAGGAGTAGGCATCAGGCCATGAGAACTTTGTGAAGCTGAAACCGAGACTCTGCATCAGGTAAGGGCCTCCACGCGGTGTCGGGAACACCGTTCTGGACTGTGTGAGGCGGAGAGGTCATTGCTAGATGTGCTTAATTGTGCATTCGCACAAATGGTGGTGAAGTAGTTACGATGCCAGGGCAGAGGGCTACTCCCCCTCAAGTCAGTATGGACAGGAGCTGCCTGTCCCAAGGGGTCCAAGTACCATAGAGTGCTTTGATGAGAGTCTAACACATATTGTGCAATTTAAGCTTTAAGCTATTTGTTGCACTTATTTCAAGCATGAGATCATCTTTTTTTGGATACGGTCATTCCCAAATAGCACAATGCACTTCTGAAAAGGCTTATTAGGACTTTATACAATAGCATGATTATTTCCCTCTCTCTATTTTAAATACCTTCTGATACATTCTACGGTCACGCTTGCCTTTCTCATCACCACACTACATTCATGATTCACAGTCATACTGTGACCAACTGATGCATACAGTTCTTTCCAACTTCACTGTTATTTTCAACTCATGAACATACAGTCTGCAGCAGATGCTTGTATTTTTAGATATTAGCTGACAATGTTTTGATTTTTGACCCATTTCTCCTATTCCTCAAAGTCACCTGGTTATTGCAGTTTGAAATGTGATGTAATTAGCATACTAATTAGGGTTCGATTCTCTGCTTCAGTTAAATTACTGAGATAAGCAATTGATTCTCAATTTTTGGTGCATTTTACAATCAAGTTCAACCCTCTAACAAATGCATTCTTCAGAGTGCAAGTATGGTTTCTCAGAGCCAGCTATCTGGAATGTCTGGTTGTAATTTCTCTCACAGAAGCTGGCTCTTTTGCATTGATAAGTACAGGCAGTACCTAGACCAAAAGTAATAGTGGAAGGAAACAAATACAACAGGGAGGTGACATGTAGTCGTATGAGCTTTCTGAATACATACAAGCTGCTTTGCGTAATAAGTAGTGTCTACGTTACACATTTCTTAGGTTATACCCACTAGAACTGAATTTCTTGACAGACAAAACAGAAGAACCATGAGCTTAAAACTCTACTGCATTTGCATTGGTAGGTAGCTTATTCAACACGTGAACATCCAGCAATACCATAAATGCATTCAACGAATAAAGCGGAGACAGCATCCAGCTCCTGCCATATCTTCAGAGAAGTCCTCTATCCTCAGCAAAGCATGCAAGAGGCAGTGTTCATCTGTGAACGGAGGTCCCAATTTGAAACTCTAACCTCATGATTATCTTCTTTCTTGTAATGGAAAGTATGAATGACTTGCCAGCAGCAGGTAAATGCCTGCATCACAATAAACAGTGTCTATGAATACTCAGGCTAGATCTAATGCTTATAATATGGATACACTAATTAAATAATAATATACTAATTCTGCACATAAACATCTGCAGAATATTTAGATTTCAGATAGATTTTATGTCCAGTAGTGACCCCTGGTGTTTAAGGTAGTTATAACAATGATAAACATTCCTAGCAGAATATGATTACTTCAGAATCAGCTGCCTTTCTGTGTCCACGCATGTTGCAGACTCTTCCGCAGAGTCTGCTGAAAAACGTGTAGTTGTATTATTAATTTTAACTGTAAGTGTCTTACAGATCTGTCACAGCTTAGTCTTGCAAACGCTCAGGCAGCCTGCCCCATACGTGTACAGGGCAGAAATTGGTTATGGAGCACATCCTACAGCCCTGCTGCTCTGATGGCAGGCTTCTGGGTCTAGACTGCAAGCAAATTTTGCTCAGGCCTTGCCAATTTCCTGACACATGAGGCTCTCCGCATGCTTGCAGGATACCCTACTGTTCTTGGACTTTCACATGGGCAGCTGTAGCAAGCCAATGCAGCTTGAAAAACAGCCATGGACACTCTGCAATTGCTGGCTTAACCCACAGACCTAAAGCTCTCCATTGCTTTCTTCTGATCAATAGCATCAAAATTATTTAATAGACTACAACAAAAGTGAATAACTTAACTGCTAAGAGCCACCGTCCACTTCCAGAGAGGCTACTGAATGCACATCTACCATGCAGAACGTTACAAAACCTCCTCTTTGTATTTAAAATATAATTTTTATTGCAGAAAGTGAGACTTATGTTTTGTCCTGGAGCCTTCTTTTTGGCACCTTTGTTACCTTGATCTCTGATCCAGCCTAGACTTCTCTTCTGTTCCTATCCCTGTCTTAAGCATCTTCCTTGATTTTATCTCTTGGTTTAGACTCTTGCTTTTCCAGACAGCATGTGGGGTATTCTGATTTTATGTCTAATTCCTGTCAGAAGATTGCCACTGGCATTCCTGGAAGTAATTTATGCTCTTGCAGGTCCTAGCACCGTTCTCTGCTTCTTGAATTGACACGGTGTTTGTAGACCTCTTTACACAGAACTAAGTTGCCTTCATTCTGTACTGCATTCAAGGGAACTACCAGAGGGATTTGTTTCGGAGTCATCATATCCTGCTGGCATAGGTTTGAGGAATATTCTGACGTCAGAGGGGAAGCACTGTAGTAATACATCAGTATTCTACAAACCAGCACAGAGGATCGTTAAAAACCTGCAATGTATTTCTGGCACAATTCAATTTAACAGTGTTACCATTTAACTTCACACACAAAATTTCACACATTTAGGTACTAGCTGTGTAACATTACAAATAGTCCTCTATAGAGAATCCATGAAAACATGGGCATTAAGTAGCTTGGGAATAAGGGAAAAAAACGGCCTCACCTTGCCTACCTTTTCTTCCTATTTGGCCTCTGATTTGGTCACTAGCTCAATGACTCGGGGGTGTGTGTGCGCGTGTAGTTAATTCTAATATTTTCCATTTAACAGCTGACAATATTTTTCCCATGCTTCCCATGAAGCAAGTCCTAATTACAGTCAGGCAGGCATTACTGTATGATTTGTTTTTCAAAACGGCAGCACTTATTTCAAAAACAGGCATTTTTCCATTGAAAGGCTGCTTTAATTACACTTGCTGCACTCTTCACTGGCAGACCAAAGCCCTGTAAATAATAATTAATAAAAAATAATTAAAACCCCAAAGTTTTAGGTGGACCCAAACCTTTCTCTCAGGCTTGTAAGCACCAGAGAAAAAGCATTGGCAAATCTTCCGTGAGTGACCCCACCACCGACCAGAGCACTCCCGGCTCCCCAGGGCCACCCGAAGGCCTGGCAGGGAGCTACGGCCCACGCCTGTCGTTCCATCGGGCGGGGGGGGGGCCCCGGTGCCCAACCCCGGTAACGGCCGGCCGAGCCCACCTTCCCACGGCGAAACGGGGCGGGACGAGACCTGCCGGGGCGGGACGAGCCGAGCCGAGCCGAGCCGAGCCGAGCCGAGCCGAGCCCCTGCCCCTGCCCCTGCCCCTGCCGCCGCCGCCGCCGCCCTCGGCGGGGGCCCTCTATCGCGCGCCCCCGCCACTGCGCGCCGAGGCACCGCCCCCGAGAGACCGGCAGCCAATGGCGGCCGCCTGGCGCAGAGGCCGGAGGAAGGCAAGGGGGGCCGGCGGGAGGAGCGGGGCCGGCCTGTGGGCGGGGCGAAGTCTATGGGCGGGGCGAAGTCTGGGGCGGGGCGAAGTCTGGGGCGGGGCGAAGTCTGGGGCGGGGCGAAGTCTGGGGCGGGGCGGGGCCGGGCCGGCGGTCCGGCGGCGGCGGGTGGAGCGGCGGCGCCCGGAGCGGCGGCGCCCGGGCCATGCACTCCCTCGCCCAGGAGATCCGCAGCTTCTCCCGGGCCAACCTGCGGAAGCAGCGCACCCGCGTAACGACGCTGAGCGGCAGGAGGATCATCGAGACGTGGCGCGGCGCCTGCCTGCAGGTGGAGGAGGAGGAGGGGGCGGCGGCGGCGCCCGGCGGCGGCTACGTGCAGGACCTCAGCGCCGACCTCCAGGTCGGCGTCGTGAAGCCCTGGTTGCTGCTGGGTGAGTGGGGCCGGGGGCGGCGGGGCCGGGAGCCCCCCCCAGCGGCAGGGCTGGCGGCGCGGAGCTGCCCCCTCGCCCCGGGGAAGGGCTGCAGCCTGGCGAGCGGCTGGCTTTCTCTGCAGGGTCGCAGGATGCTGCTCACGACTTGGAGACGATGAAAAAGTATAAGGTAACGTTCCACAGAAATAAAAACGCATCTTGCATAGTGCTTGCTAAAGTTAAAAAGTCTAAAGTACTCTCAAATAACTTTGAGAAGAATTGTATTACATTTGCACTTTTAAAAGGCTGCTCCATTTGCAGATGGATGGATGCCTTTGAGCTTCGCAAGAAGCTGAAATACTTTGCTTGCAAGACTAATGACTGTTTAGAGCGGTTTTCTGGAACAGATTCCTGCATTGCCATATGCGTTTCCGTTTCAGACACTAAGCGGCATCAGGCCTCCTTGCCATCGGTGAAATGATCGATGAAACAAAAGCAAAGCAGCAGCTCTAAGTCTGTCACGAACTTCGGTCTTTTTACTCTGCCCTGTTACAGGAATGGGGGGATAAGGCCTTAGAATCATAGAATCACAGGATCATTAAGGTTGGAAAAGACCTCTAAGATCATCAGGTCCAACTGTCAACCCAACACCCCCAACGCCTCCTAAACCATGCCCTGAAGTGCCACGTCTGCGTGTTTGTTTAACACCTTGAGGGATGGTGACTCCATCACCTCTCTGGGCAGCCTGTTCCAATGCCTGACCACTCTTTCAGTAAAGAGATTTTTCCTAATCTCCAACCTAAACCTCCCGTGACGCAGCTTGAGGCCATTTCCTCTCATCCTATCACTAGTAACTTGGGAGAAGAGACCAACACCCTCCTCACTACGACCCCCTTCCAGGAGGTTGCCTTCGGACAGCTATGCTTCTGCAGGACAGGGTGTGCACCAGTCTGGCATCTGGTGCCATCTAAATGGCACTTCAGTGAAAGTTAAAATAACCCACAACCTGGCCATAGCCTGAACAGAGCAGTGACAGCAGGAGGCCAGAGGTGGTCTCGCCTGCTAAGTGCAGGTATAGCTCACTCTGAAATCCTCCTGCTCCAGTAAATGGTGTTGGTAACTCAGTAAGAGGAATGTTAAGCTGGTGGGTTAGGGCAGGCTTGAAGTTTGGGGGATTGTTGGGTGGTCTGCGCTCTCATTCCTACTGCTGTCTCTTAGATTTTCCATCTGTGCACTGAAAACTCCCTTTTCTGTTGAAAATCCTTACTTTAGTCTGTGTTTGGTGAGCACAGATCTTTTCATTTCCTCTCAAAAATCTAAGGAAATTGAAATTTATCACAGTATATTTTAACATGCATTAAAACTTTGCCTGGAGAAAAGCGTACCATCGACAGCATACGTAAGTTAAACTGAACATTGCAGTTGTGTAAGGTATAGTCTCTCTATGCCTAAAGAATAATTCACCTGTGCTACTGCTCATTTTGCTTGCTGTCTTCAGAAAATACCGCTGGGTTTTGGTTTTTTGGTTTTTTTTTTTTTTTTTGACTTAGGTTACTCATGTTCTAAATGTGGCCTACGGAGTTCAAAACGCCTTCCTCAATGACTTTATATACAAGACCATTTCTATTCTGGACCTCCCAGAAACTGATATTACCTCCTATTTCCCAGAATGTTTTGAGTTTATTGAGAAAGCCAAGATCCAGGTACAGTATATCAATAATTAATGTTAGTAGTTATCCCATTTAGATTATTTGTTATGCTTTTTGAAATCTAAAGCAGTTTCTTTTGTCAAAAGAAAGTATGGTACCAAATGAATTGTTTTGCCATTGTTTTTTTTAATTCTAAATAGAGAATCCAACCAATTTCTAAGCATTGCTAGAGGCATGGCACTGCTGTTAATACCCATTCCTTCCAGTATTGTTTTGTCAGAATGACTGTCTTGCATGTTTTAGAGAAATGCTTCATTAATACATTAATACAGTTGGACCAGTGGCTGACTTTAGATCAAAAAGTCTCCATCCCATCGTAAGTCCAAGTCACTACATCTGACAGAGGGAAAAGGAGAAACTTTACTTTCTATAATTTATCCATTGGGGATGTTCTTTTGGATTGGAAGCAAGCCTAACAGTGCTTTTACAGATCTGTGTGGTTTGTGCGCAACAGTCCACCGTCCCTATGCTTTTCCTTGACCGTTCATTGAAGATGCAACACATTGAGCTATGAATCCACATGCAGTTATGTACCAAGACTGTCGGAGAACGTGCTACTAGTCTTGGAGCCAACCAGTGATTTTAACTGCTAAGAAAATCCTGAAAAAGACATGATGTAGGAAATAGGGTGAAGTGACTCCTTCTGGATTGCTTGGCAGCCTTGTCTGTAACCAAGACCATCCGTGACTCCTATTTGTTAAACTCAGGCTTGAGTGTGTAATTCATGACAACCATTGCTTTGTCTATCCAGACAATGACTTCACAACCAAACCTCATTGCATGTTATTCCATCATATCTACCATATTCATTATTTACATAGCTTGGGATAAAAGGAGATAATCTTGCCCCAGCTTTCTTTGTGTCACACAATGTTCTTTCCTTCTCTCATTTATTATTTACAAGCTATGTGATACACATTGTCACTTAACGACCTTTTTGAGATATCTAGTTACAGTTTCCACCTCATTTCTAAACAAGACTTGCCATTCATAACTGCAGTATTGCTTTCTGCCTCTGCTGTTTATGTTCCAGTTACTATTGGGTAAGCTGAGGAGTCTTCCTGAAAACTTTTGCAGCAATATTAATAGTTTTTTAATGGGAGAGTTGGGTAAAAGAGCAGGTAATTGACGGAATAGATGTTCTCCAGGATCAGTTCATGCAGCATGTGATAGCAGTATGTGGAGACAGATCTCTGGATGGTTTGAATCGCTTTATTTGCTTTGCCAAAGTAGTGTTAAAAGAGCTTATGATAAATTGTATCATGAAGTGCTCTCCTCTTTAAGTAATCACAAAGAGATACTACATTTCTTCTCCTAATGTGGGGGTGGGAGAGATGCTCACTGGTGAGAGAGCGTGATATATGAGAAATTATTAGTAGAACACGGTTAACTTAATGAAGTACTATGAGAGCACTTGAATTTGAGAGCCTGTACCTGTACTGGTCAGTAAGCCACTGCCAGCTGGTACTTGTAACAGGACTGACTCTTCTAAAACTGTAACTGCTCAAGTCTGTAGACATCATGGTACAAATTCTGATACTGATCACAGCTCACCATTTCTTCTAGGCTCCAAATCAGCCAGCAGATTTTCCATGACACGTTAGGTGACCCATGTCAGATCACAGTGCTATGAACAAGGGATATTTTTTTTTATCTTTCATATCTAATTATACAACCTCGAAAATCTTGTCCTTCCAGGGAGGAAATCTTAGCTCATTCATGAACATCTCTTGTTATTGCTCTCTCTGTCCCTCCTAAAGAAAAAGCCCCGGCAGCACTGCAAACTAAAGTGGATCCCTAAGGAATTACATTGGTCCGTGGCTCTTCACCAAAAGCTTTATGCTTCTTTTTCATTTCTTTCCTCAGTGAGGCTTTTTGCCCACTGTGTACAACCACCTTTTCTCTTGGTGGAAGGTGACTTCGCTTCCCTCTGTATAAAAATTGAAAAACAACCCCACAACTTGGTCTTGAATCTTCAGAGGTTCTTGCAAGACCATGGACTGCTTCTGGGTAGGCGAAGGTTAGGCTATCAGGACCAGAGCATGGAGTTCTTGGTAAACAGAGATTAATTTCATATCTGCAGTCTGTTTCTCATTTCTATTCTGTATTCAGAGCTGATACAAAATTAGGTAAGAATTACATGCCAAATTCATCATTGTATAAAGAAACAATGGAGTTTAGCAAGGAAAGATAAATGTTCTCAATATTAAATTTGGTTTAATATTATTGCCCACGTTCATTCAGGTTCAGTATTTTTCACAACTGTTCCGTGGATATCACTATATAATTTTTGGCAATGTACAACAGAACAGTCATTAAAAAGAAAAACAAAACCACAAACCTTCAAAGAAATGTAAAGAGGAAAATAAAGCATGAACTGTACAAACAAACAAAAAAAGATCAATTTCAGTGCTTATTTTTTACCCTCAGTGCTGCTGATAGATATTGATCTTGATTATGGTACGTTATGTCTGAAATAACTCCCATTAAATCAGTAAAAACTACTCCAGATCTACAGTGGATAAGCTTCAGTCATTGCTTCATTAGCAGGGGCATAAATATAATTTTTAATGTCATAATTTTAATGTCATTATTATAAAGGAGATAGTGGATTTACAGGTCACCACTGGCACTTCCTCGTGTAGTTGAAATACACGTATGAGTCTGCTTTGCAATCTGCTGTAGTCTGTGTGATGAGGAAGCACGCCCCCGTGAATGTGAGAAAGGGGGTGAAGATTACAATTTCCAGCAGGCAATGCCAAGGGGATGTGATTTCCATTGCAAAAAAGGGTGATATTGTGATTCATTGTGCTGGGATGCAGGAGCTTAGATTCAGTTCCTAGCTCTGCCATAATCTTGTTGTGTTAACTTGAGCAAGTCATTCTTCTACTCTCAGCTTGGCATTTCTTCAACATGGATAATAATACTCAGCTTCATACTTCTTTGTCTTATTATTTAAACTGGAAGATTTTTAGAGCAGGAACCATTTTCTGCTCTGTGTGCATATTAATATACCAGATAATTGCAACTCCCAGGTCTGTAACATAAGCCATCATGTTCCTGGAAAGGTCTTTTTTTTCCTCTGGGTAAAATACCCATTGAATAATTTGTGCCTGTTAAAAGGGCAGACAGAGCAGGCTGTTCGTACGTAGAATGTATTTGCTTAGCCTCGAGTACCAGAGCACATTGTGTTGTGTTTCAGTACCTTTATCCAGAAGATGGAGATGCTAGGGGTTTGGTGGGTTTTTTGGGAAAGTGGCATTTGGCAGAGAGTTTGGACCGAGCGTTTTCCAGGCTGTAGCCTGATGTACAAACATGACGACATCACAAAGCCTGGGCCTCGCAAATGTCACCTAAGCCGCACTAGATTATCTAGTTGCCTTTGTGTTAGCTCATGCCTGTTATTTCTTAACAAAACTTGCAGTGTCTTTTTAAAGAGTCATTCAGGTGTCTCAAAGATTCTGTGGGAAATGTTTAAGTAGGATAAAAACATTAATTTTATAGACAATTCAGGATAAGCCTGAATTTAAACCCCAGGAGAAACATTTGTGAGTTTATGGGAAGATCAGTAGTTTTGGATTTTGCACCTTAGTCCCCCAGTTACGGGACCTTAGTTGTACCAGCTGTACCGGCCGCTACGGTTGTACTACCAATGTGATGTTGCAAATCACACGATACCTTTTCTGACTTTTCTGTTCCTATGCATGATCCTACTTACCCAGAATCTTCTCTGAAGAACTCCAGAGTACGCAAGGAGCGTGCAGCTGAAACCCCAAGATGTTCTAAAGCCTGCTTCTTGTGCCTAGCTGTTTGCTGCCTTGCTATGTTTTTAACCTGGTAACAAGATGCAGTCAAGTTCCTTTTCATATTGCAAATAAAATCTATTTTAAAATTGGCACCCAGTTAGATCAGGTATCTTGGCATCCCAGGTGTCTGTGATTTGGTTTTTACATGAGAGGGCTGCGGCAGGGTCATGGGGAAAGGGACAGAGGAATGTTTTTTTAGATCTAAGGTATCACTTAGTTTTGAAGTATTTGATAATTATAATGTGGCTTTGGCTGGAAAAATATTAAATTTTGGGCTTATATATCTGTGTTTGTAGTTACTTTTAGGTGTAAATATTTGCTTTGAGCTCAACAAGGAGCTTTTAATAAGTTCTAATAGATTTTTGTATAAAGTTTCTAAAACTTGTTGCTATCTACTTAATGAATATCCCAACTTATGTTTCATTTGTTTCTTGAAGGATGGTGTAGTTCTGGTCCACTGTAATGCAGGAGTCTCCCGTGCAGCGGCAGTAGTCATCGGTTTTCTAATGTATTCAGAAAGACTGAATTTTGCTACAGCCTTTTCCATGGTGAAAAATGCAAGGCCTGCAGCTTGTCCAAATCCTGGCTTCATGGAACAGCTTCACAAGTACCAAGAACAGAATATAAAGGCAAATGGAAGCATAAATGATCATGACTGATCGAAAGGGAGAAGTGACATGATCTGTTTTGACTATACAGTAGCAGATGTTGTATGTACTTTGATCTGTCATTTTGCAGTCCCCTTTCACATGCGCTTTTTAAAGTCTTTCCATACTTTTTTTCTTACCCCGCTTTGACCCTCTTTTTTTTCAGCATGTAGTCCAAATGCCAAATGGTATTCCACTGACTACCGAGATGATTTTGCCCAAGAACAAGCTCTTCCTAGAATGCTAATAAACCCATAAATTTCAATTTTCCTTGAAATACTAGGGAAAACCAGAATGGTGTTTTTTTTATTGAACCGTCAGAAAATACAGGCAATAGAGAAGGGAAATAAAGTAAGTGAGATAAGTTGCCCTGTTTACTTTAATACTAAACCAAATCTGTGCATTCTAGTTGTTGTAAAATCTAGATAATAAAATGTACTAAACTACTTTGATATTGGATTTTAAATTTATATTACAATGAAAGAGGGGTTTACTGAACTTTGTGGGCTAGCCAGCCATTAAATATGTTTGGAAATTAAAATAGATGGTCTTTTGAGGATGCTTAAAACATGTAGGATGCTTTAATGCTTCGTGTCTTTCTACTGTTTCTCATCAAGTAGTGATTCAAAGTGCACTAACATGTTTTCAAAGTGCGGGAACCAGGCTCTCAGGGGTTTTTTTGTAGATCACAACCTATCTCTGAGTTGCTGCTACTGCCTTTTCTTTGCATTCTGCCCACAAATTTGCATTTGTTGTCCTCTCACACCATTCCACATCATGTTGTCGCAAATGGGTGATTTGGAACACTTAAGGAATCACCAACAAAGGTATTAGCAAAAGTGGTTTTAATATGATGTTGTAAAAGTGTGCCTTAACAAAGTTCGATGGCAAGGTTCCCTCTATTAATTACTGCATGCACGGAAGGAGCATACAAAGGAAAATTGAGTTACACTTGAGTTAAAATGATTCATAGAGAGACCATGGATTCAAAAGGGAATGGAGGACCCTCCCGTTGAGTCATGAGGTTAAGAGAAGACCCCCTTGCTTTCTAAACTGATGGAGCTTAGGTGTGGCTGGGTCCAATCTTAGTCTCAGACTTTTACAACGGTTGATGTCTAAGGGATTGTACGCACAAAGTTTATGTAATGTTTTATTAGCATCAATTCAGTATGCAATCAAAGTTACCATACTGCAAGGTCACTTACCAAAGATTTGCTGTTGGTAAAAGGTCTCTCTGCCTTGAGGAGCAACCTTGAGGGGTGTCCCAGCTCAAGGGGAGGTCGCAGCCATGCTGCCTAGCAGGGAGAGCTTAGAGAAGGATTGCTTAGGCTGTCATATTTAAGGGATAAAGTGGTTGGCTCATAGTCAGATTATAGGCGATGGAAAAGGTATGCAGGAGACTCCTTGTACCCACAGCTTTCTTTGTTCCTTGGTAAATGATTCTTGGAGAAGCCACAGGCTATGCATGTGTCAGTCACATGATGGGTGTTCTAAGCTCATATGCCCTGATGCTCTCCGTGCCACTTGGCTCCTTTGTGGGATCTCAGAGAACAGATGGAAACTAGAGGAGTTCATGGCCCAACTACAGATCAGGCCTTTGACTTTGGAGCCTGTACCAAATCACCACCAGTCTGGTCAGGGGTTTGAGCGCATCCAGTACACATGTATAAAGAACAGATAGCACAGGCAACTTTGACCCTCCTCACAGATCTCAGGCTGGATTTACTGTCTTAAGATGGCATTAAAAAAAAAAAATCTGTATAAGATTTTAATAGGTTTTTTGTGGCCTTCATGCCAGTTCTAAATGGTTAGGTATATACACTGTGTTTGGATAAATTTTGTGCGAAAGTGATCTGAAAGGTTTGGTTTCAAGAACTGATGCAGCAGTCTCTCCTTGTTGCACTAGTTTGAACTGCAGCATATCAGTGTGTATGAACTACACTGTGTCTTGTTCCCAATATTAATTGCTCACGCTAAATGCTCATGCAAGGTTTAGGTTACACCCCCCACCCCCCAACTGATTGCTGTTCTGTGGTCATTGTTTCCCCACGATTTCCGTGGGGGAACTGGTCACTGCATTTCCATTTCAGATGTGATGGCTGTGTGTGCTGTCAACCTTGGAAATGACTGACAGTCTTTTCCCTAGCGAGTAAGCTCTCCCACTTCATCTCAGTGGAAGGTTTATGAGCTCTTAGCCCACTGAAAGAATCCAGGACACGCACTTGTAATGATAGCTATGGTTCTTTAAGTCGTGTGTGTAACGATCACAGCTGAGCCTCCGTATGCGAGGCGGCAGCGGCGCCCAGTCAGGAGGAGACACTTCTGCCAAGGCGCGTTACCCCGGCGGCCCGGCTGAGAGTGAGAGGGGCGCTTTGGGGGAGGGGAGAGGCGCGGCCGCCGTGAGGTAACACCTTCCACCCCGTGACGTCACAACCCTCCCTCACAAGATGGCGGGAGGGCGGGTCGGAAGTGACAGCAACGGGAGTTTCCGTCCCGTTTGAAAGCGCCCGGCGGAGGCATCGGTGCTCTTTTCCCGCCGCCCGGGCCGACATGGCCACCTTCGCCATGGAGCCGCCGCCCGCAGGTGAGCCGGGCCTGCCCTGCCCTGCCCTGCCCCGGTCCCCTCTCCCCCCCCCCCTCCCCCCCCCTTTCATTCCTGGCATCGTGGCCCCATCGGCTTCGCGCCGTTCTGTGCGGCGGTTGGGCGCGCGCGAGGCCCCTCAGAGGTGGCCGCACCCGGGCCGCGGCTGCCCCGGCGCTGCTCCTCGGGGCCGGTGAGGGGGTGGGGGCCGGGGCTGGTCCTTGCTCCGGGCCGGGATGGGCGCCTTCCCCCGAGGTAACGCGGAAGGGGGCGTGGGGTGCTCCGCCGTGTGGGATCCGTACCTGCAACACACCCCCCTCCTCCTCCCACCTCCCCCCCCTCCCCCCCGGCAGGGGAGGCGAACCCGGCCTTGGTGTTATTGCCTTTACGTAAGAAACGTCTCTAAAACAAACCAGCCCCACTAATTACCCTCGAAACCCGAAATCCAGCCGTAAACAAAGTGGTATATTTTAAGAACAGAGTCTCAGCGTGGCAGTTCTTGTTGCAAAAAATGCAAGGCTGTGATAAACTTTGATTCCTTAGCAAATAAACGGTTAGAACACTCTTAGTCACTTACTGCATGTTGTTTTACGTTTCTTTAATAGAACTACTATTCGAGCAATGGAAAAGGGTAGATCACTTGTCTTCCTCCATGTTTTTAAATTTTGTTTTCATTAATGCAGGAGCTGAGCCAATGACTCTGGGCTCCCCGACATCTCCAAAACCAGGAACTAGCGCTCAGTTTCTTCCTGGATTCTTGATGGGCGATTTACCTGCGCCAGTGACTCCACAACCTCGTGCTTTAAGTGGCCCTTCGGTTGGTGTAATGGAAATGAGGTCTCCGCTTCTTGCAGGTCTGAATTTGTTAATTGCTGAAAAATTGTTCTGAAAGTAAATATTTGGTTTGTATTATTGCTCTACATGACTGTTGCAGACTTGAATTCTTATAGGTTTATAACTTGCAGTAAGTGAAGTCAAGTCAATGAATAAATGGTGAACTCAAGTGTTTTCAATGGAGTTTGGCTAAATTCCTCAAAATAGACTTAAGTTTAATAAATGTTTTAAACATGGCAGTTCTGGTACCAGGAAAGGTTGCTTTTACAGGGAGGGTAATATGAAACTCTTCTAATAGAAAATCAGTTTATATAGCTCTTTGTAAGTCAACTGCACATACAACCATCAATGTTTTTCTTTGTTTAAAACAAAGGTTCCTGCTGGCAAACTAAATGCAGCTTGTGCAAGCTGCTGGTTTCTTTGGAATGAATTCTAAAAAGTCACTTGCAGATTGTCAGACTTCTGAAACTGGATGGAGAAAACAAAAAAAATACTTCTTTCTTAGTATCTAGAGGTAATTACAGCGTTGATGACTGCTGTAATTGGGCTAGGGTAGTGACCTTTCCTAGCTGTAGATGCTCATCTCTTTCCAACCACCAAACAGAAAATGTCCTTACCTGTCTTTCTAAGATGGTGGTATTAATGTTGTGGTTGTGTTTTTTTCCTGTGAGAAGTATCAGTGAATAGTTAAGAACTTCATTGATGATCTTGGGTTTTGTATTAAATTAGTTGGTATAATCTAAATATCCGATTGATGTGGTTTAACCCCAGCTGGCAACTAAACACCACACAGCCACTTGCTCACTTCTTCCTCTCCCCACTCAGTGGGATGGGGCAGTAAAAGAAGAGTAAAATTAGAACACTTACGGGTTGAGATAAGAACAGTTTAATAATTGAAATAAATTAATGTAATAATAATTTTTAAAATGTCATGAAAAGGAAAATAAAATGGGAGAGAAACAGAACCCAAGAAAGACAAGGGATGCAAATGAAGACCAACTGCTTACCACCAACTGACTGATGCCCAGCCTGTCCCTGAGCAGTGGCCCCCCAGCCAGCTTTATATACTGAGCATGGCACCATGTGGTATGGAATATCCATTTGGCCAGTTTGGGTCAGCTGTCCCAGCTGTGCCCCCTCCCATCTTCTTGTGCATCTCCAGCCTTCTCAGTCGGTAGAGCAGAAGAAGCTCAATAGTCCTTGACTAGTGTAAGCACTACTTAGCAACAACTAAAACATCAGTGTGTGATCAACATTGTTCCCACCCTAATAGAAAATACAGCACTGTACCAGCTACTAGGAATAAAATTAACTCTATCCCAGCTGAAACCACGACACTGATGGTGTGTGCTAGTCATTTTGAAGGAGAAACTGAAGATTCGAGTACTGCAGGATAATTGTAGATATTCTGCCTGAAATTGAAAGAAAAAAATTGGACTCAGTGATCCTTATGGGTCTGTTCCAGCTTGAGATATTCTATGTTTGGTGGTCTGTTGGTCTCCTGCTTCTTGCTCTTGTTGCCCCCCCCCCCCCCCCCCCCCCCCGACTCTTGGGGAAATATTTATGAAATTGAAAATAGTAATGTGAATACCCTTGTAAAAGGATTTGTTACAGCCTCAGAATATCAATTCTAGAAAAGGGACAACCAGTAAGATACCAACACAGGCATCCCAAAATGAGTGCTCAAGTATATCACTAAAACTGAAAACCTTGATGGGAGAGTGCTTTATGTCATGTGCTGTAACAGTTCTTGGATGTGCTAAACAGTTCAGAGAGGAGTCTTCAAGCTCAGAATTTAGGATTGAATAGTACTTTGAAAAAGCTTAATTTCCAAATGTTTTGCAAGTGAGAACTGTTAAGTCAAATTACTTTTTTTTTTTATCCTGGGGTAAACCCATGCAAAGTGTTCAGAGATATGTCAAGATCTTTCAGTCAGTTTAATTCTCAGTTATATTTGGGGGGGGCGGGGTGGGGAGAGGAGCTGGGGAGGCATGGGACTCTTGTCCCAAAGTTTTCAAAACGGGAGAGCAGCTGGCTTAACTTCATCCTGTCTAAATACAAGCTAGTCCCTGCTCTCAAGCGCTTATGTTTTTATTTAATATGAAATTACATGGGAAGGAAATGTGACAGTGTATGCAATGTCTGTGGACATTTTGGTATGATTCTTTAGCATGTACAATGTCTTCAGTCTTAAAGACCTTGCTTTTGCATCTCTGCTACAGGGAAGTTAGTCTCTGAAACTATTAAAATACACTACTAACCTGCCTTAAAATAGCAAGATGTAGCTATGCTCAGAACTTCATAAAAATAACAAGTGCATGCAAGTAGTGAATATACTGGGTTAATAACAGGCCTAAAAGTTTTAGATGGTACTTGTGTAAGGCGGCAGTTTCTGACACATAGGTGGTATTCTTATGTGGAATGTTGAAACCTGAACAGTTTGATAGGCCAGATGGCATTGCAAACCCCCAGTGAAACACTCAACAGTCAGAATTTAGCAGAATTTACTCTTGAAGTTTCAAGAACAAGTAGCAGTGGAGTAAAATTACAAGTTTTCTCATGGTCTTCAGTTGTTCCTTTTAATTGCAGGAGGATCTCCCCCACAACCGGTAGTCCCTACGCATAAAGATAAAGGCGGTGCTCCACCAGTTAGAAGCATATATGATGAATTATCTAGTCCTGGACTTGGATCAACGCCTCTAACTTCAAGAAGACCAGTAAGTGGCTTAGGTACTGGCCTGTTCTTAGCAGAAGATGTGAGGTAGCTTTCAGCTTCAGTGAATTCTTTAACTCAGTTGTATAAACTGCTGTAGCAAAAGGACTGGTGAGTCTTCAGATCATGCTGTTGCTTAGTCTGTGTGTTTGGTGTGCCTGTTCCTGTGTGGTCTAAATGAGAGCTGCAGTTGTGGAGCCATCTCCAATCGTTTACTGATTTTCCATACTGTAGAGAAAGAAAAATGCAAATCATGCCTCTGGTATGCTTTGTACATGACAAATGTAGACTTGTCGCAGCTTTTTACCTTCTTGTAAATTTATTGGGCTGTTGATTACCAGAAGGGTCCAAATATGTGTTATCTTTTCTTTTAGTGGGCAATAGAGGCACTTAATGAAATAGAAGGAATTTTGTGCTGAGTAAAATATCTAATCAAAATTTGGGCATGGAGATGGGGTTAATTTTGAAAGAGTTACAGTAAAATTTCGAGAAGGCCACTCTAATAATAAGCTCCACTACTTCTTCAACTGAGCAGTCAAGCGTTAGTGGGTTCTTTTTCAGTGAACATGATTCTTTTGATGCAAGGAGAAGGCCTTCCTTTCACTGAATGAGCAGTCTTTTTATTGAGTGCTGCCTTCTGAAAAGCTTATTCTGAAAGTTCCAAGTTCTCTGTGAAGGACAGAATCCAATACTTAAAGGACTAGGTATATTAAAAGTAATGAACAGCTATCAGAATGCATGTAGCTAGGTCTGCAAGTGCTCCAGTTTGATCTGGTATCTAAGAAATACCATAATTCTGTCTAAAATGCACTAAAATTGTTTTGGATATTGAAATCCTTCCATGGTAAAAAGAAAATAACTACTAGCAGCTAAAACTCAAAGTATACTTCCCTTCAGTGCAGTTGCACTAAGCAGTTGAGAGGGAAAGTAAGTCTAGCGATGAGGAAGAGAAGTGGGGGTTATGCTCCCATGATTTCTAAGCCCTTTAGACAGTGAAAAACAGATGCCGGTAACTTTTGATACCGGCATCCTTTCCATCAGGATGCATGTGAATGTGTGAATTACTATACTACAGCAATAGTGAGATGCCTATTTTGAAAAAGTTAAACTATAAGGTTTCTGAGTATTGATACCTAAAGCTACTTGGTTTCACAAAGCATGTGTGATTGGTGTTAGGTAATGGATTTTTCAGTTTGTGTTACCTAAAGCTCACCCTAAGCTTAAGCTTTCTTCTTATTAGATGATAAAAGTAGCTCTTCCTTGTTAGATGATAAAGTATTATAGACAGACCCTGAATTGTGGTGCTTCCCTTCTGTAGTTTACTCTAAGCTCCCATACTATCTCTGATACTTGCATTTAAGCCTCTGACCAGGAAAGCTAACTGACTTCTCTTCTGAGGCTTAGTAATCAGCTAGAAATTCCAGAATGTAATACTTGAGGCCTACTGGATGACCAAGCTATCTGCTGGGCTGTGTGCTAGAATTTAAAAACACTGTCAAATGATGTTTCATTAATAACTTTTAATAGTATTAAATGTACATGTAAATGTTCTTGCTCTTCAAAGGAGTAACTTAAAGCAAACAGTAAATATTCTTGCCTGATGCTTAAGTTACCTGAAAATGATCTCTTATGATCCGAGAAGTGTACCTGTAAGAATGATTCACTTTCTGTATTTTTAACGCAGGCCAGCTTTTCTCTAACACAGAGCCCATTGGTTGGAACTATGACATCAACTCCTGGAACAGGTAGATGTCCTGTCAAAATACATAATCTACTTTCTTACTGCTTTCCTTAATACACAAAAATCGTCACTGCTCAAGCTACATCAATTCCTTGCTAATTTGCAAAGGAGTTGCATTTTTATTTACTAGCTTTTTCAAAAGGCATGTGGATGTGAATAGGAAATACTTTTCCACTCTGAAACTGATTAGATTTCAATCAACTTTATTCATTCCTTATGCAATACTGGTTGTTGAACTGAGCATAGAGGTGGTTGTACTTGAGTGAAGCAGCCAAGATTGATGCATTGCCTTCCATCTTCGTAAGGTTTCCTAACTTGTGTATGAACCCGTGGCTTCTTGCTAAGCTTAATTCTGCTGACTTGTTCCTATTTGGCTTTTGTATTAAGCTGCTGGTGTTTAGAGGTCAAGGAGAAAGCTAGGTTGCTAGTCATAAAACTTACTAGCATGCCTGCAGATGTGAAGTTTGGACTGACTTATTGTTTATCTGTGTCTGGAAATAAATCTCCATCAAACTCTTCTATATACAAGTGAAATGCTTGATGCTCAATTCTTATCTGTCTTGCAAAAGTAATTTGTTAAACAATGCCATTTCAATTTGACAGCTTCTGCTGTGTTCAGTCCTGCAAGTATTGGGCAGCCTAGGAAGACCACTCTATCCCCTGCTCAGCTAGATCCTTTTTATACTCAGGGTGATTCCCTGACTTCAGAAGATCAACTTGATGACACATGGGTAACTGTATTTGGGTAAGCTGATTTCCAAGTGTTAAGAAAAAACCATGGGTGAAGTCTTGGCAGCATATGGAAGGAAGTACTTGGGCATTGCTGTTGTCTGACATTCCTAGGTTCTGCAGGAAAGACAACTGTGGTTAAAGCCAGCAAATGCATATATTTTGGAGAAGTACCTTAACTTAATTTTTTCAGTTAAAAAGGCAGCGTTCTACCATTGCAGTGTGTGGTGAAGTAAAAATGTCTAGAAGATAATATTCCTCAAGTCACTCCTTCTATAATGGCATTAACACACTAGTGTCTTTTGGATTTCTAAAAGCAATTAATAGGGTTGTATTTTAGCACCAGAATTCTTAAACTACTCCTCATAATTTTTTGAGTATTTTTTGTCTTTCAGATTTCCTCAAGCATCAGCTTCATATATTCTTCTACAGTTTGCTCAGTATGGAAACATATTAAAGCATGTGGTATGTCTTCATTTGAGACTTATTTCTGAAAACATTCTGGTTCATTCTTTAAAAGGTTAAATTTCACAATTCTCCCTTAATGTCATACAGATGTCCAACACAGGAAACTGGATGCATATTCGATACCAGTCTAAGCTTCAAGCCCGGAAAGCCTTAAGCAAAGACGGAAGAATTTTTGGTGAATCTATCATGATTGGTGTCAAGCCATGTATAGATAAAGTAAGTTAACAGTTGCTTTTATTTAAATATAGGGCACTCTGCTTTTGTGCTTCCTATTTATTTTCCCTGACCTCCTTAATTATTTTATTTTTGAAGTGCAAAGCACAGGTAGCTGTTCTATAGGTATAGTCTGTTATATCTTACATGAGTTTCTCTTAAGTATTTGACAAAATTTCCTGCTGAGAAGGATCATGATGGGAAATCTCTGTGCTTGGAAGTTGCAATGCACAGATTAAGATTGCTGTACAAGATACAAAGTAAAACCATAATGTAAGAGTCAACTGAGATAAGAGTTTCCCAGACTTGGGAACTTGGAACTTGGGGCATTTAGGGTCTGCAATAAATATGTGATGGCAGATTAAGACTGTTATCGCTCCTAATTGTCCCTCTGTGATGTGACTATTTATCTGATTCTGGCTTTTCAGTTTATCTTAGTACATCAGACTGAAAATTCGTTAGCAAGACAGTCCTGATCCTATTCTCCCACCTGCCCCCATAAAACCACGTCCCTTTCTTGTAAGTAGTGGTTGGGGTGGGTGTGGCTGTATTTCTATGTCTAATTTTATCATCAGCCGTTAGTTTCTAGGCATCAATGTCCTGACCATTAATTCTTGCAGTACTTTGCACTGGGTACTGTACATTAGCTTGAGCAAAGGGCAGTCATCCTTATATAGTTCACAGATTTTTTTTTTTTTTGTCTCCTCTAAGGATAAGTGATGCTAAAGAGTGATGTAAGCTTTCAAACATAAACCATCTGAGAAAGCAGCCCTAGAAATTAAGCTTGCAATTACTTCAATTTTTATCAGTTCAAAATATTTCTTATACTGATTAAATTCAGAAACAAATGTATTTCAGTGCCCCTTTCTTCTTTGGGCTGCTGGTGGTAGGGCTTCCTGTCTCTTCTTACAAACTGGACACCAAAATAGTAAATAAGGTAGCAGTGACTGAATCGCCTATAAGCTGAAACTCTGGAAGTAACGATCTATGATATTTCATTGTCAGGCATCTGTTCTTTGTTGCTTTTGAATTCTCATTATGTCTTTTGTGGATAGTGTGCACTTTCAAATATCAATAAATTAACTCATCATTACCCTGCATTTTTGGAGGCAAGAGATTTCTGGAGACTAATCCATTGAGGGCTTGGCATTAACCTGTAAAACTACTCCTTGCAACTGCAAACTAGATAAGATGGATTTGACATCAGTGCTTAGGCTTCTGATTTAAAATTAGCAGTTAGTTCCAGGGTTCCCCTCGTGCTGAGCAGAGGGTCATCTGCCACCCACACTGGTGTCCAATCCTATCCTGTATTTTTGGATAGCTGTTTCCTGCCAGATGTGCTTTGCAATTTCTGCAAATTTCTGTGTCTTTAGGCTGGCTGAATGCTGTGCTCCACTGAGCCTAACACAGCAAATCGGGTCTCCCCAGGCTGGTTGTCATTTCCCATCTTGTTTTTTCCAGGTTCTTGTGGAACTCATGGTTCCCATGAACTCACTTGCTGCCTCTTCCATTCTGCATGCATTCCTTCCTAAACATAAGCTTACAAAATGGAGCCTTCTGACTCCTTTTCTAGCATTTCCTAAGGGGACTGAGTGAAACTCCTTGGCAAGTTGACTTGGAGCAAAAAGCTGGAGTTGGTAAAAGCTTGGAGACTGTCCTGTATGGATCAGGTAGAATATTTTAGATCTTTTTAGAAAGAGGATGTTATGCTTCTTAGTTCAACAGCCTGAAAAAAGTTACCAATTGAAGACTGTTGCAAGTCTTACAATTTATTTTCTTTATATTATTTCAAACTTGGCTGCCATTTAGTACATACAGTGGACAGATTACAAGCTTCCACTACTTTGCAATGGCGTAATCCAACATATAAATGATTGCAATGGGGAAAATGCTTGGTGGTGGTATGTACTTGCGTGCTCTGTACTGACAGGTAATTTACGTGTGGTCTTTGCTTACTTTGAGATCTGAACATATTTAGTCAAACAATTCTAGATAACAGATAATTCTAGATAATCAAGGTTGAAATACTGCTTTTCAGTATTTGTTTACATTATATTAACCCTCTTTAAGAGTGTGATGGAAAACTTTGAAAGAAGCTCTACACCCTCAATGTCTTCAGTTTTCACTCCACCTACAAAATCTGTTGGCACACCGGTACAACCTGCAAATAATACTACAAGGATTTCTACAATGAGACCTCTTGCAACAGCGTATAAAGCTTCCACTAGTGACTACCAGGTATTATGAGGGAAACAGAAGCGTGTGTGTTTGTGCTCTCTCCCCTTAGTCGTATGAGGCTGTACACATGTAAACTTCAATGTGACCTTAGCCTTCATCTTCTCCTGGCATTTCTTTAAAGATGTTGTTCAAGTACAAACTCAGTCTGTTCAGTCTTTAAAATGATAATAAAAAATAATAAACAAATGACTTGTCACTTCTTTAGAGGTTAAGGGCTTGTTTTGAAATTTTTTCAAATATATTTTGTCAAAGACAGTAGCACTTAAGAAAAAAAAAGCCAGGTTAATATAAAAAGAATTAACTATATGTTGACTGATTCTCTTTTTCTCTGTTCCTGTTTCCCCCTGCCTTCTAGGTGGTTTCTGACAGACAAACTCCTAGGAAAGATGAAAGTATTGTATCTAAAGCAATGGAATATGTGTTCGGCTGGTAATATACGAGAGGAAGTAACACACTAAATTGGGTTTCAGGGTTTGAAATATTCTACTGGCATCTGTGGTTAGTTGTATAACTACTGGTGGCAGCATTTTAACTTACATCTCACCTGTTATGCCTTCAGTTAATTCAGCAGACATGTAGCTTGCACTTTAAATGATGGCAATGTACGCACGGTTTTATAAACTGAATAAGTATAAATAGAAGTGCTTTTTTCCCATTTGTGCTCTGATTGCATGATTGTAGAAAAAATATCAGCACTGACTTTTCTTCCTCTGGAATTCCTTTCTGTGAATTACTTCCCAGTAAGTTGGAAATGTTTAAAATGGCAGCTTTATTTACTGATGCCTTTTTTTGTCTTCTGGAAATATGATGGGCTACTTGCAGGAAGACCTCTATGCACAGCTGGCTCCCAGGGACAGGGACTGTTCTTAGTATATGTGATTTTTTTAATCAGGATTCATTGCTGTTCTATAGTTATCTCCGGCATCATGTTCTAAATGTCATAGCACCCTTTTAACTCTTTATTAATAAAGCTAAATAAAGTTAAGTTTTTCTTAGGTTGTTTTTTAAACAAGTATGAGTTCTGTTAGGAAAAACTATTTGCAGTACTCTTAACTGTTAAGCATGATGCTGCCTAACGTTTATTAAAGTGCTATCAGCAGAGCAGACACTGCCAACTTTTTCTGAAGTACTACCTACCAGTGTTATAACTAGCTAATGTTGTCTCCCTGGGTGTTTTATAGCAGCGTGCACTTAACAGGTAACAAACTGTAGCATTCTGAGCTGTAAAATGAGGAGCTGAAATAGCTGAATAGAAAATGCAGTCTCTGGTGTCAGTTACCAGGGCTGCTTTTGTTTCAAGAATCTTCTAAGAAATTTTCTGTAAGGTATGGGCTGAATGATGTTTGTTTGTTGTTTTTTTTTTTTAAATTGGGCTTTCCTCCCTTGAAGTTCTCTTTTGGAGGTGGGCCTCTCAGGTAATCATGTGTGTCATGTAAACTTATAATCTTCAAGATAAAGGTCTCTTTAATCAGGGAAGAGAGGAATTTTTTTTTCCAATAATTGGGAAACTACAAGCAACTATTACTTTTTTTTGATTTTGTGGCTGTGTTATATGGGTGAACATCAGCATTTTAGTTTGGGTCAATATTGTGTTGGTCAGGTGAGTATCCAGTCATGCCCATTTCCATGCTTTGCTTCACACTGCGGTGTGGTCTCAAAGTTCAGCTGCAGTTCTCTGATGAAATTAGATTGAAATATTAGTCCAGGAGCATGCCTAATGTCCCTCAGATGCTAATGGGCATCCATTAAGCTAGAGATAGTCCTGAGTAAAATCCCCAAAGCATTTAGTAAGAAGTCAGGTTTCTACCTTAGGGGACTTTATGCTTCATTGTATGCTTTAAAAGTAACCTATATGCGGGCAGATTCAGAGATTTGAGATGCATTTTACTGTATTTGCTAGCTGTTGCTTTTGGAATATTGTTTGCTACTCATCCATTTGCCTTTGATCAACGGGAGATGCTCAAACCTAATAAATATCTGAACATATTTTCTCAGAATACATCTGGCTTTTTCTTAGTGAAAAATATTTGTAATGCCGTTGACTTCAGAAAGAAAATTGGTAGTTCAGCTAAACTCTTGCTTTACTAGTTGATTTGCAAAATACACTTCTGGTGTGCTTCAGACTTGTAGTGATGTGTATAGGATTTAGTTTAGTGAAGTGATGAAGAAAAAGATTGAACTTGGACCAAATAAGTCTGAAGCTAAATACATAAGGAAGGAGTTGGAGCCAAAGTCAGTAATTTGGCTGACCTATTTTACCAATAAGTACCAGATTTAAAACTGCTATGTTGGGTTTTTTTTCCCAGTTGTTCACCTTAGTCTCTTGTTTCTCATAGCTTTAGGAATTATTTTACTAATAGGTCATTGCAGGTTCCTGTAGAGTAAAAGCACTTGGGAGTAGCAAATGTTATTTGCTTTGCTCTGGAGGTAGTAAACAGAAGAAGAAAGTTTAGAACATATAAATCTGGACTTCTGGACAGTATCATTAAGAAATTATCTTCATATGGCTTCTGGTAAAGACTGCTGGCAAGACTTAATAAGTTGTCTTTGTGTTGAGCACTAGTTAAACCTTGGTGTCAATGATTTTGTCTTATTCATTGAATATATGTATATAAAATTATACATGTGTTCCTTTTCCAGGTTAAGTATAGGTGGCCTGTCCATCTTGGTAAAGACCAGTGATAACTGTCTCTTTTGGCAGGAACAGTAACATGTCAGGATACCAAGCCCCAGTTTGTCCCTACTTACTCCTGCCCTCATTATCTAAGCTTTTGTCGCCCTCAGCAACCTCCTGGGGCCAAGGTCTAGCTCCCACCTTAGATAGAGAGGAAAGGTCAGTTTGACTATAAATATGTTATATGATGATTTATAAATAAACGTGAAGATGTTAAAATGGTTCTTACTTTACTAGCAAACACATGCATGATGTCCACTGAAGCGAATAGTGCTTGAATTGATAACTGACAAGTTAACTTTTCCTGCTGGAACTAGAGTCCGAGTTGTTTCAGTAATACATAGTTCCCCTGGTACCATTTTCCACATGTGCCTAGCGGAAATCTCATTAGTTTAACAATATTAACATCAGTTATTTTCTGCACTTGATATTTTAGGTGTTTGTATTTCTTAACCTTTTCTGCCACTGCATCTGCCAAAGATGTTAATTTACTTTCACACCTAACTGATGCTGACAACCAGGGCTTGGTCATCTTTAACGAATACCAGGTCTGGTTTATGTAGTTAATTCTGTTTGTCTCTCAGCAGTGGCTCTTGGAATACTACCCAGTCCTCCTTTTTTGCCTCCTCAGCCAACAATTCACATAAGTGATTGTGCCTTTTAATCCTGGTATCCTGCACTGCTGGGAAGTATCCAGTAATATGTGCGCAGGACTCAATCTCTGCTTGACAGTGTCAACAAGATTTAATTTGGCTTTTCTGTCTACCCCGTGCTAGACATTCTCTCGTTGGGTAGACATTGGCTCGCAGCAATGATGAGCTTTCTGTGGGGAATGCCCCTATAAAACTCTTAACTAGTTGTCACTGATCTGTCCTTGAAGTTGGAAATACCACTGCCGTGGGAAACCAGCTTGGTCCAGTTTTCAAATTCCTGTTTCCTCCAGTTACAGGGCCTTGGAAGGATGACTTTTGGAGCAGGTATCTCCCATTCTCAGACTGGTTCCTCACTGCTGGGCTCCTCGGATATCACCATTGCTGGTCTTGGGTCCCAGATAGGTGGAACTTTTCCCTTGTCCCCTCCTGCTGCAGCCCATAGCTTTTCAAATTCTTTCTGAAGTCCCTCTTCTCAAGTCACTGCTTCTACTATCTCATCTGAAGACTGCGCAGTTCTGTGTAGCCTCTGGACCTGCATGCTGGGAATCAGTCCCAAGAGCCTGGTGGTACCTAGGCCTCCACCCAGAGTGCTGGAGTATAGGATGGCATCACACGTACTTACTGGGAGATGTAGCCATTCCTCGACAGCCACTCGAATCGCCAAGTCAAGGGTTTCCAGGTGTTTTACCAAAAGTGTGTGTGTTCACCTGGTGTGCAAAATGCCAAAATCCACACAGAGTGGAGGTATTCTATTCATTTCATATTTGCGCAAAGATAGGTGCTAGGTGGTAACTCCGCAAAGCTAGCGCACTGCACCAAGACACTACAAGGAATTTGTACTGTTCAGTGTGTCAGTAACAGCTGATATTCCTGCCCTGCCCCCAGCTGATCATTGATTAGTTTCTTTCTCATTTCATCTTAAAGGTACAGCTTCCTTTAAATTTGCCGTGCGTGCTCAGAGGCTAAGGGGCTTATTCTGAGTGGGGGGCTTTCTGACCTATGAGTGTGATTTTTTTTTTTTTTTAGTATTATAATGAGGATAGTTCACCTAAAGGACACTTAGTTCTTATCCACATGCAGAAAACATCCCAATTAGTTGTCCTCTTTGACTTCATACTTTATCACTCTGCTTTCAGCATCTTCTGAGGCGGGATGTTCCCTTTTATCAGTCTCTGAGTTCTTCAAGGATAGAGTTGTAAAACAAATGCTTCCCTGTCTCTCAGCTCCCTCCTGCGACTGCCTGATTCTGTTTTGCAGTGCTCACGTGGTCCATTGCTGTTACTTAGTGGAAATTTTGATTTTTGGTGGGATATCACAGGTATGCGTTTTTCACATGGGCCTGGTCTGCCAAGTAGATCAGTTGTGGGATAGCGTATCATTTCAAGACGTCCACCATCTGAAATTCCTTTAAAGCAGCCTTACCAGTCAGTTGTGACTAAGTATGATAACATTATGGTCCCACACTGCACAAACCACTGCACAACTTTGTTGCAATGTCTTCCTGATAATATCAGTATGAATTATGTGAGTGTACAGGGGCCCTGCATGAAAGGACAGAGGATGTGGAGAAGTACACATGTGAAGAGTCTGAAGTACTTGGAAGGTCTTCAGGTAAACCTTTTCAAGGCTAGCGACTGTCGTGAGGTAGCATTGTATTTGAAAATCCAGTTCTTCCTGTTAACTGTGTACTTGCTGCTTTGTAATAAGGAAGAATTCTCCTCTAGCTGTAGCTAGATTTAATTTACATTAAAACCAAAGTTATGGACTTAGCTAGTGATATGTAACATGGTAATGAAACTCAGTTGTGGTTTCAGTTGCATGGGGTTTCTTCTAAGACTGTGGACCACATTTTTCATAGGATTATGGCTTCAGTTTAAAATAAAACTGTCATGAATACCTATTTTGTTTGCCTCAATCACGAGCATGTTACTCGGGGATCTAATTCACTTCTAGTATACAGATCTGCACAGTTTTAAATTCTAGAAGGATTTGTTGTATTGTTCCAATGGTAATTTCACTGCAATTTTAACAGAATTTTGTTTGGTGAAGACTTATAAATTGGAGATAATGTTTGGTTTTGTCCTCCTTTTTACCTCCCACCCCTCCTCAATTTAACTTTCTAGTAACTTTCAAAGTGAGTGATATTTATTTCGGTAATCCGTCTACACTAACAAAATGAAGATCAAATGTGAGAGTACATCATGTCTGCCTCATTTCAAGTAGTAGGCATCTACCTCTACTGAGGGCACCCATGAGCAAGGTCTGCTAAGTCCCCTGCAAGGGGAAGCTACCAGCAACATACAGTGGACATCATGAAAAGAAACGACAAGTGCTCGTGGTGGGTGACTCTGTTGAAGGGTACTGAGGCACCCATCTGCTGATCTGACAGAGTCACGAGAGGTATGCTGCCTTCCAGGAGCTAAGGCATGAGATGTAGCTGAGAGGGTTCCACAACTTGTCAAGAGAACGGACTGTTATCCACCGCTACTATTTCATGTAAGCGTGAATGACACTGAGAGCTGTAACCTGGGTAAAATCAAGGAAGACTTTTAAGCCCTGGGGGAGCAAGTGAAGTTGCTGGCACAGCACCAAAGTTACCTGCATTTTCTCAGTTTGAGGGAAGGGGGTAGACAGAAATAGGTGCATAATGTGTATCAACTCCTGGATGCATGGCTGGTGCCGCTGTAAGGGGTTTGGCTTTGACAACAATGGGGTGTTCTTCAATGATGACAACATGCTAGGGAGGGATGGAATCCACCTGTCTAGAAGGGGTAATGGAATCTTCAGCAGTAGGCTGGCTAACTTGGTGAGGCAGGCTTTAAATTGAAGGACTTGGGGGTGGGATCCATTATGGAAATGCTCACACCAGCACATCCAACATGGCAGTAAGTCAGGCCAACCAGTGCGGTGACAAATGTTCCTTAGCTGTCTCCCAAGAGGTGAAATGAGTAATCACCTCAAGTCTATGTATACAAATGCACGCAGTCTAGGTAACAAACAGGAGGAACTGGAGCTCTGTGCCCACTCAGAAGGGTATGATCCTAGGAATAACTGAAACGTGGGGGAATGCAAGGGATGGTTACAGGCTCTTTCATAAAGACAGGCAGGGTAGAAGAGGTGGAGGAGTTGCACTCTACGTTAAGGAAAACCTGGAATGTATTGAAGTCAACTGGTGATTGCGACTTCTCTATTGAATGTCTCTGAGTTAAAGTCAGAGGGGTGGTCTACAAGCAGGATCTCACAGTTGGCATCTACTGCCGCCCTCCTAACCACGATGGCAATGCTGATGAAGTGATACTTGGGGCGCTAAAGCAAGCTTCAGGCCAACAGAACCTGGTCCTGATGGGTGACTTCAACTACCCAGACATCTGCTGGAAGAACAATATGGCAGCTCACATGTCATCCACCGAGTTCCTGGGATGCGTAGAGGACTGTTCCCTGATACAAATGTTAGATGTGCCAACCAGCAATGAGGCACTGCTGGACTTGATATTCACAAACCGAGAAAGCCTGCTTTGTAATATCTCGGTTAGTGATAGCCTTGGCTGCAGTGACCACAATATTGCGGAGTTGGGATCCTGCTAAGTGTGCTGAAGGTCAGCTCTAAGACAAGGGTTCTGGATCTTAGAAGAGCAAACTTCAGCTTGCTCAGAGCTCACTTGGGAGGGATTCCATGGGAAGCTTCCATGGAAGGTAAAGGAGCTAGTGAGTGCTGGGAGTTCTTCAAGAACTCTCTCTTGGAAGCACAAACCCAGTTTTTCCCCTACAAAGGAAAGGGAAGTAAGCAGAGCAAGAGGTCCCCTTGGCTCAACCATGACCTCCTGGGTCTACTCAAATCCAAAAGGGAAGCATACCAGAGATGGAGAAGTGGAAGATTATCAGTTGAGATCTACAAGGGCATAGCCAGAGTGTGCAGAGATGTGGTTAGAAAAGAAGCAGCCCAGCGCGAATTGAAACTGGCTGTAGATGGCAAAAATAACAAGAAAGGTTTCTTCAGACATGTCAACCACAAGCAGAAAAAGAAGGAAAACGTAGGCCCACTGTTAAACAGAACAGAGGTCAGTCACCAATGATGCTGAAAAGGCAGAGATCCTCAATACCTTCTTCACCTCTGTCTTTACCAACGTTGTTGGGTCCCAGGCTTTGGGAACAAAATTCCCAGTTGATCCAAACACTGACCCATGATCAGTGAAGGAAGAGTTAGTACATGAATTACTAAGGAGCTTGACCCCTACACATCAATGGGCCCTGACACCATCCACCGGAGGGTGTTGAGAGAGCTGGCTAACATCATTGCAAGGACACTGTCAATAATCTTTGAGAAGTCATGGAGAACAGGGGATGTCCCAGAGGACTGGAGGAAGGCAAATGTTACCCCTACCTACAAGATGGGTTTGAGGGAGTATCGAGGTAACTATAGGCCCATCAGCCTTACTTCAATCCCTGGGAAAGTTATGGAACGAATCCTCCTGGGGGCCATCACAAGTCAAATGAAGCACGTGATTGGGAAAAGCCAACATGGCTTCACTAAGGGCAGATGGTGCTTGACAAACCTGGTGGCCTTTTATGACACAGTGACTGCCTGGTTGACATGGGGCGGGCGGTGGACATTGTCTACCTGGACTTCTCCAAGGCCTTTGATACGGTTCCCCACAGTCTTCTCCTGGAGAAATTAATGCGTTATGGCCTAGACAAGTGGTCTGTGCAGTGGGTGGGGAACAGGCTGACAGGCCACACCCAAAGGGTGGTGGTAAATAGCTCTTTTTCCAAGTGGCGACCTGTCACTAGTGGCATCCCCCAGGGATTGATATTGGGCCCAATGTTATTCAATATCTTTATAAGTGATCTGGATAATGGCATCAAGGGTAGCCTGATGAAGTTTGTGGATGACACCAGGTTGAGTGGGGAAGTAGGCACTCGAGAAGGGAGAGCTGCTCTGCAGGGAGATCTGGATAAGCTGGAAGAGTGGGCCAGCAAGAACCTTATGAAGTTTAACAAGGATAAGTGTAAGGTCATGCACCTGGGAAAACATAATCTGGGAGTGTAGCACAGACTGGGAGCCACCTGGCTGGAGAGCAGCTCTGTGGAAGGGACCTGGGGGTCCTGGTGGACAGGAAGCTCAACATGAGCGAACAGTGTGCTGCTGCGGCCAAGAAGGCCAACAGGATGCTGGGTTGAATCAAAAAGGGCATCGCCAGCAGAGAGAAAGAAGTCATCGTCCCACTCTACTCAGCGCTTGTCAGGCCACACCTGGAGTACTGTGACCAGTTCCGGTCCCTGCTATGCAAAAGGGATGTGGACAGGCTGGAAGGGGTCCAGAGAAGGGCCACCAAGATGGTCAGAGGACTGGGAAGCTGCCATACGAGGGCAGGCTGGGAGAACTGGGTTTGATCAGCCTTGAGAAAAGCAGGCTCAGAGGGGAGCTCAGCACCATGTACCAGTACTTAAGGAGTAGCTACAAAGATGGAGACTCCCTTTTTCACAAGGAGTCACATGGAGAGGACAAGGGGGAATGGACACAAGTTGCTCTTGGGGAGATTCCGATTGGACACCAGAGGGAAATTTTTCACAGTGAGGACAGTCACCCATTGGAATAATCTCCCCACGGAAGTGGTTGACTCGGCCACATGGGACACCTTCAAGAGTCATCTGGACAGGGTGCTGGGCCATCTTGTCTAGACTGTGCTCTTCCTAGAAAGGTTGGAGTAGATGATCCCTGAGGTCCCTTCCAACCTGTGATTCTGTGATCAGTTTTCTTTAATTTTGCTGTAGATGACTAGACCACAGATGATTCTGCAAAAATGTACTGCTTAAATATGTTTAGACCTAGTAAGCTGTTCAGTTGTGAAGTGAGTGAAGACAAAACAAACTGGCTTACAAACAACTGGGAATCAGGAGTTGGTTTACTGAATTTCAGACTGCAGGTGAGAATGCTGTGGAATAAACATTCTAGATCTTTGGTAAAAACATCAGGCAGCTTCATGGCTTTGTGGTAATGCTGCCTTTTTTAATTGCTTGGACAAGAGTAAAAGGTGGGGTTTTTTTTGATGTGGTGTGTCTCATTAAGTATCAAAGTACAAACAGTACTGACTGTCAAACTTCTGTTAGTGTTTATAAATGGGAGTTCAGTTGGTGAGGTTACCTTTAGAAATGAATGCATAATTAATAACTTTGTAAAATGCTTCTGGTCTTCTATTAAGGAATCCTTGGTCTCAAGTACATTTGTGTAATGCGCGTAAACTGCGCTTCTATCAGATTCATGTTTTCCACTTTTCTGGAAGTAAAACTCATGTTGAAATCAAGAGCATGTCTGAGAAGCTGTAAATTCTTATGTCCTATATAATGTCATCAAATATGTTGATTTTTCTTCAAGTTCTTCAGTTTTGTAAGTGACCTTTCAGTTTAAAGATTATTGCTGACATAAGCAGATGTAGTTTAAGGGACTGCAAAATTCTGGTCTCTGTAGATGAAGTGCTGTGTTTTGTTCATTTCAGCCTTTCTGCGTGTGAAGTTGGAGACTCTCATCTGATTAGAAACAGTGTGAAAGTAAGGAATTGCGTTTGAATGGTCATCGCTTTATTTTGCTTAATTGTTCATCGCATCAGATTTCAGTACAGGTTACTGCAGAAATCAGTTTATGAACATAGCCTTCATTGTAGGGATGAACTGAATTTTCAGTATGAAATCCAGAACTTTTCAGTTATATTTTTTTTCTTTTCTATTGTGTGTGTCAGCCACCTAATTGGCATCTTGTTTAGCTGCCTTTGGAACCCAATGTGTTCTGTGAGAATCTGTCCTTGTTGCAGAATTAAGTTCTAAAAACCACTGTTTTCTTTTTGAAAGACCTTTCCAACCCCCTGGTGTTAAGAAGGTAACCTTGAATACATAAAGCAAGGATAACCTGACAAATGGATGTCTGTGGAGGTCTTGGAAATTATAGTACTGTAGTGTGGCTTATTCAGTTGTTATTAAGAGACTATTTGTTTTGAAACCTGAAGATAGTCCAAAATCGGTTACCGGATAACATGCTGTAGCTGAATATTTTAGTTGGAAACCAGACTGGGGGAGTTTTTTTTAGTGCTAGTATGCTAACTGGGGGTTGTTCTTTTGCCAAAACTCCAGTTTCCTCCTGGCAGCTAAAGGTGTAGGTGGCTTGAAGGAATCATGGTTGCAACACTGGCTGTCATGGCATAAAGCACTGTGAATGAGTTTATTAAGATGTTTAGATCTTTATATATTAATAACACACATTGTTAGTTCAACTAGTGTCAGTTTCCAGTCTCCCGCTCAAAACTGCTCAGCAATCCAGAAGGCAGACCTTGCTTCCGTAAAGTAATAAAACTGTAATGAAACTTCCTCTTCATTTAAAAAAAAAAATAATCTTTGCTGCAAAGTAACCAACTTTTATTGCGCAACATGCTTTCTCAGCTGCTAAGTACTTTGACTTACTGGGCTTTCTCACTCTTGGCTCTCTCTTTAGACTCTGCAAATTTGTTCACTGTGTGGGATTGTACTAGTGGAGATGATCATGCTGCTGACTTAAGGGAAATTGAGCGAAGTCCTGGAATATTTTCAAGCATGCAATATGATAGCGTGTAGTATCACATTTCAATAGATTAAGTACAGTTGAAATTGTCCATCGTAGAATACCATAACAGCCTATTGGTTTTTTAGGTGCCACAGTTTCTCTTTCTTTGTAATTGAATTGTGCTTGTGAACATATGAAAATGTTCATTTGCAGATTAAAGGTCATAAAGTAAAAATTGCACAGAGGTCCACCTTCGTTACAGTCTAATATTAATTACATTATTTTTTCCAGATGACTGCATTAACAATGGAGCTTGCATATATATTGAATAGTATAAGTTTTGTTCTTGTTAGTGGTAAATTGAAGAAAAAAGAAAAGAAGAGATTATTTGTTATTCCTATGCACTCATTTAGACTTGCCAGTTTTCCAGTTTCTAGCAAATGTCATGGCTCTATGAGAACAAATATCTAACAGCTTTCACGCCAGGTAAACTGTAGGAATGGAACAGGATGAATATACATCTTGACTTAAAGGCTTAAAGCATTCTCCTAAAAATTAGTCCAGTGTTGTTCACAGATGCTTGCATAATTAAAAATTTAAAATATACTTTTAATTATTTAGTTACGGAGTTAGTATTTTAATGGAGTAGGTGATGGTAATAACTGTCTCTTCGGCTTTGACCATTTAGTCCTCGCTGAGCATCTTATTAGTTGAGTCTTGAAATATTTTTTTCCAGCTCTATATAGATTTGCCACTGGAAAAGGTCCTGAAAGATAATGACTCATAGAATATCTCAAGTTGGAAGGGATCCAAAAGGATCATAGAGTCCAACTCCTGGCACTACAACTATGGCACTAGTGCATGTTATAACTTATTACTAGTTGCAGTACAGTAGTGGCAGCTGGCATTCTGTGCCCCTGGAGATGAAAACAAGTTTATTTGGATGAACTAAAGCTGTAATAGCATATCAAAATCAGATGTGGGAGCAGCTGCATAGCTTCTTTATTTCTAGACAACTTTTGTGGCATCTGACTCTAGGCATATAACGAACCTTGATAAATAATGTGTGGATACCAGATATTCAGGGTATCATCAGTGGAATACATAACATGATGAAGACCAGGTCAAGTATAATCATTTATTGAAAAACAAATAACAAAATATATAAGGCCTGAAGAATAATCTGAAAAAGTGATTGGAAAACTTTACTGTACAAACATTTATCATCAAACTACTGTAAAATTCAATATATATTGGAAGCTTTTGTTCTGATATCTTCTGCCATTTCAGATGTATTTGAAAAGTTTAAAACTCTGACTTAATGATTGACACATAACTATAGCAACGGTGCACTTACCTCTGAACCTCAACACCCTGCATGAAAAAAAATTAGGTTACATAAATTTGTCATTTGCTTTCATACTTATCACAGCATTAAGACAGTATGAAATACGGTTTAGTAGCATTTTCTCAGTATTCTTCCTGTGCTCTTTTTTTGTGCAATCGAAGTAGCATGATAAAAATTGCCACCTCTGTTTCTGAAAAAACCTGCCACCTCTGCACTGTGTTAAGTGGGAAGTGCCTGAAATATGGTTGATATAGCAATGCTTTAAGTGCTTGTAGTGAAAGAAATGCAGTGTGTTTTCTACCTAGCATGTTTTTGATTGGCATTCTGTGCCAGGTCTTTATTTGCTGGGTGAGGATTTATTTTTAACAACCAGTAGTGACTTTGTGGGTATCATTCTATGACCATCTGGAATCGCTGACATTTGAGTCCCTGCAGGATGGACTGGGAACAGCTACGTACATAGTTTGTATGAACTCTTTGGGCTGGAAAAAAATTCTGTGCAAGGATTTGATTCCGCAATCTCTGTATTAGGTTCTGTTACAATTTGCAGTCTCCTCTCTCAAAAATTCTGCGTTGTGAATTGGGAGAGGTCGGTTCCACTGAAAGCTGTACTAGCTTTGTTATAAAACTGAGAGAAATGAGATCATGCTAGCTATTGTTCAGACATAAAAACACTGTTTCTGTCCTAAAGAGGAAGAGATACGCTGAAGCTCTAAAAGCTTCCTGCAGTAGTGTTGCTGCACTGGTATTTTAGCCTACTGAAATTTGAGCTACCAGTGTAAATAACAGCTGGCAGTTACTGTTAGCTTCAGGTTGAGTATTGTTAGTGAACATGTATGATGCTTCCTATAAGAGTAAGGGTTTTTCATATATATATATATGAATTCTATATTGTGGTAAACTTGTATAATAATATATGGATGTATTTTAAAATAAATATTTTTCATAATGCATGGAAGGCAGAAAATGCTGAAGATGTGGTTTGACAGCAGGAAGGAGTTCTTCAAGTTATGCTCCAGTACAGGCTGGGGGCTGAACTACTGGAAAGCACCTCTGTTGAGAAGGACCTGGGAGTGCTGGTGGACAGCAAGGTGACCCTAAGCCAGCACTGTGCCCTTGTGGCCAAGAAGGCCAATGGTACCCTGGGCTGCATTAAAGGGAGTGTGGCCAGCAGGTCGAGAGAGGTTATCCTCCCCCCTCTACTCTGCCCTAGTGAGACCACATTTGGAGTACTGTGTCCAGTTTTGGGTCCCCCAGTTTAAGAAGGATGCATAACTGCTTGAGCAAGCCCAGCGAGAGCTATGAAGATGATCAGGGGACTGGAGCATCTCCCATATGAGGAAAGGCTGACAGATAGGTTTGTTTAGCCTTGAGAAGAGAAGACTGAGGGGGGATTTCATCAATACCTATAAATATCTAAAGGTGGGTGTCAGGATGATGGGACTAGGTTCTTTTCAATAGTGCCCAACGACAGGAGAAGGGGCAACGGGCATAAGCTGGAACACAGGCAGTTCCACCTCAATATGAGAAAAAAACTTCTTTCCTGTGAGGGTGCCAGAGCAGTGGCACAGGCTGCCCAGGGAGGCTGTGGAGTCTCCTTCCCTGGAGACATTCAAACCCCACCTGGATGCATTCCTGTGCCCCCTGCTCTAGGTGTGCCTGCTCAAGCAGGGGGGTTGGAGAAGATGATCTCCAGAGGTCCCTTCCAACCCCTACCAGTCTGTGATTCTGTGATATGTTAGTAAAAACCTGAGGAACACTACCACAAAAGTTAGTCAGTGGGAGTAGAAAACTGTTATTCTTAAAAAAACAAAACAAAAAAACCCAACCAACCAAAACCAAACCCCAAAAAGTATTTATTGCAAGTAGTGTATACACACTTTGATTTTTGGTAGGACTGATCCTTGTATGTGTATCATTGACCGGATCATTTACTGTTAACTGTATTTGAAATTCCAGTCTGAGTATATTGTAGTTTTTCTCCAAAGCCACGAAGAGCCAAAAAGTAATTTTACTTCAACTTTAAATCTAATTATTCTTTTATGAAGTCTTATTCTGTGTTTTTAATCATAAGAATGTGTTCTCAAACTTTTATCTCCCGAAGTCAGCAGGAATCTTAAAATGGAAATCTCCAGCTATGTAATGACAGGACTTAAATAGCTGGTGGGTTTGACAGTGTGTTTTATGAATTGTGGGTATATTTTATAATTTCAGTAACCTCCTAGAAACAAATGGACTAATGACATCAAAGAAAATTCAGTAAAAGCGGGGTGAACTTTTATGCAGCTCACAGGCTAATGGAAGAAGGTCTCAGGTTTTCAGCACTAACTGTTAAGTTATCTTTTGCATGAAATGTTTTTTTGGTTTTTGTTATATTTGTTTGGGCCTTTTTTGCAACAGCAGTCCAGCACTTTTAGAGCTAATGGTGTAGACTTTGTGTTCAGCAACACAAGGAGAATATAAAAATTCTTTCCAAAAGGAAAAGAAATTAATATGGCTTACTGCAGCAAATTCAAGCAGCAACTGGATCTGGCGTATTAGGTCAGAGTGCTCGCCTAGACAGGATCTGGAATTTCACATATATTGGGATTAAATAGGGACATCTTTTCCTACAGCTAGTTGCAAAATAGAAGAGTATCTGTTATTAACCTGCATACGGTTACTGTGAATGGTTGGTCATGATTCCCTTTTGATCACGGTTTTCTATCCTACCCATTATTTTTATCCAACAGCTTTCTTCCCAATTTATTGCATGCTCAAGTTCAAAAGAAATAGGTTTTTTTTTGTGGGATACAAATAAATGTTCTGCAGTGGAAAATATAGCCCACCATTGCACTGCCTTTATCACTTTCTTAAGGGTACTTCAGTGGGCATATAAAGACTTTTCCTTTTGTGTTTTCTGTGTTCAGAGGCTCACTGATCACATCTGTTCTCATTCTATCTCAGGTTGACCTTGACACAGCAGGAAAAGCCTTCCTCAGTATAAGGAGACACCAATACCTGGCAAATCATATAATAAACCAGTGAATTCTATTTATACATTTTAACTGCAAAGATTCTAGGCAGGGAAGAAGTTGCATGATCTTTACCATGTGGGGAGAAAAAGTATGGGGATAGCAAATCATGTAAAACATGATGGCCTAGAAGCTTTAGGTTATTACAAAAGCGTATGTTTCCAGGGTTTGACTACTGTGCAGGAAGGATCTTGCTCTTGCAGGAGAATATCTGCCTAGAGCCCAGGGATATCCTCTCTTATTTGCTGAAGATTGTTTTCATGGTTTTAGCTGGGATAGAGTTAATTTTCTTCACTGCAGCTGGCATCGTGCTGTGCCTTGGACTTAGTATGAAAACAATGTTGAGATAACACACAGATGTACAAGCACTACCCAGCAACAACCAAAACTACTCAAGGACTCTTCCAGCTTCCCATGCTCTGCCGGGTGCACAAGAAGCCGGGAAGGGAGGTGGCACAGCTAAGGGAGTGGATTCAGACTGGCCAAAGGGATATTCCATATCATGTAACGTCATGCCCAATATGTTATCTGGGGGGAGCTGGCCGGGGGAGGGAAGCAGCATTCACGGCTCGGGGACGGGCAGCATCGGTTGGTGGGTGGTGAGCGGTTGTATCGTTTGTGTTTCTGTTTTTTCCTCTTTTTCCCTTTTTATTATATTATCATTATTGTTATTATAATAATATTATTATAGTTATTATTTTATTTTAATTATTAAACTGTTCTTATCTCAACCCACAAGTTTTTTTTTGTGCTTTTGCTCTTCTGATTCTCTCCCCTATCCCATAGGGGTGGGGGGAGTGAGCGAGCGGCTGCATGGTGTTTGGTTGCTGACTGGAGCTTGAACCATGATAGTTGTCTTTACCAAAATAACAAGAATCTTCTGGTAACTTACATGTCTCAAAACCTGCATGGATGTCTGGGACCTTCTGGAACACAGAACTATATCTTCTGGTGCCTGTGCTCTCGTACTGGTTTTAGACTCCTTGTCATTGTAACCACTATGTAGACACTTTGGAAGAAGTAGGTACTGCCCTGGAGAACTTACAGCCTGGAAATGTGAGATTGATAGAAATTGGGATCTTCATTTTATAGATAAGGGAATTGATGAACTGAAAGATTAAATGACTGATTCCTGGGTTATAGAATAGATGTGGAAAAGCAGAGCACGTGTAGACCAGAGTCTGGTTTAGCACTGTAATAGAAAGAATCCTGCGCTTCCTGCTAGTGTCACTATGGAACTAGCAAATTTTTTGAAGATAACTCAGTGGTGGGCAGCTTCTGCTAGAAAACTGGTTAAGGCTGTACTAGCGCACCTTTTCTTTTGCTGCATAAACATACAGATATGGAAATGCCTGCTCCCCTCTTTCCCCCTGCTTTTGTGCTTGCTCCGTATTTGCAAACAGAAAGCCAAGTTTGTTGAGAGGGGTAGAAATAATGCCCTTGTGCTACTTTACCTTGTCATCTTAACATGCCATAGCACCTCTTAGCAGCTGAAAATCAAGAGCGCTACACAAGTGTTGTCACTGCAATGCAGCTGGTTTTGCAGAATAATAGCAAAGAAGAGAATAGAAATAGCAAAGGGGGGCTGGTGTGTCATGGCGCAGTAGCAAATATGTACATGAAGGTTAAGTCCTACTCTCATGCAGAAACAATAGAAATCTTTAAATAAAAGAGAACAAAGAAATCTTGTGTTACACAAAGGAGAGAGGAGAAAATACTGCCATATCTGAAGTATTGACTGCATAATACAGCTTCTGTAAGTGAGGGGAAAGAAGGCTTGTTTTCTTTTCTCCCAACAGAGGCCCTGTCAGCTTGAGATTTAAATGCCCAAGCTATCCTACAAAACTGATATATATCCCAATATTTGCACAAAAGATTTATTAATATTTTGAAAGCAGAAGTTTGGTAGGAGTGTTTTGGTGGATTGAGATTTCAGTGACAGTAGAAGTGATACATCAAATTTTCCATTCTTCCTTTTTTCCCTCAGTTTTTAATAATCTATATGAATTACTGTATGTGTTTTCTTCCCAAGGATAAGGAGTATAAGCTTAAAATAAGCACCTTGACAGTAGGAAAGAATGTATCTTCTGTGTAGCCTGTACAAAAGCAAAGCGTGCATGTGTATGACAGGCTTTGCAGGCCTTGACCTCTGGAGAGGCCATGTGGGTTTGAAAGTTGACAGAGAAGACTGCAGAAAGTAGTGAGCTCGCGACCCAGCGTTTTGAAGCAGTGCACGAGACTGTCTCAGGTATTGATCCAAATGTGTCTAATTGGGATCTCAAAAGTAGTTGCTGCAGCTAAGATTTTTGCTAGATTTCACGTGCTCTCTTTACTGGCAACTTTGTTTTGAACAAAGATTTCTGCAAAAGCTTCCAACAGCTGTTTGGTGTAGTGTGGCCAGCTGAGTGCCTACACTTGCAGAGTTTCCCTGTGGCTTTTTCTGGTCAGACACATCTGTCTTGCTTCTACCCATTAGAAATATGAGGGAGAAAAGGATGTCGCTTTGTGTCTGATAAGTGACTTAAAAAAAAAGTCTGATTCACTGTACTCTAAAATTACTGTAATGACTTCAAGATTTAGGTCCTATTAATAGTAGAGATGTTAGATTGATTTTGGACTGCAGGTCCTGTATCACTTAGAAGAGATAAAGACTTGAATCAAATAACCGTAACTCTCATACGGTGTTTAAAAAAAGTAAAAAAGACTGGAAATAGATTGGTGTGGGAGTGATAATTAGGATATTTGTTGTGTTGAAACAAACTTTTTTTTTACAAAATTGAGCTAGGTAATCTAAACTGTGTGTGCATCTACCAATTTTTAGTGTGATGGGTTTAGTGATGTCATTTAGATTTATATTTTCTTTCATCAGATGTTAGCAGTGTAAGCTCTTGTTTTGCTTCTGTACCACCATGAGGGCATATGGGACCTAGTTCTTCAGTGGGCTATGTACTTTCACAGGATGACTCCTTGGGTAAGGATGTTACAGTAAACAAATAAAAAACCCTAAAGCAGAGCAACAGATGGGTTATTTGGTGTTGGTTTACAAATTATGTGTCAAGCTGACTTAAAAGAAAAGAACAGTTGGTTTGTTTTGGTGGTCTTATGCTGATGGTCTAAATCTAACTCCATTTTTATGTTAGTAAAATTGAGGAATCTTTGACGGTATTATTAGTGTTTGAAACACAAAATTTATTATATTGTTTTAAAATGGGAAATCTGCTTTTGGCCCAGATCAGAAGTCAGGTATTTGATCAATTCATAACTGATTGTAGTTTCCACTTTTAACTCCTTCCCTACCAGACACAATCTTACCGAAGAAATGTAAAATAGTGCTCACCTAACTAGTCTGTCCCATGTCACCTAATGCAGTTGAACAGTTCATTCTTAATTGGCCATCATCCTTGTAGTGATGTGGAGAATCCTTCTATTCACGGAAATACAAGGTAAGTTTATAAAAATAAAGTGTTAATTTATTAAATTTTAAGATTTAGTTTTATGTTCAAGAAAATAGAAAACCTATAATTCAGAATATAATTTATGTTCTGCTATCTCATGTCTGGCGTAACTGGTTTGCAAGGACTGTATCAGACTGGTTTCATGGGGGTATCATTGTTCATCTGGGACTACTAGTTCTGGCGTCACTTTGTGTTAATACAGCTCAGAAAGGGAGCTGGCTTCACATGTTCATGTTGTGCTGAAACTAATAGGCTGTGCTGACACTGGGCTTGCAGGGGAGCAAGGCACAGAGGCACCCGGTCTTGTGTGGGTAATGGAGTATCTAGATTTGATTTATCCCAGTTGTCTACTACCCCATGTCACAGAAAACTAGATATAGGTAAGGTAAGAGATTTTAATGTTTTTTATTATACATAAAAATATTTTTTCATTTCTATATATAGATATAAAGTTGTCATTCATCCACATGTAGGTATTTATGCCCTACTTTAGAAAGAAAACTTAGAGCAAAAGAACTAAAGTAAATGGAAGAGAAAAAGGTTATTAAAAAAGAAAGAGGAAGGTGGCACTGGAACCGTTATTCACAAGGAAGGCTGTCGGGGGAAACGGCAAACTGTCCACCCGACACTGTTTCAGCTACCTCCACTGGATGTTTCTGTTTATTAAAATACAGTGTTCTTGTGTCTTTCTATGTAAAGTCATTGAGGGTTTTCGCCTAATATATTCTTGTATTAATAAAATCTTTGGGGTATTTTATACATTATTGCTATTGAAAGGAACTGTTGAGTACTGCTCAACCGTTTCTTTCTTTATTTCCTATTTAAACGTATAGTGTAGAACAGCCTGATAAGTCCTGGATAATACTGTTTCTTGGCAATGATCAGTTCAGGTTCATGTTCAGCCAGTCTGAGCATGAGGGTCCCCATTCGAGGAAGGAATATGTGAGTTCTTATGTCTCCATTTAGCAAATTATTCAGGGATGCATTCCATCTATAAGCCATGTGCTTAAATAGTGTTGACTTAAGGAAGCCTAGTGCTTGTCGTGGATGAGTGGAATGCACCTCACTCAGAAGAGAGAAGTGGCAATATGTTTTACTGAGGTAAAATAATAATTTGAGAGAGTTCCATAAATTCAATGGAATTTAACAAAGTTTAACAGTGGTTTACTAAGGCTGAATAAGTCCAATGACAAAGATCACCTTATTAATTACTGCATGGAAGAAACATACAAAGGAAAATTGAGTTAGTAAAACTTAAAAAGTTTTAACAAGCTATTGGTGACTTACCAAGGATCTGTTGTGGCGAGGGGCCTCTCCATGTTGAGGGGCGTCAAACCTTGAGGGGTGTCCCTGCTCAAGGGGAGTGTCACCTGGTGGCGGTTTAGCTGCAGTTCAGGGGGAGCTCAAATTTGGCTTGTTGAATGATCTGCCATTGGTAAAAGGTCTCTGCCTCAAGGAGCAACCTTAAGCTCAAGGGGAGATCACCGCCACGCTGCCTAGCAGGGAGAGCTCAAAGAAGGCTTGCTTAGGCTGTCGTATTTATGGGATAAAGTCATTGGGTTGTGCAGTCACATTGTTGTGGTTTAACCTGGCAGGCAGCTAAACATCACACAGCTGCTCACTCACCCCAGTGGGATGTGGGACAGAATCTGAAGGGCAAAAGCAAGAAAACTTGTGGGTTGAGATAAGGACAGTTTAATTAAAGGAATGATATTGTAATGAAAGGGAGAACAATGGTGGGGGGAGAGGGAGGGAGGGAGGGAGGGAGGCATATATGAAACCTGGGTGGGGGGGAACAAGTGATGCAACTGCTCACCTGAGCCATGGTTCCCTGCCTCCTGGCCAACTGCCCCCAGTTTATATACTAACCATGATGTATGGAATATCCCTTTGGTCAGTTGGGGTCAGCTGTCGTGGCTGTGCCCCCTCCCAGCTTCTTGCTGGTAGAGCATGAGAAGATAAAAAGTCCTTGACTAGTGTAAGCACTACTTCGCAACAACTAAAACATCAGTGTGTGATCAACATTATTCTCATCCTAAATCCAAAACACAGCACTGTACCTGCTGCTAGGGAGAAAATTAACTCTATCCCAGCTGAAATCAGGACACATGTGCAATGGAAAAGGTATGCATAAAGCTTCTTGTTCCCACAACTTCATTTTTTGATAAATGAATTTTGGAAAAGTCACCTGTTACTTATGTGTTGATCACACGATCAGTGTTCCAAACTCATATGTATGGATGTTTACTGTGTCACTCCGTTCTTTTGTGGGTTTTCAGAGAACAGGTTGAAACTAGAGGAGGTTTTGGCCACCCAGGTACAGCTCAAGCCCTTACCTCCCTTGAAGCCTGCACCAAACTACTGCTAGTTTGGTAAAGGGGTCAAGCACATCCCTCACAGTGCTTAGGGTTTGCATGAATACCCTCCTGTAAAGATAAAACAATGAAAATCAGAAATATGTTAAAAATTGAAGTATAATTGTTTGGTAACAAGAAAATACATGCCAATATTTTTTCATTCTTTCATTTATACTTACATGCATTCACCTGCAAAACTTACCTGTTATGTAGTTTTCAGGTGTGAAAGTGTTTTTGCAAAATAATGTACACAAAGCAGAGATTCGATTGCAGTCTTTAATGAAAATTAGCACAGAGATAGTGTTTTATGTTGAAATTCAAGGGTGTTTTTCTTTTTGCAATCTGAACGCGAGGTGGCAAAGACCAAAACCTGTTTTCATTCTCTTACTTAAGCAATGTTACGACAATACCTAACATGTATAGAACAGGGTATGTTCTCAAGGTAATACTTCTTAAAATGCATCCAGCAACAGTTTAAACTAAGCAAGGTTAGACTGTAGCAGTAAACTCTATTCTATCATTAGCTGTTTATGGTTCATTAGTTTTAACATTTGGAGTTGGAATGCCACCTGGGTGAGAACGCATTGGATTATGTTCTGCAGTGCTGTCTATCTCGATGTAGTGCTGACTCTGTTATTCTTGCTCCTAATGTATTCAGGTTGGCATGAACGTGAAAGACATAATTCTCATTACATGTGCTAAGCCAGGCAGTGAGGCAAACAAGCTTGACTAAATGCTTGGATTTCAACCAACAGTGCAGCAAACTGATGTTGGTTCTGAAAATGAAAACTGTTACTGTGTATTCATCAGCTGGAAACACTGTGAGCTTTAAGAATAAAAATTTAAAAAAAGAAACTGAGGACACAATTTTGCAAGTTAACCTGCTTCAGTTTAAAAGCATCAGAATGAAAATTCCTGTGAATAATAAAGGTAAATGTTACTAATAACAATTGCTGATTTTATGCTGAAGGGCGTATTGTGCAGCACTTCTATTTTGAGTTGATGCACTCCTTGGCAGCAGCAGACAATAAAAATGGATAGAAATTTTGAGTACCAGTAGCAGCTTCAAGAACTCCTGGAGGTCAGTCTTTCAGAATATGCTTTAAAGCTAAGAAAGTTGCATCAGCAGTGTTCCAGTTGTCCTTGAGAGCTTGATACCAACTTTGAACTCCTCACTTTCACTGCAGTATGTAATTGTCCCGCTGTGTTTGTGGGCTGGCAGTACTCTTATTTAGAACACTACCCTGCTCTTGGAAACAAGCTATTCCCACTTACGCAGCTCAGTTTCTTCTATAGCTTAAAAGCATTTTCATCTCTTTTTTTTTCTTTTCCAAATGCCTACAGAGTGCATGGCTATTTATTAGTATGTGTGGCAGCTTAAATGGCTCTTGTCAACAATTACCCATTTAGAAAAGTGGCACTCTTCATTTGTCATACTGTAACAAAAATGATCTCTAAAGAAAAGTCTCATGTGTTTCTTAAAATACAAAGTGATATCTCTAAAATGTATTCTGTGAGGTTGAAAACAATTCAAAGAATAATTTGTGCTCTATTACAGATCAATATGGAATATAACGTTAACATTTTTTCAACTTATCTTTGGAAGACCGACTTTTTCTTGTACTTACCAGCAAAGTTATGGCCCCACATAAATCCTAGTGGTTATAACAATATTGCTTGACAAAACAAAAAGTAAAATGTGTCAAATGTAAAATGAAGGGAAAGAGAGATAAAAGGGTTTTAATTTCCAGCAGCTCCAGCAGTATTTATTTCCTGGAATATTGGCTTTTCTCAAACTCTTACAGTGCTTTTTAAATAAAGCAAGAAGTTCTGCCACCACTGAATCTAATAATTAGTAAAACAGGGACTCTTGCGTGATCAGGGTTTGACCCCTAGAGTCCTCGTACACTGCTGACTGTGCTCTCTGGGGAAATTGGATCTGCAAACTCTACAAGTAGTGATTTGCCATTGTTCTTGCTAAATAGCTTTGTGAATAACTGCCTAAATCCAGGACAGATTCAAGACCACAAAGTGTTCAGTAAAACGGGGCAGGGGGAAAGTGAATGGATCTGTCTCCATATGAAGCTTTAGTTGGGAAACATATAGAGAAAATCATGCTGTGTGACAATCGTACTTCCATAATCTGAAAGCATATAAAATAAGCAGCTGTGACCCAAAGTAGGCTGACAGGCAGGCTTTTCGTGAAGAACATAGCCTGTATGTGTGTCTCTCTCTCCCTGTAATAGCAGCCACCTCTCAGTTACGTATGCGTGACCGCAAAGAGCTCAGTAGTATTTCCTAGACATAAGTAATGTTTTTGGTAAGAGTTTAAGCATGAAAAAGCTTCAACAAACTTTTATCCATCTACTTTAAGGTATACCTGCTACATGCAGGTGAAATCAGCCTCAAACCTGTTCAATTTTTCTCACACTCTTGCCATTCTCTCACTTGATGATACACCTTGAAGCTGTTCATAGCTAATTCCAGAGCAGAGAAATACTTTGCTTACATGGAGGAAGAATATGTATACCTAACAGACCGTCTTTTTGAAGCAGATTGAGCAACTAAAATTACTTTATAATTTATATGCATAATTACATGCATAATAGGTGTATAATTTATGGGTAGACAAGGGGGTAAAAATCCCTTTACTGGGGAAGTAGGACTTAGAAAATTGAGAGGTGAGCTATCAAGATGTAAGAGATGAATGAAAATTTTAATTTCATGCTCTCCATTTTCATATTAATTGTTGTTGGTTTATGAGCCTATTTCTTGTGAAAAGGTTAGTCCTAACCCAAAACTCTGTTTTGAGAAGAAACCTGAAAGCTAGTGTGGAACTATGACGGACTATGGTGGGGAAAGAATTTGAAATGTTCTGTGTATATGGTACATCTTACCACATACCATATCTTCCTAGCACAATGGGGTTTACTCGATTTTCTTTTTTTCTGGTTTACATTTCAAAACTGCATGATGTCATTCTTGATTGCTATAATAGTAGTTTAGTGTTAACAATTTACCAACCAAGTGCATAAATCCATGAGATCAAAAGGTCTTAAAGTGGCTCTGTAAGGGTGTTCCTATCCTGGGAGTTTCTAGATGCAACTAGAAACACTACTGATATAAAGCTTTCATGGAAGTCCATAAATTGTCCTGTAAGCCTTTATTAAAATAGAGGAAAAGGTGACCTACTTCATGAATAAAGCATGGACCATACTAAGTAGCCTGGAAAACAGGTCAAAGAAAGCTATAGCTGTTGTTTTTAACCATATTAAAATATGCCTTTCAGCACATTTTTATGCTAGCCCCCAGCCCAGATTTAGAGCAGTGTAACAATCTTTTCTCCTCTCCCATGCCTTTTTTCTTTCTTAGGTTTGGTTGCAGTTTCTGAAGTATTGTATGTAAACTGAGAATCCATACTTTATGAACAAAGTCTCTGATTTAGGAAAATACTCAAGAGGTAAATGACTTTAATTTCCAAAATTACTTGTCTTTAGGTTGAGTTTATGGCCTATGGAGCATGTTATTTATTGTGCTTCTTGGCTTTCAAGTAATTTTGTTTTAAAATAGGGTAATTGTTTTTGTTGTAGTTGCTTTCTAAAGGATTCTGACATCCCAAAGTAGCTGCCTTAGGTTTAATAAATATATATGCAGACAACCAGACTGCAGACATATTTTAGCCTTTATCTACGGTAACAGTAAGCAGTTATTATGTAGTGTGTTAAGACCTAAATTAGTCTTTTGTGCCACTGGAATTTTTTGCTTTAATGAAACATCAATTCACTTGGCATTTTTATGAACAGACACTCTTTTTCTTTATTTCTAATGAAGCAAAATCTTACAAGGCTGCACTTTACTACCTCTTTTCCCTACTATTTTTGGGGTGTCATGGTGGCTTTGAAAACCAATTTATTTCATGTTCCACTTCTACTGCCAGCTTGACTAAAAAGGGCTTGATAATGTACAAAAATACAATAAATGCCAAGTGAAAACAATCATGTTAAAGAATATGCAGATTACAGTAGAGAGTAATACAACTGAGGGAGCAGAGGCTGTTGTCAGAGCTGTAAGAACAGCTGTATTCAGATGTCTACAGTTGCAGTTTTGGTACTTTGACCCTGTCTTGGGGGGAAAAAAGTGAATTCTGAGATGAATAAATACATTATTCTGTGTCCGAGTCAGAATACCTCTGTTCCATTTTAAGATGTATTTGGTGGGGATGACCTTGCAGAATTATTCACTCTCCAGTTGGAGTTTGTGTTGCTATTCTGTATGGCAGTAATGGTAGTAAATTGGTTATGTAGTTCCTAGATTTCTTGCTGTTACAGGTCAAAGAAACAAACTTGCATGCATTGTAGGCTTGAAAAAGTGGCAGAGCAATACAGTTTCTTGGAGGAGTTAATTTTCCGGTTTGGTAGAAAAGGAACACTAACTGTATAAAAGACAACCTATCTATATGCTTTTACATGTGGCATGCTAAGGATAATAGTATAATATTATTGTATAAATAGAGTATAGTGTAAAGTATAATAGGAAAGCAGACCAGGTGAAAGGAAAATTTTCATCTGTGCCACTCAAGGCAGCTCCATTGTATTGGATGGAATTATGATAACTTAAAATAAATAAGGCTTACCTTTGAGGTGCTTCTTGAAAATGTGACAAGCTTGTCAGAAAAGCTGTAGGGAGAACTGTGAAAAGTAGAAATAGGATCTAAACATGGTGGTTACAGCACCTCTGCAGGGGCCCAGTGAACAGTATGGATTTATTTACAATGGAGGAAAGTCCCTCAGCTTTTGCTCTAGGACTTTGCTTTAGCATCTGATTCTGTAAAATTCAGAGTAACTTCTAGAAGTGTGAGAAAAACTCACCTCCTTCGTGAAGTCTGCGTCTGAATTGCCTTTTGAGAATTTCCAGAAATAGTTCAGCAGCTTTTGCTATGAATCCTACAATAATCAGCCTCCTTCCTAATTTTGTTTGAGAAGGAATTAAAGGTTTATTTGGGTCTTCATGTATGTTACCGATTACTGCGCTGCCCTGTGATTATTGTTTAGCTGCTGTGTCTGCCAATGATAAAATACTTAAACTTCTGAAATGTAGTGCTAATGATCTTCAGGATGCTTTTCCTCAACCCTGTAGTGAAATAAGTGTCTTCTGTGTAGTGGACCAAAGATATTGAGTGTTACCAAAGACTAGGCTGTGTGCTGCAGAACTCACCTGGTCTTTGTGTATAATATGTTCGATTTTTACGAATACTGTACCTTGAAGAGCCATGAACAGAAAACACACAAGTTACCACAGTGTCTGAGCTCAACAGCTGTAAGCACTCACATGTTTGAGAAGACCAAAACCTTGCAGTGATAGATGCCAGGGATTATGGGGTGCTAAACTGATAGAAATAAGCAGTCGTACTTGTGTGACTCTTGCTTATAGATTAAAATTCTCATTTTGTTGCAACATGAGCAACAAAACTGAGCTTCTTACTGTATCCACGGTGAAGCGCCTTTAGTCTTGGATCACTAGTGAAGAGCAGAGGACGTGGCCGTATAACCAGTTCAGTCAGCGCTGTGTCAGATAATATCACGGATTAACAAGAACAGCAAAGCTGTATAGATGTTTTTCACAATAAAGATGCAACTCAAAAACTAACTGGACAGAAACTACACAGTGTATCTGGAGGATAAACTCCAGCTGCAGCAAACTTGGAATTTATTTGGAGTGGTGGTAGATGTAATCCCATAGCCGTTCTTTTCAAAGTTCATTTTTTCCCATCTTGTGGATGTGAAATGAACATCGAAATGCTTGTTCTGCAGAAGCATGAGTGCAGAAAAGAGGCAGGCAGATTTTAATTAAAAACTTTATTAAATTTTTACACAGATGAGTACTGCAAGGCATTCTTTTTAAAATTTGACATCAAATGATCTCATGACTTTTCCACGTTGGGAGTAACTAGTTTATAATAAGGCCAGGAAAAACAATCAGCTTTAAAATTGAGGGTATCTTCTCTTGTTTTGCTGTTTGATGAAGATTAATCAATTCACCCCATGTTCTGCGCTGCAAATATAGAGGCTATGAAAGCCTCTTAATTTTTCTAAAATACTCTTGCTATTACTGAAATTGAATCTGCTGTGACCTGTCACAAAGTAGATGCATTAGATTAATTCTTTTTTGCTTTATGACATCTGCAGCTTTCCTATTAGCTAAACGGGCCAAGCAGTTTGTGGTTGGTTTGCTTAGTAAGGACTCTGTAGTGTGTGAAGATTGAGTGAACTCCTTTCCATGGATGCTCTCCCATCAGTTTATACAGGAACTGGCGGGGATGGCAGGGTACTGGGCTTGTGTAGGGATAGCAGGATTAGTCATGTGTAGAGACAGCAGTTTGAGAAAGAGATTAAAGCAATGGTTGTGGGCTTCTTTCCTTCAGAATTTTTCACTGTAATAATCCACAGAAAAACCTGGTGTTTGGATTTTAAGACTTCCAATATTTTGGCATAAACCACACTGGAGGAGGTGGAACCTTCCTCAGAAGTAAGCTTTAAGATGACTTTCTTCTTCATGGTATAACTTAATCCCTAAAATCTTAAGAACCATAAATTCAAAATCCAGCAGCTATAGCTTACTTTTTTCTCCAGGCAAAGTAGATAAATAAGAACTTGGGTGTTGCTTGTTTCTTGGGCAGACTGAAGGTTTTGCAGTCTTCTATTTTTTTTACATATATATATATATATATGTGTGTGTGTGTGTGTGTGTGTGGGTATATAAGTTTATATATGTGTGTGTGTGTGTGTATATATATATATATCAGGGATCTATATTTTTCATAGATAAAATTGGTACTTTTCTCCATGACATGATATAATGTGTTTCATACTTGCCGTTTCACAAAAACGCTATTTATCACTTGACCTATAGGTTGCTGTTCTGGGGGTCCTTTGAACTGACAGTGGATAAAATCCCAGTGTTGAGACTCTTATTTTCCAAAGAGCATTCAGGAGTATGGCACTGCCTGCGTCTGTGGTCACACCGTAAAACCAAGAGCTTGTTGGAGTCCTGAAGCAAGCGGCAGAGAGTGAGCACTCATTCTGTAGCCTCAGAACTCTGTCAAACAGGAGAGGAGAGCCCTGAAGCAGAACAACAATCTGGCAAGAGTAGATTTTCCAACAGCAATAACAGAGGCTTTAAAACACCAAACAAACTTAAATAATAATCTTTGAAACCCTTTTTGCTAGCTGGTTAAATCTAGCACAGAAAGTACTGGGAGGCAGGCATGGTGCTGGAGGCAAAAAGGCATTTTGCTGTTTAGTTTCATTGTGGTTAAAATACTTATCTGTGAAGGAGCGACTTGCTCCAGGATTTTGTGTTTGTCAGTCTTTTTGAGATAGAGAGATCAGCTACAGAAAGACCTCAGGAGAGGGCTGTTGATGGTGGAACATATTCCTCTTTCCTTTTTGGTATTTATGGGAGGTTTCAGGTCTGTCACTCTGCGACTGAAGAGCTCATGCTTCATGCCTTCCAAAGAGACTGTAATCAGTAGTAGCCCATTGAGCTAATTGTTTGCTTGTTTGAGTGTTTTGAAACAACAAAATGAAGACAGAAATAGAAAGAGGCAGGCTGCTGCCTTAACAAAATCCCAGAAGTAAGAGTCATTTTGTTGCGTTGTGTGTTGAAAAAGCCTGCAGCCCAAGTCTCCTTTTGTCTGAAAGTGACATATTAGTCTCAGAGTTCCTTAGAGAAGAACAAAATTACTGGCCAGTGGGGCCATTTATTTTTGTTTCTGTGAGCTATTGCCTGGCTCACTATAGATTTTATTTTTTTTTTTCCCCTCCTGGCTCCTGATTCAGAGAATGAATACCCATGGTGATATTTTAAGGATGCTGTTCTGAATTTTGTTGCCCTTCCAGAGAAAAGAAAATATAAACTTTTGTAACTGATAAGGAATTCGGTATTATAACTCTATGAAATAACAGATTCATGGTTGAATTTCTCTTAGCTATTTCTTTAGCACACTCAGGGACTTAGCTGCATACCAAAGAGCAGAAATTCACATACAGGTTATTTTTTGACCAAATTTCCTCCATTCTCCAAAGAAACCTGCAGGTAAAAGAAGACCAATCATTAAGAAGGCATTAAACTCTAAATTTTTTGTAACTTATGGAGTAGGAGGGGGGAAAAAGAAAGTTGGCTGAGAAGCCTGTTCCTGCTCTCAGGAAGCTTCTTGTAGTACAAATCCACTGATGCCAGGAGGTAATCTAAAGAGAGGAGGTGTGACAAGAACTTAACGGCTACTGACTCTTACTCAGTAGCAATCCTAGCAACTAGATTACAAATATGTATACTTTCTGGGGTTTGACTGTGACTATCAGAGTTTCTAAGCACTGTTTTTAACTTAAAAGCACCAAAACCCAACAAACAAATATACAAATATTCATATTGGATTAATAACTCATTTTGCTGGCTGCATATTTGCTTTTGTGATAACTATCATTAAGAATTAATTTCTTTTGTTATCATAGGGGCTATAGGTTAAAACAGACTGAGGGATCCACCAACCCTCCACCAATGGGAAAACCTGAAATGCATGAGAGGAACAGAAGGAATGGGGGAAAAAACCCCAAACGTAAAGAGGTAAATTAATCTGTCTCAGACAATGTAGTGGTAAAGCTTGACTAATCCTTGCAATACAGAGTAAAGATTTAGGGCTCTTGCTCACTGAATGAACAGCTGTAGTAGTCCCAGATGCTACTGCCCTTCGGCAGAGTGTTTCCATCCCCACAGCAGGACATGATCTAGCTCATAGTCCTGCATCTCGATGTGAACTGCTTCATCAGAGATGAGCAAAAGTTCTGCCCTGTGAAAGGGACTGCACATCCTCCCTGCCCTGGTGGCACCGTGGCCCGCAGGGTGGGTAGCCAGGCTTCTACCAACTTGACCTCCAACAGTGTTCACCACAGCTTGCCTTGCCGAAGTCTGTCATTTGACCGCAATTTGTTCCCCTGCTGAGAACATACTTAATTCTCCTGATGAGAACGTGGTGGTGATACATGCTGTGCTTTTTATGGTAAACTGAAGGGCTACATAATCATAAATGAAAAAGTGAAAGGTACATACGTGTACCTGTAGTAGGCAGAGGTTGGTCTGTTACACTCACTCAGATTTTAATTTTAAGTGGTCATTTGGGTCAGGCTTAATCAGCAGCAGGTATTCTTAAAGAAGTGGTGCCATGGGAAGGTTCTCTTTTGTGCACTGCTTTTTTTGTCTTCTAAGGTTGGTGGTTTAAGCAAGTGGGGTGGAAGACCACAGGAGGATGGAAGTGTCAGTGTGTGCCAGCTGTGAACACATCCTGGAGGCTCATCCTTCCTACTCTCGATGTGCGTTATCCACCTGTATTAAAAACATCTGGGATCTAGGTAGCTGTGGAATTCCACAAACAAATGAAAAGCTTCATGCAAATATAATTTCCTCAATAGCAGAACTTTCATTTGCTTTGACTTACCAAGCTTTCTTGTAATCAGTGGAGAAATCCTCCACTCAGTGTCTACATGAGGGCAGTGTGCAGGATTTATATTGCTCTGTTTGAAAACCTGTTCTGAAGTCTCTGAACTTGTTTCACAAATCAGTGGAGCAAAGTGGCTTTTGTGGAATTATTGCGGCACACAAGCAAAGCAGAACAAGGAATTCATGCACTACTTCCCATCAGCAGGCAGGTGTTCAGCCATCTGCAGGAAAGCAGGGCTCCATCATGTGTGACGGTTACTTGGAAAGACAAAACCATCACTCCAAAAGCCCCCTTCCTCCTTCTTCCCAAGCTTTATATGCTGAGCATGACGTCATATGGTCTGGGATATCCCTTGGGTCAGTTGGGGTCAGCTGTCCCAGTCATGTCCCCTCCCAACCCCTTGTGCACCCCCAGCCCACTCGCTGGTGGGGTGGGTAAGAGGCAGAAAAGGCCTTGACTCTGCATAAGGACTGCTCAGCAGTAACTAAAACATGCCTGTGTTATCAACACTGTTTTCAGCAAAAATCTGAAACAGAGCCCCATACCAGCTACTATGAAGAAAATTAACTCTATCCCAGCCAAAACCAGCACACTCATGAACAAGAAGGACAAGGAGAGAATCTTGCTGTTGGTTCAAGCAAAAAAAAAAAAAAAAAAAAAAAAAGAAAGGAGGAAATGAGTAGCAGAATCCAACCCCCCCTCTACTCTCCAAACTCTACTCTCCAAAGTATAAGCTTCCACCCTTCCAAAAACCCGACAGATACACTTTGCTTTCCTTAACAGAAACTCTATCATGATTTTAAATTAACCTACAGATTTAAGAAAGTGTCATTTTCTATAGTTTTGCTGAAGCGTGGGAAGGAATTATGAATCATTTCAGAAAATGATTAGCATGGTCTGAATTCTTTGTATTTAGATCAGGAAACATACTAAAAAAAATGCCTTGAAGTAATCCCTCCCCCAGAAACACTTTCCGTTAAACCTTACCATTTGTTCCTTTCAGAATATCCAGCAGAGTCTGCAGAAAACACATTTTAAATATATATTTGTAAGTTTGTTGCTTTTTTTCCCCCCAAGAATTTTGCATCATCCTAAGGAACACAACAGCCATAGCAACAATCACTTGTTGCAAGTCTTTCTTCTACTAGACCCACTGATGTCAAGAAGCAGCAAAAACTGTGACTTCATCAGTAGTTTAATATCTGGTTTGTTATGATTGCCAGGATACTGCCCTTCCTGTAGTATTACAGAGAAGGAGAAGACAGAATAGGAACCCTAAGAAAGGCAGCAGCTGGAAAGAGACCCTTTGTACTCCTCAAATTTAAGGTGTTTAGTAATCAAAGGAACAATTTTTTTTGCTGCTACGCATCCAAAAAAGGTAGATCAGAGTACAAAGGCAATATGGTAAGATCTGACTTTCACTCATTTTTCACCAGCAGGAGCTTGCCTCACCCTGCTGTGCACAAGGAGTGCCACAAAAGGCATATGGTGCTCTTGATCTCCAGCAGTGCAATAGAGTACATGTTGTAAGCTATTGCTCCCACTGGTCACCTTAAATTACACAACGAGCACAGCAGAATTTGATGATGTCTATAGTATTTTCATGCACGTGTAGAGGAGTCTCACGGTTAGGGGGAGCTCTGTGTAAATTCCCCAGGGCAAGTCTGATAGAGAATTACAGTCAAGCACAGCCCTACCTTAAGTAGCTGTGCTTTGTCCTTCATCTTTAAACACCATGAGTCTCCTGACCATGTAGTAGGACCGTGGGAAACTGGCTCCCCCGCAAAACAAGTCTGTGCTGATCACACTCCCAACACCTTACTGAGCACCCTGCTATGCCCCACATCTAACGGTGCATCGCTGTCAGTGATAATGCTCCCAGTGCAGAAAGGGTACCGACAGACAACAAGTTTCTGTATATGTACAGTGCTCTTCCCACTTGTTGTTTGAACTTGATTTAAAAAATACAGAAGAAAAAAGATGAATAATACTTGCCGTAGCTACACCAACAAAATAGAACCTACAAAATGCAGAAAAATGTGTGTATGTACTGGCATGTGATTGCACTGAAAAGCAATTTTTGTGCGTTAAATGCATTAAAAGATTACAGGCTTGCATTTAGGCATATTGCAGAACTTGATAGCCAGCATAATTGTTCAAGGAGAAGCTTGGAAAGAAATAGTAGGAAATTCCTTCTTTGCTTTCTTTTTAGCAGTATTTTTACAAAACAGAAAACAATCCTTTGAGAACATCCTGGAATCCAAGAATAGATATAGCTTCCAAAAGGATCAAATCAGCCTTAAGATATGTACACACTGTTCACTCTGACTGCTTTTCATAAATATCCAGGACAATAAAAGCCCTTAGTGAGGGTTTTTAAACATGTTGAGACCAGATCTTGCAAAATAGAGTGCAAATTCAGAGTAAAACCTATTCCAATATCTAATTCTCCGGATAGTAGGTTTGATTCTTGTCTTATTTGCAGCAATAATTCCACAAAAGCCACTTTGCTCCACTGATTTGTGAAACAAGTTCAGAGACTTCAGAACAGGTTTTCAAACAGAGCAATATAAATCCTGCACACTGCCCTCATGTAGACACTGAGTGGAGGATTTCTCCACTGATTACAAGAAAGCTTGGTAAGTCAAAGCAAATGAAAGTTCTGCTATTGAGGAAATTATATTTGCATGAAGCTTTTCATTTGTTTGTGGAATTCCACAGCTACCTAGATCCCAGATGTTTTTAATACAGGTGGATAACGCACATTGAGAGTAGGAAGGACGAGGAATGTTTCTTCTGCTGCTGTGAATACCAGTTCTGTTTGGTGTGTATGTTTATCTGTGTATGTGTATATATATCTATCTCTATCCTTCATCTTTAAACACCATGGGTCTCCTTTGTGTATATTATGACCTCTGGAAGCTGGCTCCCCTCCAGGTCTGTGCTGATCACACCCCGAACATCTACACTGAGTGCACTGAGACTAGAGATATTATATATGTATAAGCACAGAAAGACTGGAAAGTCTGGAAATCCATGTGGGAATTGCGTGCAAACTCTTGGCAAGCAGCGGAGCAAATGTAAGGGAAAATTAGTATCTCTTTTTCCAGATAGATGGGCAGTGTTTGGTACTTGGGTCTCTCCTGGGCAGTTGGGGATGCACTTTTGTGCAGTAGAGCTGTAATTCTATGTATTTCCCCTTTATCCTTAGCTTTAAATTTGTCTTCCAGCAACAGTGCTTCATGCTGAGAGTCAAGTGGGGCTTTTTACACCCACATCCATGATGATGTCTATTCTAATGAAATACATTGTGTACCTAATACTTTTGTTTCAGGGCATGAAGCCATTAGCAGGAATGGGGAACCCAGTTCTCCAGCCTCCCAGCTGAGTACTTAATAAGCCCAAACCAATGCTTTGTCAGCAGACAAGACAGAGAAGCCAAACTTACTTTGTATTTTATTCTGTCTGGCTATGTTTTCTACCTGGATCATATTAGTTTCTAAGCTGTACCCATGTATTCTGATGTACAGGTAAGACATGTCAGGATAAAAGATGCTTGAAGTGATAATCACTCATATTTCTATCCAGTTTATTTCCTAGAGGTCCTGCACTTACTGACTGCTGATTCAGTGCTGTATGATTTTGGCTGGTTGTATAAATCCCTTCTGAGTGCCCTCAGTTTTGTAAACCCTCGAAGCTGTTTTGTGCTTGCAACAGCAGTAGTCTTTCAGCCTCTGGAGACCTCTCCATATATGCAGCCAGTGTCAGGACTAGATTATGGAGAAGCCAATTAGGACCTGTATCCAACAAATTCTCCACTGAGATAAAACAGTTGGCAGAAAGGTCTTGTTGTTTCTGCTTACAAAGGTATTTCTTAATAAGCTCCAGCAGATCTAGGAACAATTTGATTACTATGGAGTTTCTCAAGGGGGCACTTGAAAAATTATGGAAACTTGAATTTTCAGGATGATTTTCATTCCCGCCTTGTCTGCATGAGGCAGAGTGAGCTAGGGTTTCAGGTTTTTTCCTGGATATTTCTTGCTTTAACTTCTCTTTGTGAACTTGCTGCAACTGAAGGAGCTGGGGAGGAGAGGGCAAAGACACTCAGCAGAAATCAGTCAACTACATTAAAAACACAGAAGTGTTTTAAAGCTGGTTTTACTGCTGAGACTGGAGGATTTTAAAGTGCCAGTAGAGCATAAGAGCTACTGCAGTGTCCAGTTGTCCCTGGGTTTTGAATTCCTAAACACATTTTTGAAATAGCATAATATTTCATGTTTGACTTCAGCCATTTTAATCTCTAATAAGGAGGAGGAATCCAGGGCAACGGTGTCAGCTGAACTGTAGGTGAATAAAATTACAGGCTGGGGCTGGAGGAGATTATTTTCAGTGACATGTTCTAGAACAGCCTGGGATTGCCAGGCAGGATGCTCTTCTCCCCATTCAGAGCCCTTCTCACCAAGATCAAAGGAAATGTAGCTTTTGGGTACTACTGTCACTTAAAAATGGTGTAAGTTATTACTTGGCACTGTTCAATTATTTATTTGTCAAGTACTGTACAGAGTTATTGAGTTTTATACCTGTAGTTTTGATGAAAACGTGACTTCTCCATAGTCTAGAAGGAGAATAACGGGGTGCTTGCACATAAACTGACTTTGTTTGAATCTCTGACCACAGGATTAGGGACAAGAAAGACAAACACAAGAAAGATATGTTGCATGACATTCCAAACATGCCAGCCATCTCTGCTTTCTTTGTAGCATTGATCGCTGGGATGCCTAAACTGTTTTACAGGGAAATTCAAGCTCTATGGTGTGGTCTTTGGGAGTTCTTAAGAAGGTTTTTCTGCACCTCATCCTCATTAACTGTGTTAACTTTTAATATCTTCTTCTCAAAGGTCCAAATTTAAATGTAAAACCTGTCAATATAGTAATTACAATTTCTCCATGTCTTTTCAGACTTGCTGAGAAAGCATTCAGGGATGGAAAAGGCATAAAATGGACAAGCAGGTGATAGGCACGTTTGTATGCAATTCAAACTGCAATCATTGCTTCTGTCAGCTGAAAAGTTGTGTCTGGAATGAACTGCTAACCGAGATGTAGCATCCAGATATATTTAAATGTATATGATGACTTGTCCTCCCCTTCTTCCCTTCTGTCCTTTTTAAAATAAGATGTTTGGGCATTTTGGATGTCTTGATGTAGTGTATCGCTGTGTCAGGACTGGGAGTTTTGAGTCATGTAGGGGTTTTCTGGTTAAAACCAACATCAAAATTTGGACTAGAAATCAGCTGAATTCTTACCTGGCAAAACCAAAGCAATCTTCATGACAGTAGTGTTTTTACTCCTGGAGTCAGGCTGTGTAGCCATACAGACCATTTAGGATTCACATTCAGGATCCTGTCTGGATTCAAGTTATCTGCAGGGCTTGAGGATTATTATTTTTTTTTTTTAGGAGCCAGGATTTTTGGTGACACAATCATGTTAAAAGTTTATATACATTCTTCTAGATCTGCCGGTGAACTTGTAAAATTGACTTCCTAAATACCTAGATTTTAACAACTTCAGATTTAAAAACCTATGCAAAAATTGTTTATACCTGCCACCTACTAGATACACTGCCAGTTGGTACGAGCTGCATGCACAAACCTCTCAAAAGAGGTGGGGAAACGTTCGCAGCAGTGACAGGTATGGCAACTGCTTGCCAGTCTTCTGCTTTGCAGATGCATGGCTGAATGTGGTTTCGAGACCGTGCTCATCCTTCTTTTTACCAGGCTGTCATATCAAAACAGAAAGTGCTTAGAAGTGTTACCCTTGATGTTGGTAAACATCACGTTTTGATGAAAAAAGTGAAAAGCTTCACTTTTATCTTTAGCAGAAATCTTGAATCTCAGAATGATTTTATAAGCTTGCAATTACTGCATTTTGGCACAGTGCTTCTGCCTGAGTTCAGGGTGTGAAATAAGCAGCCTGTACCCGTGGACAGCGATTTCTTTTCCAGAACTTGGTTTAAAAAGTGTCCAGCAGATGGTGCAATGTGCTTTTTTTAGCGACAGAAATGCTTAGATCTTGAGGTGTCCTTTGGGTTGAAATTAAATGAAGTAATTTTATATGCTCTGGTCTGAAGCTAACATTTTAAAAATTGAATTTTAGAAATAAGAATACACAGTTCTGTACTTTTTTTTGATAAAGAAATCAGTTGAATTTGATATGCATTTCTGTAATACTTCCCCATCCTTATAAACGCTCCTGAAAACAGAACTATATATTCAGGAAAGCCATGACTTTGCTTTATTCCTGTAAATGGAGAAGTGCAGTCTTTGTCAGCCATGATTACCGCAGCTCCTGCCAAAGTGGGGTTTAGCATCTTTGCCTCCTGTAAGAAGCAAGAGTTGCTTAAAGCTGTGTCTGTAGGACAGACTGACTTTAAGTCAGTTCCTGGTACAGTTCCTTTGCAGTTTAAAACCACTTGGTAGCTTAAACCCAGTTACTTTCTACCCCCAAACAGTAATTTCCTGATGTCAATAATTAGTGCCAGACAAGGCATCTCTAGATTTCCACTTAATAATGATTAATTACAATTACTTAGAAGACTGCTTTCTGCACACGTAGATAAATGGTCTGCCTATTTGTTCTTGATGCTGCCCTTCTCATAGAAAATCAAAGGGTTAATTTGGTGCTGGAAATGGCAGACCAAAATGCTCTTGACCATCTTTCTACACAACAGCTTGAGTTACCACTTCTGGTTATGAGCAGAGTTGATCACATCACAGGCCCTTTTACAACTCTTACTCAAAACCCCCCAAACAAACAAACAAAATCCCTCTGTGTGTGTGTATATATATATATGTATATGTCTACATATGTTGGGGTCACTATTAGCAGAAATCACAGTAACAGAAAATCTTGATAAGAGCATTGCAAAGATGACATGGATTAGTTTTCATTCTCTGTTTCTCTTAAAATGTGCCCACCAATTTGTCAAAACTTCTGAGGGGCTGTGATGTTGAAAAATGCATGCTGAAGAATCAAGATAAGTTGTAGAGCTCTAAAGAGGCTTAAATCTCTTGCAGTAGATGCTTCTTCTATGTTCTCTTTTACTCCATTTCTGAGTAAGTTACACAAATTTAGCTTGGAAGCCAGAAGTGATGCCTTAAGGAGAAAACCATGTCGTCTTTGGAGATAATAGTCAAACTATATCTAGAAAAGCATGCACAAATTCCTTCCAGGGTTATATGGGCTTGCTTCAACGATTTGCTAATAGTGTTTAAAAGAACCATTAAATTACTTGCCAGTCTCCTGTTAATAATGGAAAACTCCTCATAGAGCTGAAGACCTGAACGATGGAGATGCCCCAAAAGCGCAATAGGTTTTATTGTACTTGTGAAACTGCAGTCTATAAATATTTTAAATCTCTTAAAATTGTGTTTCGAACTCGCCCTTTTGTGGGCTCCTGAATGCAGTGCTAATGTGAGTGAAATGCTTCTGGGAAACCCAGGGAAATGCAATCAGATTCAACTTAATACCAACCTACCTACTTTCTTGTGCCTGCTGGATTTTGGTGGTAAATCAGCCGTAGGCCACTTAGTGTTTATTTTAACAAATGTGAGCATTGGGATTCAAGTTCACATCCAGAGTTCAAAGACTAACTTTTTAGGCTGCTGTGGGGTGGAAGCAGGGAAGAAGGAGCAAGCTTAGTTCTCGTAGGAGGAAATATAGTTGTTGTAATTTTATAGAAATCTTATAGTTTAGCAGGCACTGATGCAACTCCTCCGGTTATAAGTGACAAGTCACTGAGTATGATGTGTCTTAGCTGGAAAGTCTCAATGTGGCACAGACATTATGGGGGTGCAGAGTAGTACATCTGCGATGTCTTGTGGGCTGTTGCAGAATATGTGATGTTATTGAGTTTTGAACCATTCTTCATCTTTTAATTCCATGACGATTTCCGAGTTGGGGAGTTTCTCGTTTGCTACACTGGAGGTTAAATTGCAACATAACATCAACCTGGTCTTTCACTGAGAGGCAGCGTCAGATTTGCTGACTGATGTGCTTTCTGAAAGTGTCTCCCTGCTAGCCTAGTCCTGATTAATAAAATATTTGAAAGCAAAAGACAAATGAGTCTTCCCTAGCTTTTTTTTTATAGTTATAATTAATTTACATTTGTAGCACATTTAAGATCTATATGGTCTTTTTTTTCAGCTACACTCTGCTTGCATTTTAAGCCATTCAGATGCAGACCTGGCCTAAACTGGACAGTCTGTAATTACGTTAGCACAAGGCTTTGTCCAAGTTAATAATCCTTGGTGAGAAGCAGAGCGCTACAGCAATACAGTGCAATGACTTTTTGATCGGAGATGTTGAGGGTCTGATTGATTCAGAGGACAAGCTCTTCCATAATTGTTGCCAAGCAGCAGTAGTCTGTAATGCTGGGGTTCTTAGCAAACTATGAAAATATTTTAAAAACCCAACCAATGCACTTCTGAATGTGTAATTATGAGAGTAAAATCCTGAAGCCCATTGATTGTGTCTTGTCTGCATAAAGAGGGAATCAATACCTGATGCTCCAGTAATCAAAATCTGATAAATCTCTTCAGTCATTCTTTAATAAGACAAGTCACCACTTTCTTTGCTTCTGTTTCATCTTCTAGGCTAGAAGCAACACTAGAATTTATGTCAAAGTTTATGTCAGGCCGCACATGTGGCTGATCTGTGCTGTCATCATGAACAGACAGGAGTACTTGCTTCCCCCAAGTATCTGGCTTCTCATTCCTTGGAAGATCTGCAAATAGATATGCAGAATAGCTGGAGCTTTTGCAACATCTTAATCAGGTGAGCATCCTCCTCTCACACAGCATAACGGGACAAAGTTAATAAGGAGTAATAAGGTGATGAATGGCACATTCAGCATTCAGTACCAGTAAGCATAAAGTGCCTAAATGGGCTGTCCAGCCTGTGAATGAGCCTGCCTTCATTTCTTGGTTGTTACTTGAGACACATGTCCTGTCTTTCTTTGCCATTTTGCCCCTTGGCTGTCAGTCTCCATACTTTCTCTCCTGGGTCAGTGTTATGCCCGCATGGCTATGAAATGCAGGTTGCTGCAGACAGTCTGGATTTCTCTTTGTGAATGATAATTTGAGAAAGTGCTTCATTTTACTCTTCTCCTGGGAATTTGGGCACAATACATTTGTTTGGGGAAGTCAGCACAGACCAGTCAGTTACCAGACCCTTGCTTTCCAATTCATCCAGCATGACTGCAGGAGGCATTCCTGCTTTTTAAGCCTGTTGGACATTTATGGACTCCTTTACTGCACAGGCTCTTTTCCTCCTCCCACACTTTGCAGAGAGGCAAAAGGCACTTGCTGTTTTACACACAGTGCAATGAACATGGATCACTGACTGCAGCAATTGATTAAAGTTAGTCAGGAAAAGAAAAACCAAGTCAGAGGCTTTCAGTATTGTGCTGCTTAGATACTCTTCTAATTCTCAGAAATTTAATCTCTTTTAATCTCACATATTAATGCCTCAGGAAAACTCTTAATTACTAAATTAAATGGATTATTTACCTATTTGGTTTTAAGGTTTAGGCATAGCACTACTGGTTTATCTGTTCAGCAAAGGATGGGGAGGTGTATACAGCCCATTATTTTCTGATAAAATTTATGCACTGGTTATATATAAAGCATCTTATATTTACAATTTTATGCCTGTCATTGTCACTTAAGCTCAACTTTCTAACACACACTAGTTATGATTAGGAAAGCATATCCAAGATTTCACTATAAACAAGTAGTAAATTTAGAGACAATAAAGTGCCAGAGTTTTAAGTATATTTTATATGTGTAAAGCAAAGCTGGAAGCAGTGAACAAAAGTAATCGCTGTGCATTATTCTTTATCTTTTTGCATTTAATAGTCTTATTTGAATTCTGAATGCTTTGACTAAGCAGCAATGCTGCAGGACTAAGACCCCTTCTGTCTTTTTAAAAATTTGATTTAGAGTGTTAATTTAAAGAACCTTTTTCTGATGGCAACTGAGTTAGGCTTGTAATCATTTAAACAAATCTTGACCATCTTTTTAATGGGAAATATTTTAAGATTTCCCCTTCTGAAACTCTGGTTTTTATAAAGCTGATCTCTTCTAACTGAAATATCTACTGCAGTCACAAAATCCCCCTCCCTTTTTCTTCTTTCCCAGGCAACAGGAAACTGGTATTTTCCATATATCTTAAAGCAGTAAGTTATTACTATTATGAAGCCTGTAGGTTTTTCAGTGATGGTCGTTGCTCCCTTGGGTTAGGGCCTTCTCCTTTGTATCATTCGTATGGCCTTCACAGTGAGTGATAACGTGGCTCCTCAACTCCACCAGAACTGGAGCAGGGATGGGATAGGCAAAGTGATCTCATGGGCTGTCTCTTGCCCGAGACCATCCTCTCCTATGTCTCCTGATGACAGTACAGAACCTGGCAGAAATGAGCAGAAAAGATTTACTGAAAAGGCTTATAGTCAGGGCTACACAGATTATAGCAGTCATGAAATGAATTTGGTATAATATGGAATTCAGAGAAAAGGGCAAGTATCTAATCAAAATAGCATTGATTCCCAAAGGAAAGATAAAATGGGTGAGATAGGAGGTCCAGCTTCACTTTTTAAAAAGAATTATTGTCCAATTTATTCCCTTTAATTCAGACAGATTAAAGCATAAAACCCAGCTATCACCATGCAAATATCAACAGGATTAAATAATATCTGGAGTCAAGTATTTAGGTAATTTAGACAATCAGTTACTTTTCCTTCCCAAACATGTCTTTTAGCTCCCTTATCTGTGATGCAGGGCACTTGCATTTAGTTCATTGTTTGGTCTGCATGAATCATTTGCAGTAGTTCAGGACATGAAACAAGTCAAGAATGCCTGTAGAGCTCTGCAGTGGGCTGAGGAAATCGGACAGCTGTATTTTGATAAAGGGCAGTTCTGTACCTGCAACTGTGTGATTCTATATTTATATGTAAAATTAACCTCCTGTTTTTGTGTCTTGTTCCACTGAGGAGTTGATCTCACCTGTTGCTGGCATTTTTTGGATTGGAGGATGGTCAGCCACTTCTTCCCCGCTTCAGGCCTCTGGCTGTATCAGCCTGAAGACAGAACTTCCAGAAATACCCTGCCCTATCAATACTTTCTTAAAACCTTTGCCAAACTCAGAAACAAAACTATTAATGTAGTTGCAATAGAAACTGGGGAATGACTGAAGGTTTTGTGACCTTCTGTGGCATGTTCAGACCCTTCCTCCTTACAATTTTTGCGAACAGGTCAAGAGATCCCATCTAGTGACCCAACTGGCCAAGGTCTTTTATTCCCACTTTCTTTTTTTTTCCCTTTGGCAGCCTTGATGGCAGTGAGGCAGCCCCATGGGTTGGGTAAAGGTGGTCGTCTCTTTACGTGGCTCCTCTACCATGGCCAGGAAATGTGATGTATATGGGGAGTTGCAGGATTGGTATGTGCACCTGTTTTTCCTTGAATTCAAATGTGTTTTGGTATTTGGTTTCAAAGAATTCAAACCAGCTGTGTCTTCTCAGCCCAGAACCAATGTGGGGAGGCAGCTCTTCTGGCTCCAGCCTTTCTCTTTTCGCCTCCCCATTTTCACCCCTGAATAACCGACTTCCACTTTTCTGAAGAATCCAGCTCCTTTTAATTATCTTCCAAGTGTTGCAGGTTTTGTTTTTCCTTTGTTGTTATTCATCTTGCTGCTGCTCGGGTTGGCTTTGTTATTATAGCTGTTAATATTGCATGATAAAATGAATTGTTAATTGCTGAATCCCTGAAGAGCAGACAACAGGCTGCGTACTGCCTACAGTAGATGTGGGAGGCTGTCAAGGACTGTTGGGACCTAGTGTCAGATCAATCACACACTGGAGATTTACATCAGAAGGAAGTTCTGAAAGTGAGGAAGCGGCTCCAGTGTTAAGAATATTCCTCAAACTGATCAGTTCCTCCCTGTTGCCGAAAGGTGCTCCTTGAAGTGTCAGTCTGGCTTAGCTATAAATTATTCGCTGGATATGACTGGTACTAGCTCATGTTAGTACTGTTAGAAGCTGCTACAAATAATATTTTCTCTTGATGTACGAAAAGTTGTAAATGTTTTTCTATCATAGGGTTGTCTAAAACTGTGTCTCACGTTGTAGGAGCTATTTAGAGACACAATTTACAAAACGAACCATGTCAGTACGCAAGGATGCTGATTTCTGTTTTCTCATCTTTCCCCTCCTTATTTCAACAAGGACCAGCTGTCTCTGTGAGTACTGCTGCCTGCCATTGTGTGACTGCTGTTATTTAAGGAAAGTTGATGAAGATTTGTTGTTTTCACTTATTTTTATGAACATGTGAGGATATTTTGCCTCCTAGGCAACACACTACCCCCCCCTCCCCGCCCCGGCTCATTTTTAGCTCTCCCAACAGTATTAGGGAATACTATTTAGAAACCCAGAAGGAAAAACTGGAGAGCAGCTTGCTGAGTGGGTCCTTCAGTTTGAGACTAGACAAATCATTCCACATGAATTTATGATGTGATATGACAGTATAAAGAGCAGATGTAATTTCATGTTGCATTATTATTTATTGGATTTATAACAAAACTGCAATTACAGGGGAGCTTTCCTCATTTAAATGTGCTGAGACATGACCAGCATGAACACTGGTAGAAGTTATGCTATTGCAATGTAGCTGCTGCTAGCACAAAAATAGGTTCTTTAGAGATAGTGGTGAGGTTTTATTTAGAAATAATTAATCTGTGACTTAAAAATGCATGCATTTAAGTTTCAAAAAACTCTTGTGCTGGCAGTGGTCCCAGAACAGCAGAGGTGGCAACTGACCTTCAGCACAGTGACATTCCTTTAAATCTCTTCAAGTTACTTCTATGAATTTAGGAAACTCTTTGTCTACAGATGGATGGCCCATCTATTCTTTCGGTTTCTGCTTATAAGCAGAACTGGTGAAGTTTCAGATCCCTTTCTATCTCTGCCAAAAAAAAAAATAAATTAAAAGCTCTACAATATATCTACAATATATATGTGCTGGGGTCGCAGTTAGCAGAAAGGTAAAATATTATTAAGACCAGTACAAAGGTGACATGAATTAGTTTTTCTTCCCGGATTCTCTTAAAATATATCCACCAGTTGAAGAATTGAGAGTCCACAATGTTGGAAAACGCACTGGCAAACAAAAGAACTTATTATTGTAAATACGAATCTCCACTGCCTTCCATTTTCCTTTCAACTTTACATCTTAGTCAATAGGTAACAATGAGGAAGGCTGGAGAGAACTATGGAGAATGGTCCTGGAGAAGGTCAGTCTGTCAGCCTGCCTGCCTTTTAATCTGTATTGATTCTATTTCAATTACAATTATTTAATGTACAGAAATGAAAATTCCACTGGTCAAATACAGCGGTGCTATCTGACAACTGGCATTTGGGACGATAGTCATTCACATGCACTACAGTGGCATGGCTTGATGGTCCACATATTTTACTTCAAGAGGTCTGTAAGAGAAAGTGATGATATGCTCTGGTGTTTGGGTTTGGTTTGGGGTTTTTTTCTGAGAAATTTCACCTGAAGAATATTTGCTCTTAGAAATCAAGATAGTAAGAAGCTAGAAGGAGCTCACAGAAGGATAACAAAAGGCTTTCAACACTAAGGTTATCCAGTTCTCCCCTTTCTCACAACACACAGTGCTGCTGGATAGCTAGAAAATGGACAAATGCAGTGGATAGCAGATGTATAGGATCATTCCCATGGTCAGCGGGCAGCTCACTGCCAGAGATGCAGTGCTGCTGGATGGACCTCGGCAGAATGCTGCAGGCACTGGTGCATCTGGTGAAGGTGGGGCCGTTGGCATGTGCTGAAAGCCATGGGTGCATGCATCTGTACTGGAGTGGGTTCGCATCCAGACAGCTCAGAGCACCGCTCATGTCTGCACCTAGACCAGATAATACCCTCCAGGCTCTTGTTCTCTGCAGTTTTGTTCTTGCTAAAAAATCAGCCCAAGGTATGTAATGGAAGAAAAGAACATCGGTATGAAGGAAGAGTGAGTAGGCTCTGCTGGAACTGGTCTGTATTTTTTAAGTATATGTTAATGATCAAATGTGATTGTAGGGAAACTCATTTTCTTGAGAGCATATATTTAAAAAAAGAGATATTAACACTGTAGTGTGGTAATACACTGCAATACCCATGGTAAAATGCCAATGTTCCAGAGATCTGACAAATCCAGCATTTGTTATTTACCTATCCAAAATACTTGGCTTTGAAAAAGCAGTGCTAAGTGCCAGCAGAAGGGTGTTCATTACAAATTCAACACAATATGCAGTCAGCTTCAGCACGGAGCTAACTGTAGGGGGTTTCTTTGGCTCCACTTATAAGGTAGAAAGTATATTAATTGGCCCATAATTCAAGCTGAAATAAGGAAAGAGAAAGATAAGATGAGCTGTCAAGGGAAGCAGCTACATTCGCTGGTGATTTTTGGGTAGCGAGTTGAGGAAAAGGAGCACTTACCCTTGAGAACTGCACATAATAATTTGTAAAGTCATTAGTTATGAATTATTTTGACTGTTATTGTTATTAATTATTTGTACTCAAGTAGCACTCAGAAAAAAGAGTTATGCTAAAAATCCTATTTTACTGACTTCTGCAAAAGCACACAATAAAACGGTAATCTTTGCCCTGAAGAGCTTTTAATCTTAATGTCACTCTTTATTCACACCATTTTTTTCTTTGCATTTCCATCATTTCATTTCGTATTTCCAGCCTCTCTTTTATTCCAGTACATGGCACCTGAACCTCTTCCTCAGAGCTGTGTTGGTGTTTGGCAAATATGAAATTCATGCATCTGCACTCTTTTATGTCTCTGACTATCCTTTTGTTTTCCTCTTCTCAGCATGCGGTTCCTTCTCTCACCGTTAATTTTCCCCTTCTTTTATTTTCTTGTCTCCTTTTCTGGTATTTCTTCTAGTGTCTCAGTCTCCGTTTTTTAACCTTTCTCACACTTCTCTCATCTTTTCCATGCACTCTTTTTGTCTGACACTTCCCCTCTTTGTTTTCTTTCCAGTTTTGGGGGAGATCTGGGAAGAAGTAACTCTTGTCTTCATTTGCTCTAGCTACACTTTTTCTGGTGAATTTCCAAATCGAGCAAGAGTCCACCAACAAGAAAGGTTATTTGGGGAAAGCATACCTTTTAACAGAGAAGGTGATGCTGCACCGTGACTCAGGGCTGTGCTGTGTGTCACCGATTGCTGGAAGGTCCAGCTGAGGGCGGGTTCTGGTTCTGCAGGGTCTTCAGTGCAAGACAACTGCCCTAAATGTACTTGGGATATAGCCTGGATATTATAGAGTTTTATAAGTAATAAGCTTACTTTGTGAGCTCCCTGGCAAAGTTCCAGCATTGTCTATTGGATCATGGTGAACAGCACTAAACTAAGCAGAAAGGACTAAGTTAACTGTCGGCAGCTTGTCCTTCTGCTCTGCTGTTTGTTATGGTGGCTTGCCATAGTTTCTATTTGCAATAATTAGAGCTATATTGCCAAAGTAGCCTTAAACGGGATTGTTGTTGTCATAACTGTTGTTGTTCAAGAACTGCATTTTTCAATTAAGGGAAATACATGAGATACATTATCTATAACAATCTCTTTTAATGATAATAATGGATATGGAAATTAGTCCAGAGTATAAAATTAAAGATATTTGAATAATTATAGTGTAATCAAGTCAAAATTACTGATGCCTTTATCTGAGGCCAGATTATATGGAAAACAGCACAAGAAAATATGTGCTTCGAAATCTGAAAGGCACTAGTATTTGGTAGCACATTTGCATATATTGCACCAAATAAGTTTGGTTTGTGTCTGTCAAAGATTGAAAATATAAATAACAATATATTTATATAAATATAAAAAACTAGCCTAGGCTAGTTTTCAGAGGTTTGGGTATGTTGACAGAAACTCCTTTGTGGTTCAGTTTGCTGGCACGTCTCATGTTTTGGTATGGTGGATTTGCAGCATAAAGGTGAATTTAATGGTGATCAACAAGGTGGCTCAGAAATGTCTGCATTATAAACGTCTTTTAATTGGATTTTCTTGTAAAAGTTTCAATTTTTGCCAGTTCCCTTCTCCCTTCTCTTATCTAATGTTACACATACTCCCTTTTTAAAGACAAATAAACTAAAAGGCCAGGGAGCCCAAGGGAGGTCAAACACATCATTTCAAGGGATAAATATTCATTTTCTTATTGTGTCTAAAAAACAAAACCAAACTGAAAAACACTCCCTCCCCCACAAACAACAAAAAACCCCCAAACCCAAAAAACACCCACCAAGCAAAAACCCACAGCCCCCACCCCAGGCTTTGAAGAAAACAACCTCCTCTGTAATTTTCAACCTTTAAAAATAGCAAATGCTGACTCATCAAGCCAGAAGGAGAAGAAGGAATAATTCAAAGCTCTGGCAGACTTCCAGCCGGTAAGTCTCAGGCACTGACTGTGTCAAAGGAGAACTGGAAACAGAGCTGTGAACTCCAGTCTATTTATTTGTGCAAAAAGGAGGGCAAGAAAATAATTTGTATCATTTGACTTCATTGCAGAAGGGGATAAGGCCATTTTTTTTTTTTTTTTAGGGATTTAATTCCCAAACGTAATGTGAAAAGTTGACAGCAAAGCCTTTATAAGAATTTTAAATCCTTAAGCCAACTGGCAGATAATTGTGGGTTTTGTACTAGTGGAGAGAAAGGCATTAAAGTTCAGCTGCTTGTTAAGATTTAAAATAACAGCAGTGATAAGAAATCTTTAGGTAAGTTGCTGCTAAAATCAAAGTGAGCCCTGAGATTGTTCATGCAGCTGGCAAAGTTGTCTCAAGCAATGAGAAGGCAAATAATTTAAATGAGACCTGGTGAGCTGGAAAACATTTTCAGTGGTGTTTCTCCTTGGGTTTCCCCTCCACCCCTCTTACTTTCTGCATAGTTTTTTCAGGACATAAACATGTTAAGTATCACGAGAAAAATTTCAGTAAATTCTGTCTAATCAGCAAGAGCCTGAAGGACATGAAAAAGGACATTTTCAGTGAGGTTTCTGAGGAAAAGGAAGCAGAGATTTATTCTGCTAACAAGTGTAGATAGGGAATACGTGATTCTCCCATTTATGCCCATTTTCCACGGTAGATGGAAACTGGCCAAAAACAATGAAAAGAGCTCCCTCTCACCTATAAAACCTTTTTGGCGATAACAGTGTAGTTGTATCTGACTTCAGGCTTATGAAATTTGAACCGCAAAAGGTAGGAAGAAATATGATAGCCAATGGTCAAGAGGCATTTTACTGCCTCATGATAAGCTCCTGCTGCATTCAAACAATTTCAAAACAGATAAGAATTTGGACTAGTAAAAACAAGACTGCTGTTTTTCATCTTTATTTAGGAAGGAAAGGTAGAGAATGAGGAAGATTTGGGGTTTTGATTCTTGATGCTCGGCTCTGGTCTAGGAAGCATAATTTCTTTAGGGATGGCCTAGCAGTCAGGGGTCAATTCTTGGCAGCCTTGTGTAGTCATGGGAAGAGATTTTAACTGGCCATTAAAATTACCCTGTGTACGGTTAGACTTCCTATAGTGTTGCCTAATGGAATTTTCTCAAGCCCGGTACAGTGATCTCCATGCATGGCCTTGTGCTGCATGGAGGTTTCCACCATGGTAATGCTTCATGACCTATAATGTAGGCTCCTCACCTGTGAATCCCAAGAATAGTGCATGGAAAACAAGCAGGAAATGTTACGTATTAACCAACTGCATGACCTATTTTTACAGCAATCAGAAGAGTTGTCAAAAGACTAAGTAGCAAGTTTTGGGAAATGGCTAAGAAACTTAATAAAGCCGAGTGGTTCATCGGTCTGGCTGAAGCAGCTGATGTTGCGGATGCATTATAGAGCTGAAGTTGATCCAAATGAGGCCCTTGGCATGTGCAACTAATGAGGGGGAAGAAGTAAGTGGCACTTCCAAGTTTAAGAACTTGAAGTTCTTATGATACTGTATACATTTAATCTTCCTGCTACTAATTTTAGGAAGTACTACTTTAAAATTTTGTTCATTGCCCGTTAGAATAATTCACTAATGAACTCAGCAATGAAACTACATTGGACTATATAGACTTAAATCATGTTTTTGTTTTAGAGTATTTGAACTAGTGGATATTTGGATAATGCCTTTGAAAAGCAAAAGGAAAACAAGAAAAATGGGAGAAAATATGTGATATTTTTATTTAGCTTTAGTCATTTATATGAGAAAAGATTTTGAAGTCCCCATTCAGATCAAGTATATCAGGTATTACCATGCAGTAGGACAAAACCTTTTACTGAGATCCAATGAGGTGATCTCAGTGAGTTACAGAAGATCAGAGTTGGACCAGTGCAAGGCGCAGGATCTTGTAACAAACCTTGAATTCAGTTAGGGTTATTATAATCAGAATTTTTCAAGTTGGAAACCAAAACCTGTTATGCTGGGACCGTACCATTGGGAACTGAATGCACAGATAGCATTTGCTGAAGCACAGGATAATTTTCTGCAACCATCTGAAGAAAATTAGGAAAGTTTATTTCTGTTTATGCAGTTTAATCTCCCTCTTGCCCAGTCCCTCCTGCCGTGAAGCACAAGTCTCCGAAGTGTTACACCGAAAATACATTTGTTGAAATCAGTGTCAAAAATTAACGTGAACTAATGTAAGAAAACATAAGCAGATTCCTACACCCAGACTATAAAAAGAAGACAATACAAGGAAATATTTGTGTCTATGGTAAGGTTCAGACAAAGCTCTGCACAGCTTCCAGTGTCAATTCCTCTGCCTTCGCAGTGTCATGATAGGCTTGAAATGACCAGGAGAAAAGAGTTCATTCCCTGCTCTCCTGGAATGGGTTCAAGCCAACGCTATAACCTCTAATATATCTGTGTTACTCTGTAGTGCTGATATTAATCAACTCAGCCTCTTGACAACACATCATGAAGGGACTGGTCTTCTGCTGCTTAAAAAGATATTTCATTCTGATAGAGAAGTGTTTCTGGTGTGAAAAGTCAAGGAAGAAAGGAAACTCCATTGTGCCTGTGGGTTTTCCTTAACTGCTGCTAATCCAAGGCAGTTTAGTCATCACCAAAATCTTGGTTTTTCTTCTAAGGGAAAGTTGCTATTAACTATTTCGATTGTGTCTTCTAATATCTGCATGCAGTTAGAGATAGCTGAAAAACATTTTAAAGTTGTTTCTGTTTTGCAGAGCTCAGATTAATCAAATTTGATCTTTTTTAAACAGCAACAAACCAGATTCTTTGGAACAGGGAAATGTTGGAAAAGGAAAGTATTCTCCTTCAATGAAATTTTGTTATTGCTTTACTTGAACCTAATTGTCAGTGAAGGAAAACATGGCTTAAAATCATGGTTCAGTAAGCTCTCAATTTTTTTCTTTTTTTGAGATTTGTTCTTCCTTAAATCAAACCCCATAATTCATTTGAAACGCATGGACCACTTATATGAAATGCTAAAGTGTCGGGTTATCCTGAGAGCATTGTGTCACTGGCATAGATGTACAGTTCTGTGGTGAATAATGTTTAACCATCTCATATGCAGTGCTCTGCCAAATAGTCCTCAAGACCTCCTCCTTCCTCATCCTGTAGCAACCACTGGTGAGTGTTTATGAAGTGAACTAATTCAGACTTTACTAGTTCCTATTAAAAAAGTGGTTTTCTTCCTTATAGTGAATTATGCAAATGAGACATCATTATTCCTTCCCAGGAAGGAAACAAAACAGAAAAATAATGAAACGGACTGAAGAACTTGCCTCTCACAATGTGCATGTGATTGCCAGAGTCAGAAATGTAATTGACAGAACAATTATACTTTCATTTCCTTGAACCATTCTTCCATGCCATTTCAAATCTAACTTTGGCAGGCCAAAGAAAATGACTGTGTAAGCCTATGTACTGCAATCAGGCGTCTGGAGTCTACCAAGAAGTCACTTTGTAGGGGGTTTACTTTTCCACTACATTTGATAATGAATGAGAGCTTTGGCTCCCTGTTGGCTTATGGTGGTGAACCACTTATTTTTTCAGGCAGCCTCCTGTCAACTAAAGATTAAAAAAATAAAAGCAAACCCAACAACAACAACAAAAACCCACAAAACACTGACAAAACCCCCCCTACAAATAGCATATAATAATGTTTATGTAAGAGAACTTGCTTCTTTCCAGCAGCTAATCATGTGTCAAACATGAGACATTTTTTGATGCAATGCCTCAATGATAAGTGAATTTTTTAAGCTTAAAGCTAGGTCATTTTTATTCATTTTAAGTCAATTTCTACTGCTACAAAATGCCTACTTTGTACTGACAGCTGTGAAATAACCAAATGTCAGGTTTGAATCTTGCAAGCTTGTTTTACATAAATTTTCATATGCCCACGTGTGCTGACTGAAGGCAGTGGGTCACGCACACACGAATGAATCTGGGTCAGACTATTAAATTACTGAAATCCAAATTCCACTCACCACTAGAGCTGAACGTGTCGCTGAAATGTCTGAAGGACACAAAATCCAATCAGTACAAGCGAGTAGTGCTACATATTCCCATCTATAACAGAAACTGTGGAGTTTCTATCCTCTTGGGGAATTCTTTCTCCCTTAGAGACAGTCAGTCTTCAGCCTTCCTCTCCAAGCGCAGCAGACCAGTGTTGGTACAGCTGATTTCTAAGCAAGGAAATGAGCTTCTTACAAAAGGTACTGAGATGCACTGGTACCATTAGAAATAAAATACAAACCCATGTTATACTGAAATGACTTGGAGACATAGAACAAGCTTTCTCCTATCGTAACTTGGATGGCTTCAGCAGTGCTACGATTGCAACAAAAAGATATTGGCACGCAGTAAAGTAAATAAATGTTTCTATTTAGACTGAACAAATCCTGCTGAGCTATACACAACATCGGTGAAATGCAAATGTTTGTTTTGCTCATCAAAAATGTTTGTCTTCTAAGTTCAGAAGTAAATTTCACTTTCTTTCCTTTTTGTCCCTCATGACAGGTGCTATTTGTAGAAAGTATATACTTATTTTATGTAAAATTAAATGAAGCAGCAACTACAAATGACCTTTTTACTCTCTCATTTGCTCGCATCTTTATAAATGTGATTTTGGTATACTTCTACAGTTCCTTTCATGGGTTTATTTAAAATATTAATATCTATGCCTACTTATGTTGTAGTTATACTGTCATTTAAAAAGTAATGCAGTATTGTTTCCTCACTAAAATTAAGTGTCTAAATAATAGACAAAGTACTGTAGTCATATCCTGAAGCCATGAAAGTTTTAGTGATGATTAGCCTATTATAGTTGCCACACAGGCAACAACAGATCCAAAATTCCTTCCTGTCAATAGGTTCTGATTTACTCCCTACATAAAAATAGATGTCCTTCACTACGATCTGTGGTGCTTCTTGTCCCTTAGGTACTGATGTCTGTTTATAACAGATCCCAAGTTTTGAAGGTACATTCTTCAAATTCCCATCTATTACAACAAATGACTTGCCATATGGGGCTGCTTCTGCTGTACACAGGAAAACAAATGCAGTGCTGGAATAAATCATTCATGTTCAGACTTAGCAGAAAGTGTCTTAAAATGGTGTTATTTGCATTGTCTGAGGAAGGAACGAGCAAGCTAGCAATAAGCGAACGTACTAACAGACCAAACTGTCCTTGAGTGTCTGCCCTCCTTGAGCTTTGCCCTGAGGCACCTAACCCCCTCCTTTCTTCTCACCTAGCCAGGCTCTAGCACTTCCCAAATTCAGAACAGCGAAACTGTTAGGCACGTGAGGTAAGATTCCTACCAAGGGGTCCGGAGTTTGAGGTTAATATTTTCCTCTCTCCCAGACCCCTTCTGTGAAGGGTGCTGGGGACAAGCATGCCTGTGGTGGGAACACGGAAGTCTCCAGGGCAGCTGTCAGCTGAGCTATTGTGTCTATTTGGTCATCTGAAATATTTTGTTTTTATTGTGGTCACTACTTTTCTTCAGCTCAGAAGAGTCGCAGTGTGAAGAAAGGCATGTAGCATATACCTAAGTCTCTAATAACTCAATCAGAACTTTAAATAATATCCATAATGGAGTGTGTGGTTTCTAAATAAGGATGGTATATTTTATGCGTTAGGGACCTGTGGTATCCAAAGGCCCAAGTAACTTTCGTCAGAGTGTATTTTAAGTCTTGGTGTGCCTGCTAGATATTGCATTCCCCAGAGTATTTCTGTAAGAATAGCAGGAGAATTTTATTATGAAAGTAAGAACGAAGTGGCTCATTACCTTTATAGTGCACCATTCCCTATAGGGTCATCTAATTGTTTGCTGAATGATTCCAGTAGTTTTGCTCCAGCACCCTTGCCTGGGAAGAGATGCTCTCTCTAGTCTGATGATTAACTCCATGAGTAGGTTGACTATTTTTTTCATTGTATTTTCATTCTTGTTGATTTTTTTTTAAAGTAGCTTCTAACAGATTATACTGAATGTAAGTGACATGTAGTGAACTTAACTCCTATTACTTTTACCTGGGTTTTTTGCCTCCTAGGATTTCTGTAACTGCTTCTACTTGAAGGTTGATTCTTTTTTTAAAATCAGTATAATTCCATTGACCAGAGAGCTCTCATGCCAGACAGTGAGAAGTACATTCTCTGGAGTTGGTGAAACTATGCTGACATGGCATCTGGCCAGATTTACTTGGTAACAGCTCCCGAACAGGGCATTAATTGGAAGAGCATGGCAGAAGCTTGAGAACAGAAAGAAAGGCAGAAATATTTGCTCCTCTCCAGACAGGCTGAGGAGGTGTTCATGACTCACGTGGTATGACTATGACCGGGCAGCAATGGGACAGTTTCCAGAGCAGTACTTATGTACAGCTTCAAAAGAATGGAAATAAAAGGAAAATCAAAAGTAGAACTGAGCAGAGATTCTTGCCCTAATACTTTCTTGCCCTCTTGCACAATACTTTCCCAATTCCAGAAGTCATTGTGTACCACTTGGATTCTGCTGTTAAAAAAGTTTCAATGTTGCTTTAAATGATACACATCCATGTCAGGGATCCTATGGGGCTGTGAGGACAAAGTCTGGTTACCAGGCTTTCACAGAATTCCCAGGGAGGTCCCTGTTGTTTCAGCCACACCCTTAAGTCAGCCGTAGAGGTGATGACTATGGGAAAGGTTAATATACTGCTTACATGCAACTGATGATCTTCCTATTCTCATTCCTTCTATGGATGGGTTTAACTTTTAGGGTTGTTTTTTAAGCATAAAGCAATCCCAGCTCAGGGAGAATTTGTCCCAGAGCCCCTGTATCTAAAACCTTAGACTGTAACTTTTTGAAAAGGCAGGATTCTGAGATGACATCATGCTGGCAAAATAAGTCTCTCTGAAAGATTTTCTAGCTGGAATCTTTTCAGATGAGGAACATAATGATACATTTATACCCTTATCCATGAAGGATTGCATAGGATAGCAATGGTAGAAGGTTATCTCTAGGGGCAGTCCAAGGACTAAGCTGTGCAAAATTGCCTGCACTTAGAGAGTTTCTATCAGTAGGTATCCAGAGCAACTCACGGGTTGCCTAGCTCACACAGACTCATCAAAAATGGCTGTGGCCCAGCCTAATACAAGTAGGATCTTGTATTAACAGTGTATGTGTGGTGAGAGAGAAAAAGATTGTTTTAAAAGGATACATAAAGAAACAGTTTCGATATAAAGGACAGGGTTTTGTTTCACCCTATTCTGGCTAGATGAACTTGCAGTAAAGGCAACTTCTGCCTGTAAACTGTGCAATAAAATGTCTGGAGGTGTTTCAAATGCCTCACTGGCAGGGGATCTTATGTGGTCAGGCGAGATGGCAGACAGCACTAGGGCTGGCAGGCTGAAGGGCACGGCCACCAGGTCCTTGTGACACTGAATGTGGTGAGAAGTGTTCATGGCTCTTGGTTAATCATGTAGGAGTGGTTTTGAGCTTGCTTCTCCTGGAACTGCAAACAAGCCTGCCTTGAGAAGGATGGCTTGCAAAAGCTGTATCCTCTATTGCCATTAATATCCCTCTACCCTGTACTGCTCATGGGGACAGAATTTTGGCCAAGAGCCTTCAAAGCTAGTTGTCTAACTGAATCCAAGAGATCTCTAGCGGCAAACTAAGAAAACTGTAGATGTGTTTTGGACAGATAGTTCTCTCCTGTCCCTGTCAAATGTTTTTAAGGTCAAACAGTTTAATGTTTGTCTTGTGAGCAATGACTAGGAACAGGCAAGTATAGCTCTCTTTATAGGAGTATGTTCTACTATTTCTGTGATTGATTGGATATATTTCAGACAGTTTTAATTCACTTTGAAATAACACTGCTGAGTTGTTTTCAGCCTTTACCTGTCAAGTGGTGGATTTTCTTCTTGCTTTGTCTATAGGTTGTAGTGGCATAATCAAGGAAAGGGTCCTAAAAGCCTACCTCTGCTGTGTCTGTTACCTGCAAAAAGAAAATCAGCTTCAACCTTGGAAATGCTCATACATTCACTTAATTGTAGGCACTCAAATTGTTCCATTGACTTCACTGAGAACACTCGTATATTTTAAGTTGAGCATGTGTTTAATTACCGTACTAAATCAGGGTCCATATGCATAAAATTAAGTATATGTGTAAGTGCCTAATGGAAACCATAGTAAAATACTGAGTTGCATTTTACATTCATTAACTGAGTAAAAATCTCATTGAAGTCAGTAGTCGTTTTGCTGAGTAAGGCCAAGAGGCATCTGGCCCATACAGCTTTCATTCCCAGCTGTGACTCTTCACATACAAGAGTTAAAATACAGCACTGATGCACCAGGCTGCAAGTGAGGAAAAGAGAGGTCTAATCAGGGTGCCACAAAAATCCCACAGCAATTTGCCATATCTTTGAGAAGTTTAAAACGAGGTTTTAGAACAGAACAAAATACTCAGTTTATTTAGCAGAATAAAATAAAGCAATTCAATTAATGGGTTAATAGGAACTTCTAACATACAGGGATAGAACCCAACATTGTTTCATTGTAAACAATGGGTGTCTTGATGAGGGACAGCACAACTGTGACAAAATACGTCCAACTTACGTATAAGTTAAAAAAACCCACCCCAAACATATAAAACAATGTGGGACAATGTAAATCACACCTAGCAAACACAGTTATAATATAGTAATTTGATTCACTAACATACGCTAAGGAATGTGCGTGGAGGGAATTCCTCCAGGTGTCATTTTTATATATCTCCAAGTTCCACTTAATACAAAAAAATTAGTCAAATATGCCTATATCAATTCCCCAAATCTCAGTCTTCTGCATGTACTGAAAGGCACAGAGCTGTTCTTTCTTTTAAATGATGCTATTGGGAGAGGAAGGCAAAGGGGTGATGTTGAATTGGGGCTGGGTGCAGAAATACTTATTTCGTACGAAGAAGAGCCCAAATGGCTTAGGTCAGTAGGCAGCACCTCCTTTTGCCTGGTGGTTAACTCACACCCCCAAGGTGTGGTATCTTGCACAAAGAGAGGATCAGATCCCTCTCTGATTTAGGGCTCACAGAGTTACCTGAAGGTGCTGTAGATGGTTCTGAAAAATTCGGAGATAGATGTCTCTCTCTTTTTTCTGTGCTGTGAGAAAAGTCTCTCTTGGGCTACTGGTCTTTCTCCAGGACAAGGTTTGCTGGTGGCAATCTTAAAGAGATGACGGTGTACTCCTCCAGGTGAACAATAGGATCTGAATTCTTCAGGTGGCTAAGGGAGGGGAGTGTATTATAATTATCTAATTTGAATGGGCCTCTATTCAGTCTACTGACTTTGGAGAATTAATCCTTAGGTTTCAATTTCTCTCCAAGTTTTGTAAAGTGATGTACACTCGGGAGTGTAGTTTACATCAAGGAAGCTAAGGAGTTGGATACTGCAATGTGGAAGCTAAGTCCCCCTTCTGGATCTTGCTCTGCTTCACAAAGACGCATGAATAGATTTTCCTCAAGAAAAGGAGTTTGTGTCTAAGGGTGGGAGGACTCTGGGGTGTTGTAAGAGAAGCGCCCGGCATCATGTACAATGCCATTCTTCTAGACAGTGTTTGGTGCGCTACGGGGAGATCTACTGTGGCATGGTCCGGGCTGAGCAACTGCCAATCCAGAAAAAAGTATACTTAATCTAGGGTCTTTATTTTATGGTCTAATTTTTGGTTGTTTGGGGTTTTTTTCTTTGTGTGTTTTTTTTGTTGTTGTTCCACCCCCCCCCCCACCCCCCCCCCCCCACCCAAATTGTCATGTTGCAATTTATAGAGTTATTTCATAACCACTAAGCATACCCTGTTCAGAGCAAGGTGGCAGCTCCACCTGTTCAGGATAAATACGCAAACTCTCTAAACTCAAGACAGGTTTACCTAAGGATGCTATATGTGATAGTAGCAGCTTGGTACTGTCTTATTGCTAGAGATGGGGTGTGAAAGAACAACCTGCCTGCAGTGTTAGATAAGACTGAGTGGAACCCTGTTGCAAATTCACAAACAAGATTTTCCTGATAAAATAGAAATTAGACCTTTGTAACAGATCAAAAAACAAAGAAGAAAGCATCTTATTTGGTTAAAATTTACTGGGAAGTACTACCATATCATATGGCCACAGAAGACTAGGGAGACTAATAAAAGTATATTAAATTGCAACGAGATGATAAAAAAGGCAAAGGACACAACAATGCTGTTTGAATCCTTGTTATATTATGGTACTACCTGCTGACTATGCAAAGTCATAAAAGAGAGAAAATAATGTGATTGTTATTGTGTATGTGGAATTAGCAGAGCAAATTTTTTTTTGGTGTGATTTAAAGTAAAAGAAGGATACTATGTGAGTCAGCAAAAAGAGCAATGATACGAGACTGGGGAGACAGATGAGTCAGAGAAGCTGTTTGTATCAGAAGTCTGAAGAAAATTAAAGAAATGCTGAAAATAGTCTCTCAAATGTTAGTTTAAATCACCCAGTAATAGCTTATATAACATTACAGAGTTCGTAAGGCTTTTATATTACTTATGGTCCTTCTAATAATCATACAAGCATGTTTTTTTAAACACTATTTTCAACAATGCAGAAGGGACTGTTGAAACAGCAGCTCTAAGAAAACTGAAAGCAAATACTTATTAAATTCAGAGTAGGCTATGGTAGTTCAAAGACATGAGTTATCTTATTTATACTCTGTAATTAACTTCGTAAAAGATAGTAATTCCCACTTTTTTGAACCAAAAAGTTTCCATAAATTGTGGGATAGACTGATTTTTTTTTTAATGTGAGCTTCTAGTAATTCTTATAGTTTTTCTTATGTTTTCTAATCCCAGTGTTAAAGCTGTCATCTAGTTAAGGCAGAACAGAGAAATAACTGAATGGCAAATGATTGATTCCCCCCCCTTCCCCCCCCCCCCCCCCCCCGTTGTCTATCCAAGGTGTAATGTAGACCACTGTCATAATCTGTGTTTCCAACCTTAAAAAAATGGTTATAGTCTAGCATAGCAAAAGCCTAGCAGTTATGACTCTCAACTAAATTTCTTTCTGTCCTCTGGTCTGAGAAACGGATTTCTGAGTTAGACTTGAGGTTGAAAAGCTCATTGTCTTTACTGGGAGTGGAAACTTCACAATATTGCAGTGTTTCCCCTTCCATAGCCTGCAGGAAGGAGAGGGGGTATTTCAGCCAGTAAAAGCTTTGGATGTTTCAGAAGGGAAAGGAGCAGCTCATAGTGCCCACGTTGGGCTCAGACACTGGGAGGGACAGGTGCAGAGCCTGTGCTCCAGCTGAGGTAAAGCATGTCAGTAGCAAAAGCACTGTCTGCAGTAGTAGGCTTAGAAAAGATCTAGGCAGTAGGTATAACTTAGTGAAAAAACCTAGATAAACAGTTTAATGTTTGTCTTGCAAGCAATGACTAGGAACAGGCAAGTATAACTCTCTCTATAGGAGCATGTTCTACTATTTCTATGATCGATTGGATATATCTCGGACAGTTTTAATTCACTTTGAAATAACGCTTTCCTAGTTTTGGAAGGAAAAGGGAGGATAGGAGTTATCAATCAGGTAGCTTATGCATGTAGAAAATTGATGCAGCTGGAGATGGTGGAGTAAGAAATAAAGCAAGAGAAGATATAAGGTGAAATGGAATATAAGGGAAGGAGATCACTTCTGGGAGTTTGTCAACCAGGAGATGGAGACACAGAGAAGAGGCAATAGGAAACAAGAACCACCCTCCAGGGCACTAGCAAGAATATGCAATAGAATTAGAGAGTTAACAAGAAGCAATGACAGAGCTCTGCCTTCAGTTTGTTTGTTCATCCGTTTTCCATCGTAATTGTATTTCACTTTCTGCATGTTTTAAATTTTTGTGGCTGGCACCAGTAAAATGCCAAAACTGGCTTCTTTACCACGGATGTGGTTATTTAATGAACAACCTATTGCACAATTATTACTAAAGAGAATTGCAAGATGGAACAAATACTGGTGTTATGGTAACCACAATGAAAATGAACAAACACATAGTTTTAGAAAATGAAATGAGGTTTCAAAGCAAGTTGTTTCTGTGCTTGGGCAATTTGGCTTGTTTCACATGAGGCTCTTCTTTCTGAGGGCACCCACCCACTCACCCCACCTCCAGTCCTCTGAAAGCAAGATGAATAACTAGTTTTCACACAAAGAGACTTCTGTAACTTTCCCTAGATGCAAGCATACTTCTAGAAAGCTTTGAATAACGAAGAGGTAAATTGATGATATTTATCTTAAATGCCCCCTTCTGCAGGTTAGAAAGTGGATCCCCTGTTTTTGGTGTGTCACACAGAATGGTATGAGACCTGACCTTTTAATCACTTTTTTCAGTTCAGATGAATAATTTCTGCTCAGGTTTTATTTACTTCTGCAGTGTCTTGCTTAATTTGTTTTGTGAATATTTCTATTATTATTTTTTTTTTTTAAAGTCACAGTTTTTAATTTCATTTTTTTAAATGCCTCAGCAGTAACTTCTGTTATCCTTGACATTTCTATGTCACCGTAATATGAACTGCTGCAGTGGGAAACATAATCCTCTAATCTGGCTAGCTCAGATGCATTGTTCATATAGAGACATTTTCTAATTCAGTGTATTTACTAACAGCTCTGAGCACTCTGTTCACTCTGGCATCTGCATTGGGAACAGTTTTGTTAATGGAAACTGTAGTCAGACAGTGGGTTTATGCCTGTGACTTATTCCTCTAACTGGAATAACAGTACTGGTTCATATGAATGTAGGATTCAAAGATCTACCTTTTGGTTCAAGAAGCTACAAGATATACATACATATATATATATATGTGCACGCGTGCGTGTATTTATATGTATGTGTGAATATATATATATATATAACTTCAGATTGCCAGTAAATCAAGTCTTTTATTGAGAGGAACAATCTATATATTCATCCAAACTTTCTAAGTTTTCTGAGAAATCCTAAAAATAATTTGTGATAGCCATTCAAGAATCAAACCATTTTGGCGGTTTCAGGTTTTCAGAAGAGTGTTCAGTTTGTAGTAGAAACAGATTTTTGCATGATATTTTCTGAGAACCTCAGTTTTAGAAAATGGAATGTTTCTGACCTGTCTTAGTGTTTAATTACTTTATTTCTCATCTATTATCCCTAAAACTTATGTTGAGTTGCTGTCCCTGGTTATCCTAAGCACGAGCCTAATGTGACAAATGATTGTATTCAGGACTAGCATACATCGACCTTTGGACTGTGAGATTTGTCACTGTTTTGGTGGGCTGTTTCTTTCAACAGCATCCTCTTTTCAAAAGCATAAAAATTTTGCGCTTTTCCTGTCACTTCAGTGATGTTATATAAAGCTGCCTGCAGGAGGTACTTTTAGGAATGGTGCCCAAGTTCTTATTCCATTAATGTATAGTTAGCTAATGGCCACTGTTGAAGTCAGAAGACTGGTCTGGATGAATTTGCTGTAAAACTTATCTGCCACTTATGGTTTCATCTGAACGCTAAAAAGGACACATAGCAAAGAGTGAATATATAATGTATAGAAATACTCTTCTAGACTTAGATAATATCTGGATATGCAGATACTTTTAGTTAAGTCAAAGCAAATTGCTGCTTAAGTATGTATAAAGTCCCAGGGTGGGGTGGAAGACCATTAGTGATACTATTTAGTTTAGACAATCATGCACTCAAACTAGAGGTTAATGGCAAATACCATCATGATCTTTAGACAGCGGGCTGTCAATATAGGGAGTATGATACTGTAGCTCCATGAAACTAAGATCCATCTTACTATGGCTTTTCTTTGCTGGAAGCGTGGTAGAAAAGTACTTTTATTCCTGTAGGAGCAAATCTTTAACTCTTTCCCTCCCCTCAAAAAAAAACAAAAGAAAAAAGGTTTTATGCAGTTTCTCAGAATGAAAAAGAGGATGAAAACATCCCTCTAGCTGCAAAGCAAGAAAAAAGGTCTGCAGCACTAATGATGTTTTCTATTACCAAACGATCTGAAATCTAAAAAGTAAAAACAAAAGCAGATATTATTTGCATTTATCTATCTGTATGTGCTATATTATAAACACATGCTCAAAAGTTTAATTTTTATTTTTGAGAAATACTTATTAATGACTGTGATTCACTGTAAAAAATAATATAAGCTGATTGGGGGAAAAGGTAAGTTTATAACATGCAATTGATTTGAAGAATGGAAAATTATTTTTCTCAAAAGTTGGCCCATTTATTAGGAAGCCCTTTGACATTGTAACTCCAAGCTCTTGGAGAAACAGTTCAGTGCTAGTTGGTTTCACACTTCGTTGACAATGGCATTTTTGATTTGGCAGTGCACGGGAGCTGTTTTCGGCTGAAGTTGTTGGCACAGTCACTGAATGATGCTGTTCTTACAAGAGAAAAATAATTTTATTGGAAGGCTACTGAGGGTTGCACTGAAATCACAGAAGAAATACCTGTGCATGTCGCAACATAACATGCTAAAAAAACCCAAGGAATGACTGCAAAAAAGTATATTTTGACAATCTTGGAAATAAAGGGAGTCTTCACTAACAATGCGTCCATTGCACCTGTAACCAGGTGCTCCTGTTCCCCAGTACCTTCAAGACATCTATCTTGTATCCTCGAGTCTGTATCAGTTTCAAAGTATTCTTTGTGGCTACCACGCCTCTTGAAACATTCTCTCTTCAGCTCATGATTTCCCTTAATTTTTCCCATTTACCCTCCTTCCTTCCTTCCTTCCTTCCTTCCTTCCTTCCTTCCTTCCTTCCTTCCTTCCTTCCTTCCTTCCTTCCTTCCTTCCTTCCTTCCTTCCTTCCTTCCTTCCTTCTTCCTTCCTTCCTTCCTTCCTTCCTTCCTTCCTTCCTTCCTTCCTTCCTTCCTTCCTTCCTTCCTTCCTTCCTTCCTTCCTTCCTTCCTTCCTTCCTTCCTTCCTTCCTTCCTTCCTTCCTTCCTTCCTTCCTTCCTTCCTTCCTTCCTCCCTCCCTCCCTCCCTCCCTCCCTCCCCTCCCTCCCTTTCTCTCTTTCTCTCTTTCTCTCTCTCTCTCTCTTTCTTTTCTTTTCTTTTCTTTTCTTTTCTTTTCTTTTCTTTTCTTTTCTTTTCTTTTCTTTTCTTTTCTTTTCTTTTCTTTTCTTTTCTTTTCTTTTCTTTTCTTTTCTTTTCTTTTCTTTTCTTTTCTTTTCTTTCTTTTCTTTTCTTTCTTTTCTTTTCTTTTCTTTTCTTTTCTTTTCTTTTCTTTTCTTTTCTTTTCTTTTCTTTTTCTTTCTTTCTCTCTCTCTCTCTCTTTCTCTCTGTGCTATTCCATCCATATGCTAAAGACTGGAAATGCCAGCTTTGCACATATCTCTTTGTTGCTATCTCCATCATCTTCCCTCCTTAAATTTCCTCTGAAAGCTGTACATCAGTGCTCCTAATAATCATTCTCTGAGAGTCCTGTGACAGCTGTAAGAACTAGAAATATGTGACTATACATGTCTGCATCTTCAATTTACTAATATATTGCTAGGGGTAACTTTGTACAAAACGAAAAACCAGAAACTACTTAAGATACACAGACAGACCTAGGTAAATACATTAGCATTCAGCTATTTGCTTTTGCAGCAAACTTAATGCTTCGTATAGCTATGGTGTGCAATTCGCAGGGCCTGAGTACTTAGCCCTTGTCCATTGTATTTATCATTTCTGTTCTCACTGACCCTTTCTAGAGAGTCATTGAGCCCAGTGCAATAATTTGCTGCAAATAACCCTTATTCAAATGAGGATTTGCTCACAAGAATTATGAATTCATATAGTCATAGCTCTTACAGGGCCAGATCTAATGAAAGTTCACCTGATGCAATTTCTTATGTAAATGAGTTTTCCAGACCATTTCTCTCTTTCAGTTGCACTGTTACCTATGCTGCCACTATACTCCCAAAAAATTCATTATTCTTCCATTTCTTTACTTTAAGTGAAATGTTTGCTGAGCTTAATGATACTGCAGTGTCTCTTTTTGCAGGGCAAAGAGAATTGTGCAAGACTAATTCAGTCTATCGAGTTATTCACAGCCATTGTGTTTGACTGTGCCCTACTGACATTGTATTTTTTTCTGAAGAATATTGGAAATCATTTTCACTGATGGAACTGATGGGAAACAATGAGTCAATCACCTGAGAGGCAGTGGATTCAGTAGGCTCAATGGAAATTATTGTAGAAAGTTTTAAAAGTGTCTTTGTCCATAAAATGTCAGTGCTTTTTTTTTTCCTCCTCAAGGTTACTTTGAAAGCAAATATTTGGAGGCTGCCATACACTCTTGATTATTCTGAGACCCAGTGAAGAAAGAAAACAAAAATATCTACAGCAAGAGACAAGCAAGGGGAACTTCAAGAAAAAGGTGAAGAGAGGTGCAGTCAGCTTTGTGGATTTCAGGTAAGTTGGTGTAGGATTTTTAAGTCTGCTCCTGTAAAATGGGAACTTTGGGTCTTAGAGACCATGATGGGCCTTTTAGATAAAAGGGGAAACAAAAGTGTTGCCAGTGTCTTGCTCTTTCACCCTGGCAATCCACAAGAGGCAACGTTTCATGCCAGTCAGCAACAATTCCTATAGTGCAATTAAAATGCAAATGCATAAGTGAGCCCGCTGGCTACTCAGACTATCCTACGGAGGTTTTAATTTTGGCTAATGCTAATGTGCACTGTTAGAATTTGGTCCCATCAGTGTCATATTGAGCTCTACTTGTTACAGTGGCCATGTCCGAAGGCCATGCCTATCTTTCCATCCTAAATCCCTCTTCTTTATCGATGAATGCCTCTCTTTTATTTTGGCTAAAGTTTGTCAGTGTGGTCTCAGTCCATGAGCAACGTGCCTTCCTCTGCTCTTGAACAATTCGGTTCATTCAGGAGACAAAATCTGAATACATTTCAGGTATTATTTTTTCTTGGATTAAGGTAGCATAAATTGCTTAAAATATACTAGCTATTAATTTTGAATGTTAATTAATTGTACCTTGCTCTTTATTTTACTTCTGATTCATAAAGTTAATGGAGTACATCCCTTTCTTGGTTTGACAGCGTATAAATAGTGAGCATTAAATGTAAACTATGGTTTTAGAGTGAGATTCCTTGATAACAGCGAATGGCTTTTATTTTGGTGAAGAGACTGTCCCTAAGAAATCAGATTAGGGAGAAAATTGTTAGGCATGAGAGAGATACTGTTGTTTATTTTTCCCCACCGTCTACCAGTACAATCTCTGTGGTCATGACCACTGTAATACATTGACGTGCAAGGCATTTTGTGGTGTGAAATCTTTATTTCCTTCTGATTGCCATTCTGCTTCTCTTTGTAGCCTTTTAAAAAAAAATCAAAACTGATGAGAATCAAACTACAGAATATGGGAAAAGCTGAAAGTACACTTTCTACCAATTTCCTGACAAATGAGATACTGTACTCTAAAGTATTTTTCAGACAAAGGCTGTGAGAACAGCAAGTGGCACAACGTGAATCTATTCTTGTGTCAATTACTTCAGTGAAAATGGAAAATAGTGGTACCGCAGCCTGTGAGTACCCTTGAAATGGTCAAGAGCTGCAAACGTACGAGATGCTCTGCTCAGCACAGCTGGTTTAAGTACGCACACCATCTCCCGAAAACCGCTCTGCCAGGCTCAGTAATTTTCTTCCCACTGTGAGGGGATGTTATAGAGGATTGTTATAATAAACTTTAATAGAATTGAAAGCCAAAGTATATAGACACCTTGCATCAGAGATGGCCTTATGATGAAAGCGCACAGTACGCCTTGTTCTTGGGATATCTGAATATAGACTTCCACATTCAGTGAAGAGTGTAACAAGGGTGAACCACAAGAAACACCACAGTTTTCCACTCAGAAAAAAATATACAAAATACTTAAAAAGCAGGCAATTTAACTCACCCTTCTGACTTCAGGCCTACTGCTATTCCTTTACAATAGCAGGCTGCATAAGAATAAATGAAATTAACCTGCCATTAAGCAATTTTTCACATCTCATATTTAAAAATGGCACTGGTGTCAACAGGCAGATATGAAGCAGATTTATTGCTGCAAGCCTGTGAGTCTGTATTCTTATGATTGTGTTGCATGGCCATATAATTGTCTGTGGTTGGAGTTCCTTTTTCTTGTCCTCTTGCTTAACAAAGACCAAAAGCACAACACAAAAAGCTTATGAAACTTGTTAGAAGTGTTGTCGTTAGGCACAATCTGATCTTTCTCTTTGTAGTCTTCTGAAATTGGGTATGTTGGGTATGAAACTCTTGCTGGTGGTACAGAAATAAAGTCTGTCTCAGTGACAATGCAATTGTGATTTTCCTAGTTAGACACTGAAATTGAGTCACACAGTGAGCAACTGTCTTCTAAATTAACACTTAGGTCACTAGTGCCTACAGTTTACCATTTAATTGAAGGAATAGTTTCCTAAGGATCACTAAAAAACAATTCTGATAATGTTTCTGGCTTAATAAAAAGTAGGAGAGCAGACAGATTCTGTTCTCAAAAAAATTTCCAGGACAGATTCAAACCCCGCCCTGAAGTTCAAATTAAGTCCATGGGTGTTTCCAGTGTCTCAGCTACTTACATTCTGAAATCACAGATACATTAAAGATAATTTTGGGTAATTACCCTCACTGGAACCAAAATCTTCTCATCTGTGAAAGCTCAACCATCCTTGGCCTCAGCTTGATTCTTTTTTTCAAAGCTTTTTCTGTCTGCTGCACAGGATGAAAAGCTGTAGAAAGAAAATGCATAAGGAGAGTGTACAACAGACAAAGAATAGTTACACAGCAGTTGAGTTTGAAAGATAGGCTCAGTCTTTTAATCTGCCTGCTTTCAGCATTGTGAAAGACTATCCTCCACAATAATCTCTTAAGTGCTTTATCTAATGCTGACACTCAGTGTCCGTTGGTACAAGCAGTGCTAATATCTTGGCTAAACTTAGAGTTGGCAAGTTCTGTTATGCATGTGAGTTCTCTATTGTATATAGAGCGGGGGGGTGAGGGGGAGTGTGCCTGCCTCAAAATCCTTATTCACACAAGATACATTGAACCAGTCCAAAAAGTTCCTGTTCTCAAATTAAAAAGAAAAAGTTTTGAACTAAACCCAAGTGGCATGTAGGAGTTTTGCTGAATATAACTCCTGCATACACCTGTCATGTCCTGAAGTAGTGCATCAATGCCATTAGAGAACTGTACACAGCCTTCTGGCTATGAAGAACGGATTTTAAGCATATGATTTCTGATCAGAAAGGTCTTATGAGGACTTCATTTATGGCAAAGAGGAATTTTATAAATGAACTTTTTTCTTCTCTAATAGGGCATATTTGGTTGTGCTATTTCAAATAAAGGCCATTGTGAAAGGAATGCAATCAGTTTGGAGTGGTTATAAGAAGCTAGACCTTTTTTCAAAACCCTGGAATTACAATATATAGGCTGTGTTTATAAACTGCCAGCAACTTTTACAGTACTGAATAGTTCATGGTAAATTCCTTTGTGACATTAGGCCAAATTCTCTGCTTGTATCAGGGAATGAAGGTTTCCTGAGAGCTTTGGCCCATCGTGGATTGTAGAAAAGCTTACTGAAGTGTCTACGTTTATATCTATGCTTTAAACCAGAGATTTTATTCGACCAGGAATGGTTTTGAAAACACTAAAAATAAATTATGTTCCCAAGGGTCTAGCCCGTTCCTTCTTCTTGAGGATATTATCTCAATGATACTTACTGCTGTTTGAAAATAAAATATAGTTTTCGTAAGTCATCAGAAAAATCTGTTCTGAATAGAGAAATGGGGGACACCCCATTGAATAAGAAAGCATATCTTTTCGTATAGTCAGTTTTCAGTGGAGCTAGTTTCACTGCATGATTCTGCAGTAGAGGGAAATGGAGGTCAAGTAAACTTTCAGAAATTAGGCCCAGATCCAGACTTACCACTGTTTAGCTGAACTTAGATTTGGGGTTTATACAACCAGTAGTGACTTGTACTTCTGTTGAGACCTAAACTGCATCTGTTTGGAGAACTGGGGTTTTTCTTCCATATTTAGTTGGTTGTATCTTACAGCTGTGTATCTTGAAAGTACCTGTATGGCTTTAAAACTGTCCTCTAACTCAATTAATTGTAATAATGGTGACATGGAACTGTATTAAACAGAACAGAGAGATCAGATAGCGAAGCTATACAGCATTATATTTTTGGAGCACTTCATACTTTTTATAACATTGCATGCTTTCCTTTCTTTCCTTTATAGCTGACACTTAGGTGTCTGTTCTGCTTTAGTTCATAATAAATCTTTTGAGGCATGGTATTCCAAAGAACTCCTGCTGTAGATATTTATGAGATCAAAGCCAGTACCTATCAACCATGCTAATGAAAACACCTTAAAACCAGTTTAGTGCATAAGTACATTTCAGCAAGAGGAAAATGTTACTCAGCTAACAACAGTAGTTTTCATGTAGAATGCAATGCAAGACAGTTGATAGTTGGTATGAATTAATTCACTGTATGAAGTGGTCTGAGTTAAGGGACATAAAAAGAATTGCATTATGCTATTGTGGTGAGTATCGAACAGCCCTTTCAGGTAGTTTGCATTTGCAATTCTACTTAAAATATAAGATGGAGGAAACGTTCCTCTTGCTCAATTACATTTAACACGGCAAATTAGTTCAGGCAAAATATAGCCATTCCATTCACTTCTAATGTCAATTTTTCCTAGAGTATCAAGGTGCTCCTAGTAAATCCAGGCTACTCAATCCAAACGCATAATTAAGATCTGTGATGCTATGAATAAATACATTGCTCAAATGTATAACATAATGAAGGTATAGCTCCCTAGTGTTTGCCTAAATTTGTTTATACTGTTAAGATTAACAGCAATCTAAACAACATTGCAAACACTACGGAATCCTAAATACTTCTGAATGAGGACTGAGAAAATATTACATGTAAAGTACATCCTGGATAACCTGTGTGGATAAAATGTTATCTGCAAGTGGAAAATGTAGCTTTCAGTTTTTTAATCTCCTCCCTAATGTCTCTGTTCTCTGTTCCCTGCATCTTGCTGTGATGAGCTGGACTGCATGGTTCAGTGCAGGAGGAAAGCAAAGGATACTTTATAGGAGGAGAAAATAGCTCGTGGTCTCCCTATTTTGTTGTTATATACTTACCATACATCTATCAAACAGAGAGAAATAAAAGAACTCCTAATAGCTCTTCCTGGATGTTCACACAGCACTAGCTGGAATTCAGTCTAGAGAAAGTGCTTCTCATGGTGCATAAGGAAACGTGATCATCCCATCAAAACAGAGAGAAGATTATTAATCTGTATTAAAAAGACTAACGAAATGGAGTGCGATATCCTGCCAGCTGTGGTTTAGAATTATCCCTTCTTTCATTTGAACTATGAAGCAGGAAAACCCATAATCAGTGCAGGGCATGGAAGTGAGGGAGAAGGAAGTAATTTTAAAAGTGCTTTTTAATTTCTCAGATCTGAAGGACCTGAGGGACGAGCTCAATTCTTGGTTTAAACAAAAGCAGCCACCTGACATGCTGTAGCTCTCCAGAAAATACAAGTCAAAAAAAGTCTGGGCTGTGGGAACAGAAAGCACATGATTTTTTTTTTTCTCCTTTCATTTTGATCTTTAACACACAGGAATTTCCAAACACAAGGAGATTTTTTTCCATGCCTTGTAGACAAGTTACATTGGCACATCAGAGGTCTGATTCTGCATCTATGAGTCTATATGTTCAGAAGCAACAGTTCATACACATTTTGGTCATGGCATTTCTTGGTTGTTACCATCTTTTATGGCATTAACAGAGAGTTTATTTTAGTGATACTGGACCTTAACTGTGCTCTTCGCAATCAAATAAAAATGGCTTTCAGGAATGGTAGCCAGTGTGAAATGTTGATATAGAAACTGTTTCCTACACAAAAAGTCATAACACCACTCTTGAGCATATCTATGGTATGCATTTCAAAGTGCACTGAACAAATATTCCAAAGGGACAGGGCATACGTTAGTGCAGTCCTGAGGCAATACCAGAGTTAGAAGATTGATTTTGTTTGGTATTTATTCAGCTATTCTGGATTATGTATATCATTACTCTGCAACACTGCATTATGTGTAGCCCTGATATCCCATATAGTCTCTATCAAAATATACTTCAGGGTATATATATGCTCGAAATAAAGTCAAGATGTAGCACCACAGGTCAACTCCACCTATGAAAGTGTGCACCGCAAAAAATGCTTTAGGGTTCCCGAACACAGTTTCGTGAGACATTTTGTTATGTTTCATGTTTTGTTACTCTTGAAGTTTAAGAATGGTGTATTTCTAGTCCAGTCCTATAGTTTTTCTTCTAACAGGCTGGTACCTGCTGAGATGCACCTACATGCCTGGTTAATGCAGGTCAGTGGAGCTCACTGGGTTTGGTCTGGATCATTTATGTGAAAGAGCATTTTACAAACAAGGCCACTTGAGGTCAACCACTGTACAGGGTTCACCTATGTGAAGTAGTTGTGGAGCAAGGGACCTACCACTTCAGAAATGATCAGCCCTTCTCTTGAAGATAAATATCCACAGTTAATTAAAATGGCAGTATAATTTTGTGCCAAAATCCCAGGGCTGGCAGGACAGTGTGGGGGGAAAAAAGGAAAACCTGGAGGTGACCTTGCAAATGCACTTAATGGTATTTGCACATATCAGATAGTTGATAAAGAACACAAAAAGCCATTCGTGTTCTAATATCTTTTTACGGGTCATCACAGTAGCTGTGTCTATATGAAGATGTACACCTGTGAGTTTTATCAAGCTCGATTAGAAATATGTTTGAAAAAGATCCCAGAATTACTGTTGGTAAGCGAAGCAAGTACCTTTGTGTCTCCTTAAAAAAAATAAATACATCACAGATGAGTGTTCCCCATTCCTAATAAATTGAGCATCACGTTAATGTTCAGAACTATCAGAATTTATTTCATTTTATTATTGCAACAGAACACCAAATTAAGATTTTGGATAAGTTCTTCATTTTTCCTGTGTAATCCATGACATTTATTACAGTTCAAATGACTAAAATGTATGGGAGAAGACATTTATAAGCATTTAAAAAGAGAATGCGTTTCACTGAAATGTTGAAACAGAACGTAGGAGCTGATTTGACATGCCTGCCACATTGCCTAAGCACGAACTTGAAGAACTCAAGGAATCTGGGGAGATGTAATGCTCCTGACATTATGCATGGGAATGCTGTAACTCAGCAATTAAAATTATAAACACCGCTTGTTTTCAAGTTTGGCATCACACCTTTATCTAGAGTGTAATTAGTAAAAGCAGAAACAGCAGCAACGCCATCCCCCCAAAAAAACACCTCTACATCTATATAAACTTAAAGATGTTTATCTTGAGCAAAGTGTTTTCCCCTGATGAATAACTAGCATAATCAGTTGTCTTTCATTTTAGTATTTTTTAATTCCACTCAAATCTGAGCTTCTGATATAAATCATTGACATAAAGAAGTAAAGTTGTGTTTCTAATGGATTGCTTGTGGAACCGAGCATGCAGTAAAATGAATAATGGAGGGGAATTTTTAAAAATTGCAAACTGACCTTTGAAATGTCAGAATTTAGATGTTTCCTGTAATCAACAATCTGTGATAAATGAGAGCAGTAAATGTAAAGATCCTTGGTTCAAAAGTGTGTGTAATCGAAATCCAATGAGAGATCAATGGCCTTTTGGTGACCTTTTCTGAAAAGGTCAAATGACAGCATTTATGGGAAACTTTTCTTGTGCTTGGAGGATGATTATAAATGGATTTATTGCATTTCAGCATTCTTGCTGTGGAGGCAAACTATGCCTATATGTCTGAGTTCTATATATTTATGTGTATGTATGTAATTTTCAGTCATTCACCCTTGTAGGTGTGTAAATTTTATGCGTACAAATATGTACACGCATATCTCCATGTATACATATTATTTGATAATTTAAGTTTAAATTGTTATAAATGTTCATAAATCAGTGAAATGTAACTTCAAACACATGAAATGTTATCTAGTTATTTTTAAGTTCTTAGAAGACAATAGGAGGATTGAACATGAACTCTGTGGGAAATTGTTTTCATTCTACCCACAGTGACAATGTATTGGAAATGAAATAATCACCAAAGGTTTGTGTCACATCGTCAGAATCCATACACTGTGGGAAGCAAGAGTCTCACTTACAGAGGTACGTTTATGAATAAGTCAACCGAGGCATTTTGGTCCGAGTAACTGTGGGAGAACGTTTTTGTGCTGATCTTATGCAAAGTAGCACCAAAAAGTCAAAAATGATTCAAAGTTGTAAATTAGTCACAGTCATCACCAGGACATCAGCTTTTTGATGTCTGCCCTGCAGTTTTGTAGTTGAAAGGATGAAAATACGCTATTCATTTTTCTGAATGATTGATACGATTTTTTTTTGTGGTGAAATGATATACATGTGTTCAGCTTTCAGTGAGGACCTGCACTGCTTGATCTTTTCTTTTATCCTTCAAAATTCATTCTTGAAGATGAGCTATTTTGCATGTTTCTGTGGAAAAGAATGGATTACGAGCTGTCTTACACTTCATTACAAAGGCTTCATATTCTTGTAGCTTAAATAAAATTGCTTTAAAAAGTTCAATTATTACATCAATCTTATTGTGTATTACTGGAAAATCATGTAGACAACATTAGCTTTGGCTGGACTGTGTTTTACACACAGAATTGAAACTGGGTACGCTAGTTGCAGGAAATGACATTTATTGAAGTATATAAAGAAATTATCAAACTAATTTATTGAATATTTGACTGTCCAAGGTGTATGTTGTAACTTGTAATTACGCATTGTTACACTTCTATAAGTTCAAAATGTCTTCTCCAAATTCTCAACTGCCAGTGAAAGCATTTGACTTGTCTTATATTAGATGTTACTTTAGAAAGAAATGGAAAGAGAGGGGGATTCTGCGGTGCATGGATGCTTTATTAGTAAAGCCTGTTCTTTTATGTAGTATCAGCTACAAAAAGGTAAGCTGAAGACATTTTATAGTTCTGTAACTTTTATGTTGACTCCAAAATGGTTTTCATGGTTTCCTCCTATGAAGCAGAATTTGAAATCTACTGTGTGCATACTTATTCTTGCCTTTCCAGTTATCCTTCTTGCTTTTTGGCTTAATCAGGAGAGTGACTCGATCTAACAGTTTTCTGAAAGACACAACAGGTTTGGTCTTGAGTGCTGGTGCTGTTGGGTTGTCTCATGGGATTGTTCTAGTTCCTTCAGTATGACCTTCAAAATACTACTGGCTTCCAGGGTTGCCTAGGCTTGTAAATACTGTTTTCCACTCATTTTCAATCCATTTTCCTGAAGACCATGGTGTTTCTGACTATGCTCAATGTCTGTGTGTGGACGTCTATTTGTGCCTATCTGCACTCAGCCCCCCTCTAGGAACTTTTGCTAATTTCAGTCAGATTTGGAAACCTCTCAGAAATACTAAGGTGCTCCACGTTCAATGAAAACAGGCATCCAAACACATGAGAGAAATTATTGGCAGTTCAGCTTTCATCAGACACCAGAGCATCCACACAGAAATACTCTTTTAAATATTTTCTCACTCACTGAAGATGTTCAATGAGAATTTGCAGTTTTGGACAATTAATAGTTGAACCATGGGGCATAAATCCACAGGGACCCACTTTCAGTAGTTTTATTGTTCACAGAAATGTTTGTTGCCTTCATGAAAATTCAGAAGGAGATCTGAGAGCTCAACTCGATTGTTGTCTCCTTTTGCATCATTCATCATTAATGAACTAACATGGATAATAATATAATTACTCTGATCATAGTAAACAGGTTTGATGGCTCTGGTGACAAGTAAACTGCTGACGTGCTCCTCGCTCTACTGGTTCTGTGCTTGTTGTAAGGGTAAAAATGGGGTGAGGAGGTGAAAAAGGAAGAGATTTAACAGTGTAAAAGAGCAGCTATAGCTGGACATAGAAATAAACCTGTAGAAAGGTAAGCAATTTTTACCGTGGCCCTTTAAGAGTTGAACTGCAGTTTAAAATAAATGAAAAAGACTGCTTCCATATGAGAAAATATCAGTATGTCTTAGGTGGTGTATTTTTATTGACACGCAAGTGCATAATGCCAAATGGCAGTGATAAAAGGAAAGGTGCTCTGATCCTTAAGTTGCTTGTTCTATTAATGTTTCTTTACAGAATGCAGCATTAACTATTTTTGGAACTATCCTAAACCTAAATGTGTCAGTTATTATTTCATACCATTATTCTGCAATCCAAAACCTGAGCTACAAGTTGTGATGTGTTGTGTTTTTATTTGCATTACCAGATGATTTGATATTGGAGACAAACGGAAGTTGGAGTCTGATTTTTCTGACGTGGCTGGCTGATGCGTTTTGTATTAAATACAGTCCGTAGAAACAGGCCGGCAATATTCTCTCTCATGATTATTGTAACTTGTGATTAAAAGATGGGTAATGCTAAGACTGCTTTGTCACAATCTTCCTTTGAAAGACAAACTAAAGATCTTTAAAACCAGGCAGTATACACAGCATGTGAAGTTGTCTTTAAAGTAGTGGAAGGAATTGCTTCCTTTCTTAATAGTTTTGGTCTTCACTATGAAATGAGCTTTCAATAAATGACTCCTTTAGAAATAGCATGGATGAAAAAATAAATTAGAAGAGTAAAAGTCAGTCAATAGATTAAGAATGCAGCCATTTATTCACTTCTTTTTGTACTTTGCCTACATTTTCAGCACTGTGTACAATATGCCTTTATTATACTAAGGAGATTTGCATTTTAATTCACTGCACATAACAAACCTTTATAAAATTTTGTGTTTTGCCAAAAATAACAAATATCAGAATCTTGCATGCTCCAGTCTGTTGTTTAAAAGAAAAAGATGAATATACTAAGACCTTAAATCTATCACAACATTACATGCTTTGGTATTAACACAGGAGTTAATGTTAGCAATTATAGATAAGATTTTATGTTGTTTGGACATTAAATCCTTGGACTGACTTGTCAGGTGCAGAGTAAATGTTCAGAAGAATAATGGCTTTCTGCATGTGAGCTAATATTTTGCCCACAGTTTTGCACTTGTCTTCCCAAATATTAGTTTGTTTCTGAATATCAGAGAGTGAATTGGGCACTTGGAGATGCAGTTACTGAATTTTGCTTTCATAATTTAGTTTGCAAATGTATATTATATTTGTAGATACCCAGGTCAGGCTTTGACTTAGCTTTAAAGATACCTGCCATGGTAAAATATTTGTCCTTCCAACATGAAACAAATATTTCAGCTGTCAATGGAAAAGAATTGTTCAAAGACCTTTTTTGGGCTGGTACCTTTTACTGATAAAATCAGGTTGACATTTACCTGAGGAGATGCTCCATCAGGGATATATTTTGAAGTCAAGTGGAAACAAAGAATTCTAAGACTATTTATGAAGTGCTGATGCTGTGAAATGGATTTGAAAGTCCTCAGGAAATTGCCTCCATTGATATGTGAGAAAACCTGATCTAATTTATGTAAGTTTTAATGTTTATCTCTTGTTCTCTTCTACTCTCTTCAACCTCAGTGATCTCAAGGTTAAACTTTTCAGGAAGCCCCACGTAAAAACTTCTGTCTGTACTAGAATAAGGATCAGCTCCTTCTTTAGCTGTGTGAGACTGTCCTGGATTTTATGAACAAATCAGTTCTGGTGCAGTAGGATTACTATTGGGCTATCAGAAGCTGCCAATAAAGAGTAGCAACAATATGCAAAATTATTTTTAAGTTTATTTTTTTTTTAAGAAAGCATACATGCCTTAAGATTCCTTTCATAGGTTAATAGGCTCCAGTCTTAGTATTAGAAGGTTAGAGCAAGCATATCTGAAATATTATCAAATGCCATCATTTTGTCCTCCTGGCATGCATGTGTCCTTTCACTGTGTTTGGCCAAAGATAATTATTGTGGTAGGCTATGAGTTCTGGTTTTTTGGGAAGGTGGTAAAGATCTGTGAACTAGTATAATATTTCTGTAGCTTTACCTGATAAAGATGTTCCAGTAGAAAAAAATGCTGTGATAATTTGCAAAGGAAACTTTCTACGATCGTTATACTTTCAGTTGCTGAAAAGCTGTATGGCATTTAGAAATGCTACTTTCAAAAGCGGAAGGTAGCTTCAGGTGGTTTTTTTTTTCAGTGGTTCTTTAGATATTTCCATAAAAAAAGTTTGTCATTATCATTTTCCTTTCATGAACAGAATTAAAAATGCTGATGCTACCGACTTTCAGCTTTGTAAAAGTAAACAATCCATATTCACATACCACAGTCCTTGATGTAGAAAGCGTAGACATCTATAGATATGTGGTGGCTTGCTGTTTGAAAGGAAATTTAAGAAAACATTCTCAGGAGGTGCACTGAACTCTCTCAGGACCATTTCATAAGTTCAACACAGGAAAATTTCACAAAAGAAATGAAATACTTCCTGGCTATTTTATGCTTTTACCTCTACAAGCACTAGACTCGACTCAGCTTAGTTAAGATCAGCCTGATGTAACATAAATTTTCCATTAGCATGGAACAGTTGAAGAAACTCTTACACAACTTCTTACAGGTAGGTTTGCATGCAGAGGAAGCATGACTGATGCAAAGGGAAAATGCCCAAACACACCTATGCCACAAAAAGCTTCTGCTGCTTCGTAGCCATCTATTTTCAGCTCAAGTTAGTATACACATATTTGTCTCTGTACAGTTTTTTGCATGAATGTCAGTCCTGGTGGGTGAAAGAAGGCTTGGATTTTATTCAGGTCAAAGGTATAATGAACTTTTCTGAAAACTCTTAAAATCGTGAGGTTTACGCTTGGCTAAGAGAAGGCAGCAACTCAGCACTAACAAAGCCAATACAGAAGAGCACATCCCTGTATGATCAGAATTTAGCACAGGTGATATACTTTAGTGTGCAAGAAAGTGTGGCTGTTTTTCTAGGTTTTGATCTCCATCCCTGAGCTATTGTTGTCCAAAATAGGCAATAAAATGTCCTTCCCTACCTTTTGCTGAAGGTTGAAGGTGATTGAAGGTGAAAAATGACAAAGGAAACATAACAAGTGGTTAAAATCACACTGTCAAGTCCGATGGAACTGTTTCATTTTACTGGAATCTGATCCAGTAAATACAGCTACAGAGAACTAGGAAACATGAACATAGTTAGGAGATACCATATAGTTTTAGGAAGGAAAAAGTAGGATTCTTTACATTTTTATCTTTTCTCGGATGGGCCATAAGCAATGCTTATGTAGTCATATATTGCTGAGATAGGTGGTGATGCAGGTAGGCTGCTGATGGGCTACCAGTAGAAATTGCAAGGATTAAGGCTTGAAGGACTGTGGGCTGCTGCCATATGATCAGTGACTAGTGGATGGTGATAAAATGCTGCAAATTACTGTGTGTGAGATTGATCATGGTTTTCTTAAAGTGCTCAAAGTTCAGACCTGGCAGCTGTGTGTACGAAGCAGGTGTTTGACTGCTCCTGTGATTTGAGACCAGTATGGTGATAAACAGTCTGACATAAAATGAGCAGCAGTGGATTCAAACAGGGTTCATGGCAGATATATATACAGTAACATATTATATGGGGGATGAGCAATTAACTGAAGATTCAGAGCTCAAGTTCTGACACTAAGATATCAATCACATGAGATTTGTATTGAGAGGTGTTTGCTTTCTGCCTACAAATAAAAATCTCCTGTGAATGACTTGAGCGATTTGCATGTAAACCTGCTCTACAGCCTAAATGTGAGTCACAGACTTTTCTGCTTTGTCATGAAAAGTATATTTAAAATATACTTGTAAATACTTTATAAAAAGGATATTTTTATATACTTTATCTATGCTTATGTACATAAAAGTATATTTCAGTCTCAGCTTGGGTACATAGGTAACTACACTGGTCTTCGTTGTACAAAACATAATGAGAAATTTTATTTGTTAAGTCTGCTCTTTCTCTAAATATTCCATCTCTAAGATGCACCTTTTCAAACTTCAGTTATTCTTCCAAGACTGTAATGTATTCAGACGGTACAACGCATTATACTTGGTGGAATCTGAATCTGAATGTAGAAGAAAATTCAGGTGTTTAGTCTCTCTATATCCATGTAAAACTGTGTTATCAGCATGCTGAAAATTTGGTAGGATTAAATTTAATTTTTTTCTTTTGTTCAGGGCTATTTCTGCTTAGAACTGGTAAGTACTGTTTTTCCATTCTGTGTTGTTGCAATTCCTAAATTTTCTCCTTAAATCATTGACTTTGTCTTTAAAAATTTTATATTTTACCTGTGTACACATTAGAGTATTTGAAGTACAAGGAGTTCTCTTAATGTATTCAGCTGTGGAAAACAGAAGCTATTACATTACTAGATTTGCTGTAAAGAAAACTGACATTCATATTGGAGCAAAGATAATAAAAATAAGTTATTCTAAATTGTGAAAGATTTGGTAGATTTCATTGACATAAACCATAGTAGTTGGCATTGTTATATAATGGTAATTTAAAAGCACTATAAAGAATAAGGTCTGATTCAAAGACTACCAACAGGACTAACTGTATGAGAAAAACAAATGTCCTGTAAAGGAAAGATAGCACACAAATGGAAAGAAGAGAATATACCATTATTTGATATACAGTCCTGGAGAACACACAGCATAAGCAGAGCTTTCTGAAAGTTATGGCAACTTGAAACTACACCATGCAGAAATCCAGACGACTGAGAAAATCTATATACAGATCTGCAATACTCTATTGATAAGTGTATTTACCTTCTGCTCCTCCGCCTAGTTCAACACGATGGATTATGGAAGTCAAAAGCACAGAAAACTATGTGGCTTATTTGATATGAAGATTCCTGTACCTCTTCTTGATCTTTCTCTAGGCACGCATTTTTCTCATTGTCCCGATTCCCCTGCATTCTCACACACACGATCAATGAATATGTAACTATCTTTGAGCTCTTCAACTTTTCTGCTTTCTTCAGAGGTCTTTGAACTGAGTCCTTCTAGGGATTCCCAAAGGACTTACACACTCCCAAGTCTTTTTCATATCTTTCTGTGAAGATACTTTATCTCCCTTTTGTTGCTGTTCTAATCTGGTCTACTTCTGTTATTCACACAAAACCGTTACCTGCTCTTGTGCTCAAGGTGTGGTGGATGAATGCAATTTTTCTGCAGCCCCCACTTCCACCCACCCCCATTATCTCTTTAAGACCCTAAGGACTTTTTACTGAACTCTTTTTTCATGTATCGTGATCATTATCTTGACTTTATCCCATTAATTACTACCATACATCTTTACTGAACATTATAGTCTGAAAATGAGACATAGAAAAACATTGTGGGCCTGATCACAAACATAGTCAGTTAAATGTCACCTTTTAACTTGATTTTCAGTGGATTTGGAATTATAGGTGATAATTTTCCTTTGAAATAACTTTTCAACTAAAAAAAGCAGCTAGGCTTCCTGTAAAAGTTATAATATTTTTTGGATCTGTCCTGAAGTCCTTTGTTCCAGGAAATCCCTGGAGGCTGGATAACTAAAGGAGCTTTGGATTAGTTGTCTGAAACTAATGGCATTAAATCAATTGCTACAAGAATATATTTAGGTTGAGCATTAATAATATGGGAGGCTGGATGGCATAATGATGGAGCATTGGCCCAGGATTTGGGAGGTCTGGACTGTGTTCTTGGCTCAGCCAATAACTCGCTGGGTGACCTCAGGAAAGTCACTTTACTTACTGTTGCCTTATTGAAAAGTTCAATGTGGAAAGTGCATTGAGCTCTTCTGATGTCAGGTGTTATACCACCACCATATATATTGTAACCATGTAGGTGAAATCTATTAAATGTCAAGCAGAATGAAAGTGGTGAGTGCCTGTGGTTAAGGAACCTTTTATGGAAACTGCTTGAGACTCCTGTCAAAGCTATATTTCTGTAACGATCTCGTACAAGAAGTGGAAAGAATATGAAGATGCCCAAAGGTTTTTTGTCTTACAAATATCTCTTTATGCTGATTAATGGTTTAATAATCCTATATTGTAGAAATGAAAGATAAAAGTAGAAGGACGTATCAAGTGGGATTCTGCAGGAGTTTATCCTGGTTATTGCAGCGGTCAGCCTTTTCTTTATGGCACAAAATAAGACGTCCCAGGAAGGAATATAGAGAGTATCAATGATGACGGTGAATGCTGGTCTGCTGTTTTAGATAGGAATTTTATTGGTCGGTACCACTGAGAAAGATAATGTACTTCATACCATACTTTTTTTTAAAATGGATCAGAGTTTAACTGTCAGTAGGAAGATCAGCTGAGCATTACTGCTGGCGAAAAGGCAGGATTTGGGGCCACAGCAGGAGAAGAAATCATCAGAGAGGAGTATTAGTTTTTTAAGTTGGCTGGACTGGGACTCCCTTCTCTGGGAAGCTAAGAATGAGGTGAGTCAGATGGAGCCATTAAAGGTTACCTTTGAGAAAGTGTGGAGGATTTATGAAGTCCTAGACCCTGGAAAAGGGCAAATGCAATCCTTATATTTAAAAAGGGGAAAAAGGAGGATGAGAGAAATTAAAGACCAGTCAGCCTTTCCTGAAAAAAATACTGAAGAAACAATCAAATAATGGGGGGGGGGGGGGGGGAGGGGGGACGGGACACAACAAACCCAAACAAAAAATAAAACCAAAACCTAAACCAAAACAAAAACAGCCCAAGAAAGTGTGAAACAACAAACACCTGAGTTTCGAACCAACACTTTTCCATGATAGAATAGAGCAGCTACAGTAGAACTAGCCAGTGTTGTGTACATTGACCTTTGTCAGCATAACATGGCAGCTTCAAAAGTAAACTGGGAAAAGCGTGTCTGTAATTAAACTGACCTGAGGTTGGTACAAGAATGTCTGGAAAGCCATGTTCACAGAGAGGTTATTAAGGGTTCACTACCAAACTATCAAGCAGGATCCTGTGTGCTCTGGTTGCAGTAGTACTCAATGTTTTCATCAGTAATTTGGACGATGAAACAAAGGCTATGCTTAGTAAATATGCAGACAGTCCACCTCAGGCAGCTTCAGGCTTGTTGGAAAAATAAGAAAAAATTTCAAGGAACTTGATGATTTAGAGAAATTATCTGAAAAATAGATTGGAGTTGAATAAGGACAAATATGAGGTGCTGACCTTGTACAATGATAACCAGGTGTGCCAGTTCAGAATAAGCTGGGTGGTGGATCTGCAAGGGAAGATCTGGGGTCTTACTGAGCGTCACCAGTGGAAATAAACACCACCAAGCTGTTGTGCAAAATACAAGCACCCACTGGATGCACAAGAAGAAATGTGTCCTGCAGCATAAGTGAAGACACCCTGGTGAAATCCTATGTCCATTTTCAACCCTACGCTTCATGGAGGATGACACTGGAGAACGACAAGTGTGAGGCAATGAGAATGACTGCACTTAGTGAAGATTTAATGAACTGGTGTTATTTCATCTAAAGAGAAAAGACGACAAAGGTGCTACATGATAATTGCCTTCAAATTCAGAAGAGACAGCTGCAAAGACATGAAATAATTTTTCTCCATGTCCAAGTGAATGAGACATGAAGTAATGAGCTAAACCCGAAGCAACCAATTTAGATTAGACATTAAGAAAAAGTTTCTAAAAGTAAGGGGAGTTCAGTGTGAGAACAGATTCTGTGCTCTCCCCAGGAAATCTCCACAACTGGAAGTTTTTAAGAACAGGTTAGACTAATGTCCTAGTGATCACCGTATAGTTGACTCAGCCCTAAAGTGGGTATACTGTCCACAATCCTGCTCCTCTTTGGGAAGGGCAGACTAGAAGTAGGAACAGCTACCCGGGATATAGGATTTTGGGCTTTCACTCCAGTAATTTTTTTTCTGGTTCTGGCTTCTACTTCTGTTGCAACTTCAGTGTAATTTATACACAGCTAGTCTATGATAGTTTCATTAGAAGGGCAATGTAAATAAAAGTGGTGAGAAAAATACATTAATGCTTGTAAAGTACTTTATGAGCCTCAGATGAAAGGCAGTATATAAGCACAACCATTATTATGGGAAATCAATGAATAAGGTAATAAACCAAATTGAATAAAAAATGAAACAAAACCCCAAAAAGTGCTATACTCTACACATAAAACCCATAAAATATATATTAACCTTAAATAATAACAGCCCATTTTCAGGAGTTGTGGGTTGGGTTTTTTTACCTAATTAAGTTTTTTTTTTTTCATTTCCCAAAGCTCAAACAATTAATCACAGACCTATGTAGTCAAAAGTAAAGTTTATTTCTTATTACCTATTCATATTGCAATCCTAGTATTTGAGATGGTTATACACTATATATAAACACATACCTACTATGATATAATTTAAAGTGGTGTGAACAGCGTATACGTAGTTCAAAATGAACACCATATGCACAGCACAAAACCTTAATAGCATTCCAGGGTATGTCACATCATAAGAAAGTCTAATCTGTTCCTGAAATGAATTTGACTTTTTCATTAGTGAGATGGAGAAAAATTATTACAGTGAACAATTTTCTTTTACATCAAAAAAGGAATAATCTTACCCTCAAGATTTTGGTTTTTTTTTCTGTGAAGAAAAAAAAAAAATGTTTTGAAGAAGATTGTGTTTTTAAAGCAGCTGCAACCGATCAATCACACTTGAATCCTATGGCGTTATTTTTGTTGGTGGTAATTTTAAGATGACATATTCTACTTCATAGTAAATAAATATGAATTTCCCATTTCTGAAATAGGAGTGGTTTCTTTGGTACTTGTCCAGCACTCTTGGGAGAGTTAAAGAAGCAATAAAGATGCAGAAGAGTTAATTGGAGAATTTTTTCAGTTGGAAAATTAATGAATAGTTCAGGCAACAGGGTTTGAAGGAAAAAGTAAAGAATCATAGCTTAAAATGAGCAAATTCATTAGAAAGAAGCTAGACTGTCAGTCAGTCTTTGTTCATTAATATTTACAGGATATATAAAAATATATAATAACACAAATAGAAATCCTGTGAACAGCCTGTTCCTTTCCTTTCATAGCCAGGTTATTCAAATTTGCACTTTGTCTAACACTAATCCCAGCTGTAACTGGAGACAGTTCCAGATGCAATGGCAACTTAAGAAGGACATCAGGAGGGGGTTATAGAGGTAGTTTATGAAAGGAATTAATGAGAGTTAAGAATGTATTCTACATTTACAAGTGCTTTCATCTAAGCCTTTTGGAGCAATTTACAAACATTGCTGCACTGCTGCAACAGAAGAAATAGTTATTGCATGAAAGTCTCAGGAGTATGCAAGTCCTACTCATGTGGTGTAGTAAATAGGCAATGACCTAGTCACCTTAAAAAAGAATACTTCAACACCTGAATTTTGATGAATGTGAAAGTATTTAGATGCTTTCGATGCCTCTCAATTTTCTTTACTTTATTAAAGACACAAGCACAGAGAGTGTGGTTCTGTTCTCTCCCCCAGCAAGGAGCTGTCGGTACCAACAAAGCTTAAATCCATGATGTGCTGAATGTCTTCATAAAATAATCAGTAGGAAACAGAGACATCTTGCACCTCCAACATCTTACCAGATTCATATGGTCAGAATCAGGCCCAGAAATATGAGGTACAGGAAGTCATGTAATTGTGAGGGAGAATTAAGACTATAACCATACCTATACTTTTACCAGCAAACTATCTTCCTGCAGTCATGGATTAATAAAATCCAGGGTAGGGCTTGGAGAAAAACAACAAACCAACTAGCTTTCCAGGATAAGAGAAGAAACCAAATACAAAACTGGGGCTAACTAGGTTTTTTTATGCAGAGAAACAGCATTGCTTAGAATACCTGACCATGTAAAAAGTCAAAAAGATTGAAGTGAAAGTAACAGGCATTGTCAAGAAATAATACTGTTTGCAACAGTATTGTAAAAGGAAGTGAAAAAAGGAGAAAAAGCCAGAATTATTTACTTTGGTTTCTAACCTTAATTCTGATAGAAATAAATTACAAAACATAAGAGAAATTGCATTATTTTGGTGGACAGAGGATCAACCCATTTTACTTTCTTTTGTTTTCTTTTTTCTTAGATGTTGGAGGATGTTGAGAACAGTCAGAACTGTCATGAGACGGTCTTTTGCCCTCTTGCATAGGAAGAAACAGGTCAGTTGCATGTGTTCATCAAAGAAAATTTAAAAATTTCCTTTTAAATGAAAATTCCTCTATAAGCTTGTTGGCTGTGGCCTAAAACAAAGGCAATGCCTCCCATGAATGCCAGGGGAGGGCAACCTGGAAATGGAGAGGTCTGTTGGTAGCTGGTGAAGGGAAAAAGGAGTAAATGAAAGGCAGATGTGGAGTATGGTTGTTTTGCATGTGCGTGGAAGCACTGACCAAACACAAACTGATTACAAGGCTGTCAGGGTTAGGTTCAAAAGCCAGCAGCAAGCCAAGAGGGGCTGGCAGAGCAACGGAGAGCACGGCATAGGCAGTGGAAGCACTTCAGAAGACAAGCTCCATAGCAGTTTAAATGGCTTTACTTGTGAACTCTCCAAATTCGAGCCTGAACATTGTTGAAATTTGGATCTTGGCAATAGGACTCTGTATATGTCTTAGGACAATGACATAGATACATACTTTGCACATAAAATGTAATGGGAAGTTTTACAATCTTAGATGTCAGTGGTCATTTCATCACAAATCCTAAACCGGCAGCCATTTAGAACACACCTGTCATGTGAAAGGTGGGTTTCTTCAAGAAACATCATCAATAAATATCAACTTGAGGAAAGAAAAGGAGAACTGTCTCCTGAATGAAGTAGAATGACACTTCAAGGGGCTGTTTCTTGAGACAGTACAGAACCAGGGACTGGATCACCTCCTTTTGGTCAAAATTTCTTCAAAGTATCATAATCCCTCAAAGAATGAGTACAATGAACTGTGGGAACACAGCTGGATTCTCAGCTGATGGAAATAGGCAGAGTGGGTCCATGCCGTATGAGGAAGCTTCCCAAATGTATGAGTTACTTAAAGTGAAATATAGTAAGACTTCTTGGCAGTATTTGGTGTTGGGCACTGATGCAGAGTACAGCTCCTCAGAACTGATGGTTTTATGGTTTCAAGTAGTTCACTGGGATGCAATTTGGCTGGTTCAAGAGAACTTGGCTCAGCACTTTACTGTGTTACATCATGTTTGTACCAGTTCTTGCTTTTTGGCATTTAGCTGTAGTTTCTGCCCTCTCTCCTGTAAAGGATAGTAAGAAATTGTGAAGATTTAAGTGGTAATGAATCAGCATCATTGTCTGGAAGCTTGAAACTTGCTGACCACTGCCTTCAAGAGCATTACTGGTTGTCAGGTATCTTCACGTTTAGGTAGAATACCACATTCAGGCTGTCATTTGTATTGTGGGTTAGAGTGGAGATGACCCACGGACTGTTGAGGAAGAAATGTTGGACAACAGCTTTGGGACTTCCTGATTTGTCTGGTTATGAGTCTGAATACTCCATTTGGATTGTGACATAGGTGTTGGTGAATTTCTTTATGATGTCATTCAACAATCCATAAAATCGTCTTGATTTGGCTCTGTTTTTACTGTCAGTTGAAAGGATCATAATTGAATGTCTTAGCTAAGACCTCTTCTGGACTTGATTTATGCAGAGAACACAATCAAAATTTATCAAATACAACAGTGTCAATCTATTCTTCTGATGTTAGAACCTAATCCAAGACCCACAATTATCCTTCTATCAGTATCAATAAAAAATGGGGGTATCCACTGTGATTCCTTAAACTAAGATGCTATATATTTGCATGTTCCTTTGACTCAAATAATGTCCAAGCTCAAAAAACCAGGAGGCTGTGCTCGATATCTCTAAGTCAACTACACCACCATCGCTCTGAGGAAAGACAGTTTTACAGTTAAATCAGAAAAGCATCAAATGTCCTTGTCAATATACTTTGCCTACTGCTTGTTTTAATTCCCAGAAGAATGAAAAAAGGTGTTCCTATTTGAAAATATTTGGATCAGCCTTAGAGTGAATCATAGTACTGCAGCACAGTAATTTTTTAAAAATTCTTTTATAATTCCCAGTTCCTTTGTGATGTTGACACAGCTGCATCTACCCTGAATTCCTCTCAGACAGGCAAGTCCTCCGTCAGGAGTCTATATTTCTAGCACTCAGATGTGATGCTCATGCTACTCTCCTGTAACACCACATCCTAATGCGTTTTTCCCAGTAAGACAAAACGAGGTGTGGAGAGCAGAGTGAAATATCATCTGCGGACTGGAGGGAACAAATAGGCTTTATCTTGTAGTTCATTCTTCAGGCTCCCTCCCTACCAGTGCAATTGGAGAGCTGTCATTAGTGTGGCACTGACTAGTGCACATCTGAAAGATGATCGTATACTGCCTTTTTTTTTTTTTTTCTTTTGAGATCCCCTCTAAGGAAATAAAAACCCCTCTATTTTTTCACTTCAATGCATTTACCGGTAGATGGTGCTAGCAATTGCTCGATTCACGATGGTGCCATATGGTACCGACATTTGGAAAAAAGCAATGTTTTATGACAGCAGCAAGAATTACTTCTCTTTGTGAATCTATATTCTGTCAAAGAATTTACATTAGGCCTTGCTGAAGTGCTGTCATTTTCATTTAAGCTAACGGTCCTCTGCAGCAGTCAGCTCCACAAAGGGTCTCACCTCATCAACAACAATTTCACACAAGTGTGAGATTAGCGGAGAAGCTGCTGAAACAAAAGATACTTGTTAAATACAGCAAGGGTCAACTGCAGAAGGTTGATGCTAGATGCTTCAGAAACAAGGCTTCAAGGTGCGCAGAAGAAGTGCAAACTCTTATTAGGAGTGACGGCTCCTTGTGTTAACTCGGGTGCTTTGCAAGCCAGGAGTTTGGCAACGGTGCTTGGCAGAGGTGAAGCACAGACGAGGAAGATACACTTAAATCAAAGTTACAGGGCAGGAGCCTGCTGATCATCAAGCTTCCTATTAATAGATGGCACATTTGGGAGGTGAGTTAAGAGGCCTAAAATCTTTGCTATAACTCAATAAGCTCAAAACTGGCAGAGACAGGACCTTTCTGCGATGCACTAGGAGAGTACCCAGCAAAGCCCTACTATAAAATTCTCCTCAATTTTAAGGCCCTAAACTAAAAAAAGGAAGAAAAGCCCACAGCCATGCTTCCACCAAAAATCATGGAGCCATGTTATTTCACTTATTGTTTGTGTAGATGGAAGAAGGCAGTAAATGTACAGCCTGGGGAAACCTACAAGTCCAGTTCTGAGGGCTGAGCACCCAACAAAGACAGACTGCAGGGCGGGGGAGAGGGAAGGCTAAGGAGCTGATGAACTAAGATGGATTTTTATTCTAATAATTAGGTCTGCTTTTTAAGAAGCAGGCATCTAGCACTAGTCTATGTTCCCTAACCTGATGTTATATTATTCTGGTGTACACTGAAATAGTGTCAGGGCACGTACATTTCACAAACATGGTAATGGAAACGGGTCTCTGCAGACCCTCTGAGAGTAGCAGAAAAGGGAGCAAAAAATGTTATTACCATTTTACAGGTGAAGTTTCACAACTTAGATTGAGAGTTAGGTGGGAAGCAAGGTTTCCTAGACCTCAGTTTTGGCATCTAAATCTAAATTACCCATCTTCCTTTTCCTCCTGTAAGATAACCAGAGCTCTATTCTCCAACTGATCAGTGAATTTTTAGCAATGATCTCTTCATAAAAACCTGAAAATGTAATATCTGCAGTTAGCTGGCTTGATTTTTCAGACTGCATATCATTCAGCAGTTCTCTGGCGTTTCTAGGATTACGAGCTCCTCAGCACTACATCAAGCCTCTTATTTAAGTTACTGAAGTGTGCAGTTAGGGTCCTAGTTTTAGACACAAATTTTTGCTTTGAAAATTGTGGTCAGCAACTGTATAGACTTAAAAAAAATTTATCCTGACAAGGGAGTTCTGCTCCTGAGTTTTAACCCTGGCAAGTTTATTTCTCATTCCTCCCTCCCAGGGAAAGGATTCATTAGAGATACAAAGCACTATAAAACTGTCAGATCAGATGCATGATATGTATAATTAATGGCATAGAACAAAGCGATAAACCCTGCCCTCAAAATTCTAAATCTTTTTTTTTCTTTGAAGTTGCCTCCTGCTTTCACCCTTCCAATTCCTGTAGGACTGTGTAATGCGGTTTAGATGAAATCAGTTACTTCAGGGCAAGAAAACAGCGCCATTGTTTCAGTTTTCATCTGAACAGAAACATTTTGGACTCTGCAAAAGAATCACTGCTAGATCATGGCTTTGCTTGCTCAAGATGTGTTGAACTGATTGTTGCTCTGCCATACCGTATCAGAAAGGTCACATTGCATGCCTCCAACACAACAGGACGAAGGCAATCATATCTGTGGCACATTTGACAGGTGCAACAGCATATGTGGTCATTATGTTTTCTTGAAGGATTGCTGAGAAAGCAAACAATGTTTCTGATGCACGTATTAGAAGGTATTCATATAGAGAATCAGGATATAGACTTTGCATAGTTGATTATTATATGCTTGTAGATTTTCTAAATCAAATCTTAATTGTTTTAGAAATCCTTGTTCACCGAATTGCTTTGGTAGGCAAAGGGAAGGTTTTTTTATTCCTCTGGAGAGCTAGAAAAAGATCCTCCTTAAGGGTTAGAAGGCACATAATCAGCTCCTGTAATTGTAGGTGAAGGTAACACTGAACCTTTATTCCTGTTTGGCTCCCTGCTGTTCTTAGCAACTTTCTCTAAAATATAGTAAATAAAAGGGAAATCACTTACACAGAAAAATTATCAGAAAGAAACCTGAAGAATAATATCCATCAGAATAATTACTTCAAAATTACCATGCAAGAAGTCAAGGTAAAAAGCTTCATATGAGGAATCTTAAATTTGAAATGGTCTCGATCTGCTGAATAGTTCCATTCATACAACCCAAATGTGCCTTGCAGACAGCCCGGATGCCATCATGACGGTTCAAATGGAGAAGAAAGATACAGTTTAAGGCCTGATAAATGAAGAAACACACATCCTATAGGGGAAAAATCGAGTAGAAAATACTTAACGTAGCCTACTAAAGCCTATTAAGCCTTTAATAATTACACTGTGGGCCCTTACCAAATCATGGAATGGTTGAGGCTGGAAGGGACCTCTGAAGGTAATCTTGTCCAAGCCCCCTGCTCAAGCAGGGTCACCCAGAGCCGGCTGCCCAGGACCATGTCCAGACAGCTTTTGAGTATCTCCAGGAATGGAGTCTCCGCAACGGTTACACTACAGTGAGCCAGGTATCAATCACATACTGAAAAAATGCTCACTTTTTCCTGACATGGGAGCTGCTGAAAAGGTCTACTTAGTAGTGTGCAAGGGCATGGCCTGAGCACAGCACTCTGTCACAGTAATAGAGTTCTGCCTTTGGTTATTCAGGTTCTGTTTGAAATTACTTTTAAAACTTGTGAGATGATAATCATTTAGAAGAATAAAATAAAGGAATCACAATGACGTTGTTGATCTCCTTCAGGCAACAGGACATTTTGCCTTGTACCTCTGAGGGAAAATTGGAAAGTTTAAGAACTTAATTTTCAAATGAATAGTCTGAGTTTTTCTTTTGGCCAGGATACTGATATATGGACTATGTGTATGCCAAGTAAAGTATTCTGCATATCAGGATATGGTCGCTAATCATGGGAAAGAGGACTCCTTTTCAGAGAAGGGCTCTAGGGAGTTAGTTGTCATTTGAAAATTCCCTGTATTTCAGCAGGGTTGGGTATGATATGGAAGGCCAGCAATGACAGAGGCAATGCCACAGAACGGGATTATTTGCGGGCCTGCACCATAGGACCCAAACTCCTGCAAGAAGCAGCACTGTCCATTCTGTGAAGCACGACTGACAAAAAACCTTGACCTTGTGTAAGGAGACGCCATTGGCATCGCTTCCTTTCTTACATGACCCAATTGCATGGAAGAGGCTGACCTAGGTTAGGTAAAACTGGAAAACAGTTGTATAACAGGGTTTGAAGCTGTTTAGTATTTGCTGAATTTGTTGCTTAGTTTTTCTGCTGAGTAGTAGACGTACGAAGTAGGGTATGTGAGGCAAAGGGAACGTTTTCTGATGCTTGATGCAGGGACAATAAGGAAGTCAGAGTAAGTCCACTCTACTCTTAAAAATCTCTGTTCGTGCACTACCTTTTTGAAATCCAAGCAGGTTTTGCTAACCCGCTGTGTTTAATCTCAGTGTCTACTCTGTCATTAAGGCACTGATTTGTTCTTTCTTCTGTACTGAAAATGACATTGTTCTCATAGAAACTGGCATCGCTTCTGGAGACGACTATATCTAGTCTTCTAAACCTTTCTAAGTGGACAGTAATGGCATTAAATGGCTTTAATATAAAATAAATAGAGAAATGCCATAGTTTGGCACAGGAAATGAACTGAAGCTTACAACGATTTTAGTTTCCAAAACTTTGATCAGAGAATTTAACTTTGTTATGATTTCTATTTTAGAAACTCATTTTGAGAGACAAGTATAGCACACAGAGAAAACTAATAACTACTTTGGTCAGGAATGTTTGAAAAAAAAAATAATCTGCTTTCACAGACTTTTATTAGAGCTGGTATATCGAGAGCCCGGATTTGTGTGGCTGAGGAGACATGTTTTATCTATGTTTTCTGCAGTAAGTGTACAATATAGTTCTATTTCTGCAAGAATGTGTGTTATTAATTTATGGAAACTAAAGGCAGAGTGAGATCTGGAAAAGCTTTTTTTTTTTTAAATGGCTGTAATTCAGGCATCTAAAAAATAATACAGCCAGGTTCTTTCTATAGTCTATAGTTTTTGTGTTTTCTTTGTAGTTCTTTCTTGAATGAGCTAGTAATTTTTTTCTGTGTTTGGTAAGGCTACTATTTCACTATAACTCTGTACATGAAAAAGTAGTTAGAAACATCTGCCCTGAATTTGTTTTTCTTTTTTAATTAGCAATTAAATGCTTTGGGTTGGGTTTTTTTTTTTTTGTGGTGAACATAGCCACTTGAGTTGACCTCATTTATTCTATTCAAAAATTGAAGTACTTTTATTACATCACTGCCTTCCTCCTCAGATCATTTTAAGATGATGTAATTTCAATTTGTATAGTCTCTTCTCATATTGTACCTATTTTTAATCTGAGGTTCCAGCTTATTAACATCTGTACCACTTTACAGTGCTACAGGATGCTATTAGACAATGAGGTTGCAATGACAGAACTCAGCAGGCAGATTTCAGTTTCCTTACCCTTAGAAACAGGGCTCCAGGTACCAGGAAGACATATTCCTCCTCATTCTTTTAGGCTTTTAGTCCTTAATACTTGTACTTCATCTTTACTCCAGACACCAGTATAGCACATGAGCAAAGTTACTGTAAACAGTTTTCATCCAGGGCTTATCTTCCCTCCTTGATGTCTGCAGTTTATATCATTCATCAATTTGTGGTCCTACTTGTACAATGTACAAAACAACAGTCTTCCACTGAAAGAAAATAAAATTCTTGGCTTGGTCCAAAGCAGGGCTCAAGTACACCTCTTAGGGTCATAAGCACCCCTGCCCGACAGGACTTTGGTTTGCCCTTCCTGCATTTCGGGGTGGGTTCTACGTACCAGAGTGGGGTTCAGAATGAGGGGCTGGGGTGTCCCCACCTCGCAGCGACACTGTGCCACTTGTGCACAGGCAGAGCTATCAAACACAGTCATCGGGTCACTCACCTGGCAGCTGGGCCCAGCCAGCATCTGCTCCACTTGTCCTGGTGAATGAATTGAACTACTCATAGCAAGTTCATCAATTACTACAGAGGAATTTAAGAGCCCTTCTTCTGCCTACTTCCTTCATCATCGTCATCCCACAGTGCCTGGAAATTTAGACAAGTAGTTTCACATCTTGTAGGAGATGAGATTGAAGATTTACAGCGTGAGCTATCGAATGATGAAAGAGGTGGTAGTGATATTTCATGAAATCTAATCTTACATTTCGGTCTTTGAGATCAGTCTGGTTTGTTCCAGATCAACTAAAATATTTTTTGTGCAAGTGACCTTTTTGCTTAAGCAAGGAAAATGGATAAAATATATTTGTTTCAAATTGAACTGATGTAATTTTTGGTTCAGTTTTTGAACTAACCTTGTGGTATTGAGGACAAAATATTAAGCAGTGCAGTGAAGATGGTTACGCAGTAGTTACAATTCATGCCTGATACACGTGAATTGGTATCAAATACTGGTATGATAACTGAAGTGTTAGTGACTGGAGAACTTCCTAGTGACTTTCTGAGCCATTAATTCAGTGTGCTGTGGCATTCATATACGGGGTTCCCAACGTATGAGGATGTGGTTTGGTTCCTTGTCCCGTATTTTTTAGGTGCATGAAGAAATTAAATATCTAACAAAAGAGCATGAGAACATGTTTTTGAATATCAGCAAATACTGCCCCAGTAGCTAGCCCTTCTGGGACTATGTATTTATGTATAGTTAAGGTTTGCACCCTGTATGTGTTTTGTGGTGATTGCTTGTTGGAAAAAAGTATATTTTTATACATAATGCAGTAGTGCACTCTTCGTACAAGCAGATATGCTGGAAATTAAACCATGAAAGAAAGTGTTTCTTTACACTATTCTCAGTGGTGTGCTGCAAATATACGGTTTCCTAAATTATACCTGGGTATCTCCAGTAGGTACATTATTAGATGTTTCATATAGAAGTTCACTGGATGTGCAAAAACCCAGGACGTATCATTACAAATGCAGCTTCTGTGAACTTTTTTAAAAAGGCAACATAGTTTTATGTTGCATTATTTTAAATTTATTTTCAGCTTTCAGTATAAATAATAATAAAGGAAACATTGTTTTCTTTAATATCACTTTTCTTTTGTTAGCTTCCTCTTTCAGACAAAGAACCAATCCAGCATCATGGGAACAGGAGTAAACTAATAATAAAAATACCAAACTCCTTTCTTGTAAGCACGCTAGTTAGCTGCGTGCAGTACCTTCAGCAGGTGTCGGTAGGAGGAAAGTAGATTATACATTTGCCTGCAGAATTTTTTTTCTCAGACTGAATGGTTTTTTTTTATTTCGGACAAGTAAGTTTCAAAAAATGTTTTATTTCTCTTCTTTTGCCCAGTATTGATTTGAGAAAAGAAAGCCTTGTTACAAAATAAATGCAAATGGCTGAAAAACTGAAGTATCCTAATATGCTGCCAAAGAACTAAAATGCATTATCAAGTGATAAATGCAGGAGATTTTTTTTAATCTCTCCCCCCACCTCCCACATCACAATTAACTACTTACAAAGTATGCCAGCCTGACAGCCCTGGAGGCAAAATGTAACACTACAGGGGCAAAACCAGTATTAGATACCTGCCTGTTAAGATGCTTCAGCTAGGAGCAGAAGCGGTCACTTTGGAAGTATGTCATCTCAAATCATTAATCAGACCCACTCAGCCCATGACTTCCCTTCTGAGCTGTCCAGCAAAGACACCTTTCTATCAGTTACTACATCTGCTGGCATCAGAGGAGGTTTTGTGATGTGAATATATTTTTACTTACAACAGAGTGGAGGTAAACTTTTTTTTTCTAAATTTAATTTCTGTTCCTGCTTTAATTTTTCCATTTTAACACAGAATTAGAACATAATAATTACAAAAATACTAATGGCTGTCTATAGCTCTCTAGCTCCCTCTCAGATCACCACTGTAGGACATCAGAAGGATAAAATGAAATATATTTAGATGTATTTCTGTATCCTACCAGAGTATTAAGAAAAGATTATTTCTGATGAAGATTATTTAATCAGATTTTGTATCTGATTACACGGAGTGTGCCCGTGTGCAAATGACCTCTTTTCCCCCGAGTATGATGGAAAATGGAACCATTAATTCATATTCTGTAAAACTAATAACAGTATGAATTCCATTCTTTCCTCAGAGTGCAAGCTGTACTCATAGTTATTACTAATTAAGTGGTTTGTTAGTATACAGAAGCCCTTACAAATACCTCCTCTCTGCTGGCACGGCTGGATAAATTGGGTATGACTGGGATGTGTAGGTGCCTTTCCTACACACCAGCATGCATTCAGCCCTCTCCTGCAGTCATGAGTGCCCCTTCCCTGGGTAAATGATTGTTCCTGCAAGTGCTGGCAGCTCTGCCAGGCCCTGCCGGTGTGTCAGAGACCACCAAATCAACAGTGCATGCAATGTTTTCCAATCATCCTTCGCTTTGTTTTGCTTCCACCAACAGCCTCTCTCCTATCAGATATGGGCTGTTGGGCAATTAAAATGTGTCTGTGATGAGACTTACAATGTGCAGTCCTGATTTTTAGAAGCGAGAGCCATCCTTAATTCCAACCGAGGCCTATGGGTGCTACAGAAAATCAGATCCTGCACAAGCTCAGAAGAGAAAACAAAGTGATGGCTATTTGTACCTTTCACTTCTTGAGTATTTGCATGCCTTCTATGGCTCAGGTCAATGCAACCTTTCCTACCACCTCTTCTTTTTTTTTTTTTTCTTTTTTTCTACTTAAAAATAGCCTTTTTAGAGCAGTGGGCTTTTTCCTTAGAAAATATCTGTCTTTGTTCCATATACCTGTTTTCACAGCCATCACTGCTGCACTGGAGTAGATAGGAAATTGTTCATACTTTGGTAAAAAGCTATTTTAAAACCAGTCCTGGTTCCGCAGATGCTATAAATATCCATTTTGATCAGTTAAAAAACATGGTGGCTTTTACTAAAAGCGGTGCCTTGGATGGTTTTGTTTTGATTGTTCAGCACTGTTGGTGTTGAAAGTAGGTATGTCAGCTTTCAAAAGATGGTCCTAAGGCACTCAGATTTTTTTGATAGCAGGCAAAATTCTCATTAACAGGCAATTTTAAAAAGCAATAACACTCATTTTTTGGACTATTAAGCATACAGAATGTTTATATTTCCAGCAAAGAATGACCTAATGGAAAATAAAATTCTGCCATGCCCTAGTGCCACAGCATTGCAACATAATGTATGTGAGGCTTATTACAATTCAGGCTTTCAACAGGATCAAAGCTTCTGCAGTGAGAACTATGTAACCTAAATGATTGAAAACAATTCTGATGTTTAAGTTTGTCTTCTCTCTTTTTCTTTCAAATGAAAGCTTGTTTCTTGTTAATGATGTGTTAAACTAAAAAAACCCAACTGTCAGTCTATATACCTTCCTCATTATGTGTTTGGTGTCACATCCATTCAATACCCAGCCAACTCAGTTTTTTTTGCCTTAGGTGCACGTTGCTGGTAGGATTAACCGTGCCAGCCTAAAAATATCTGCCCTTTTTGATGTCTAAGTAACAGATCAGCACTGGGTCACAGAAAGGCAAAACGCCGCTCTTCGAAAGAAAGTCCCAGCAGGAGGGACAGGACTCCCTGCTCCCCAACAGGTGGCTGTACTTCCACCGAGAGGGAGGACTGAACTCAGCTGCGGGGATTTGACTTTCCATGCTCACCTTCTGCTAACTGTGACTTCTCTGAGGGAGTGACAATTCACTCTAGAAGGCCTGGTACATGGTTATCCATCACTATCAGCACATCTCAAACTGTCAAACACTAAAATTTCTTCTGAATTTTTATGTCCATGGTCACAATGTCAAACAAAATTCTATACTTTTGAAAAAACTGTTAATGAGAGAATACTGAACCTCTTAATTAGTCAATCAGTATCCAAAAAAGACCCAGAAAATCAAAAGCAGTGTTTTGGTTTTGATACAGAACTCATGAAAACATAATCTCAATCTCTTGTTTTTCCTAGGACCTAGTATAAATTTGATATCCCTGTAGCAATACCCAGTAACTTTCTGGAGATCCTGGTACACAATGTTGGTTAATGCTCTGAACATAAACAAGGGGCTTCTCGAGGGTCAGAATACATTCCTATTTGCCTACTTTCACAATCACATTGATTAATTTTTTCAACAAACTAAACTTTCATTTTACTTGCTGCTGCTTTAACCCCTACCAAGGTCCGCAAAGCAGGAATTTCAACTCATCTGTGCAGTCCCTGTCTCTTAGGTTATTATCGCAGACCCAGTTGGGCGGAGGTTCCTTCAGACTTTGCAGGTGCAATGCTAAGCTCTCGCCGCCTAGCAGCCCGCCCTCCAGAGAGACCGCTGGCAGGAGAAGGGTCACTGCTCCATCGTACACCCTACTTACAGCTTGGCTATGGAGAATTAATGTGGTGTCAGTTTACTGCCTTTCCTCAATGTCACTCATGCACATATGCTTTTGCACAATCGGCAGCTGTGGCCGAGGAAAGGCAGGGAACCAACCTCAGTAGGAAATCTGCTTGCAAGTGGTATTCATAGAAAAACCACATACAGGAATAATTTAAGTACCTTTACTTCCTTGAAGAAACAATACTGCTGTCAGGAAAAATTTCCAAAGCAAAATAAGTGGTGGTGTTAGGGACATGAAAAAACAGCGTCCTCTTTTCTCCTTTCTTTCCCCTCCATTCCTTCCCCCATCCAATTTCATCTGCCATTTTGATGGAGGAAAATACAAAGTATTTTGGCTGTAATATCGATTAATCAGGTTGTCTACCCTTTTAGAAAAAACACATTTTTAAAAAAAAATTTTTCCTTGTAAGTAAATTAGTTTTTGTTGGTGGCCCCCAAGTTTTCCTAGAAAGACATTGATGTTATAGGTAGTTACCCAAAATTAAAGAAGAAAGGGACTATTCTGTTTTAGAACTGTTATCAGATATATTATCTCAAAAAAATCTATCACCATCAGAGTGCTTTAGCTGCCTATTAACAAGAAATTATGCTTAAACTTCTGGAGTAAAGAGTCACATTCTCTAAATTAACACTTCAAAAGACACAATTTGCACAGCACCTAACCAATGTATTTGCCTGGAAATCATAATGGCAAGTGTCAAACTAGCAACTTTTGACTTTGATAAGTTGCAAAATACCTCCACAGCACATTCAAACTCTGCATAAGCTTCCAGCCCATTGATATACACCAGTTAGAAACAGTACTTTTGTTGTATTCTCCTGGATTTTTAGTAAGACTGCCCTCGAGGCAGTTTACAACATCTGCTGTGAACACATGAAATCCTTTTACTGAAAACTCAGCTTGCCACCTGGTTTAAAAGAGCCAAGGTATCAGACTTGTTCAGTGGAGCCAGGCACAGCTTGGACAGTCAACAGTGCAAAACCACCATGTCAACAAACATGCTGTATGAGAAAAATGAGAGAATCAGACACAGAAATCAATGCCACAATTTTAGAAAATATATATAATTAAAAACCTGGCCCTCAGCGTTGTTGCAGCCACATCGAATTTATAGCTAATCAAGCCATAAACGCCAAAGTAATCAGTCTGCCAGCCCTTGCAACATACTCTTACTTGTAAAAAATGCATTTTAAATTGTCCTCATTCTTTTTCTGAAGATCCCCAAGATCCTGATTATGCCATTCAGTGAATGTCTCTATAGAACAAACAATTATTCTCGCCTAAGACAGGCAACACTATTGAGCAGCCTTTTTTTAGTTTCTTGTACAGTAGCAATAGCAAGGAATATTTAGATAAGTGTGCTGGTATCACTTCTTTTCTTTTCTTTTTATTTTCCTTAAGCAATTTGTTATGTTAGTAGACTGATAAAACTCTTGTTTGTTTCATTCCTACTTAAAATTTGCAACGGTTCTAGGCTAATGATTGTTTGCTAATTTAGAAACCAGTAATGTGGAAGAACATCCCAATTCTTGCTGTGATTTTATCTACCAGTGTGGTGTTCTTTTTTCTATTCTGGGTCCACAGTTTGAAGAGCTGCCTGAGAAGTCCTGTAAGACCAGCACAGTTGGTCTAATGGTTGAACTAATGACTTTCCTCTGAAGCACACAACAGGAAGATACAGTTTTTAGGACAGGCTGACAATTGGACCACTATGGAAATTTGGTCCTACTACTGCTAATAGAAAATCACACTATGGAATGAGTCAATGACCTTAATTTCATTAGAAGCTACCTCTGATTTTAGGCAAATGTGAAAAAACCCAAACCCTCAGGATCCATAAACTAACCATATTTTTGTTTTGTTTTGTTTTGTTTTTTACTGATTACTGATTTTTTTAAAAAACTAATTCCTCTTAGTTACCTTATGAATGAAAGAAACTGAACTTCAGACAGAAAGGACTTTTTCAAGGGAGATCAGCTCTGTCATGAACGCAGGATGCCCATGAACTCAAGAAACATCTCCGTTTTAACTAAGCCCATTTTCTCCTCCAAACAAAACATTGTCTCCCCATCACATAACAAAGACCACTGCCAGTCTGCCTTCTGTGTTCCAGCCTCTCCTTGTTTGGGTGCCCTTGTGCTACAGCACCTTTTACCTTTCCTCTGGTCATACTGGTCATCAGTGTTCTTAGCCCTAAAAACCAGGAAAGATAAAATTACTTGGTACTTTCTTAGGCCATTCACCAGCAAGGATGTTTAAAGAGGATCAGGTAGTGTTTTCCTGTGCTTTAATGCAGCGTTTCGTTCTAGTGCCTCCTAGAACTGCTCTTCAGTGTTTCCATCCACAAGCCGCTCTTCACTCTTCAGCACACCATGACTTTTACGCAGCTTCATATTTCCCAGAGGTTCTCAGAAGGCTGACAGATTGAATGGTTATAGGTCTTAATGGCACGAAAGGGTATTATAAAAGTCACTATGTAAGCACTGTACCAAGGGGAAAAAAGCAGCACTGGAAACCTGTTTCCTTATGGATGTTCGAGTTGAGACACAGTCACAATTATTTTAGGAGGGAAAACATCTTACACTAAATATGACTAATTATTTGGATCATTTTCTGCTTTGGACAGATTGTGACAATCTTACATAAACACTGACACCAAGTGTTAGGGCAGTTTGATTTTTGACCCAGATCTGATTATTTTGCAGCACACACAACTGTGCTTCCAGTGGAAGATTCCCCCATGTAAAGTTTCTAAACATGCAATAAATAAAGCCATCTGTTGTGGAAGCTGGATTTTTAAATTATATGCCCTGTTAACCACTGTTTTGCACACGGAGCTATTAATGGCTAAAGATACAACCGTACGCCTTTCTCAAAGGAGTTCTGCTCTCCTGATATTACACATTTCTGGCCAGATATCAGGTATCTAAAATAACCTTTACTCTTCTTACATTTACTTGTATCAGACTGATTTCAACGTTCTCCCCTTCCATTGACCTCTTTTTTTGCTTCCTACTTTTTCTTGATCTCTATTATAAATACAAACACAATAAATGTTTTTTGAAAAGTTTAGTTAATGAAACTGGCTAATATTTGAAAATATAAATATGTTACACATTATAAATAGTAAGCAAAATATCTCATATGAAAGAGATCAGCCTGTAGTTCAATGTATGCATCATCTTCTCTGTAGAGAAAAGTGAGAAGTAAGGAAGTAAGATGGGATTTTCACGGTAAGGATACATGACTTTTTCCAGACTTTTCAATGAGTATTTAAGAATAAGAAAACCATTTTCCTAACTGATAACTTCTTTTGAAGAACACATTTGTTTAGCTAAATAGTTGTTGAGTCAGCAAGCGATTAAATTGTTATTTCCAGGACTATTCTGCTCTCTGCACTCTCTTTAGCCATGAAGAGTACTAGTTCCAGTTAGAAAAAAGGGGAGTGAAAAGAACTTTATGGTGCAAATTAGCATATGGAAGCAACAATATGTGCTGTTTCATCAATCACTTTATCGCTTATGGGCTCCATATGGGTTACTTTAATAGGGTTTAGTATTTGTCCTCTTTTTATTCTTATAAGAACAGATATAACAGACCAGGCACTGATGTCTCCTTAAGGAAATCAGGGCACCATCTGGATTCATGCCAGCTAAGATTCTGCTCAGCTGCCTTACCTTTTATCTAAGCCCTAGAAAAGTTCAAGAAAATATATACAGTTTATCTTTTAAATTCTTTTGCATGGTTTATTATTTGTGGAACAATGGCGCAGTATTTTCTGTGCTGGTGTCTTGCCCTGTTAGTCTACTGCAAGGCTTCACAGTTCCTGGTGATTTTGGGATTGCAAAGTCCGCCCATCATGCGATTTGCAAACATGAGGTTAAATCTACAGAACATATAAGTGGATGATACTTACATATAAATATACAACACTTACATATAAATACACATACATTTAAATCATATATGTATTTTGCTAATGTAGAAGGCAATGCTGGACCCTGCATTGCAAACTGTAATCTTCAGCAGTTCGGTATGACTGAAGCATTTGCTGTGATGACTTTAAAATATCAAATATCTGTAGAGATGGGCAAGAAATATAGATCATCTTGTCTATCTTTTAGTAAAGCACAGGCTTCCATGTTTACCCTGATACTTCTGTGTTAAAAGTATCAAATGCCCTAACTGAGGTTGGACAGCCTCATTTATGTTTTTTTTTTTTTAATAGTTACTAGTCTCATAAAGTACATCTTCACATCGCTTTGAACATAAAGATATGAATACTCCACATTTTATTGGAGCTTGTTTGAAAGGTCAGTTACCCTTGTTATTAAAAATTGGCATTTACTATGTACACTTACTTTATTTAAACTTCCACTTTATGTCATATCTATTAATGAAAATACAATTTTATGTAGAAAATTAGAAACTAGAAGAACGAAAAGAAATAATGAAGAAATGGACTGGAAGAGACCTGAGGCGAGGCTTAGAATTTCTGAAGCTCAGGAACGGCAAGAACCAAATCAGCACTTTTCATATGAACCACATAAGTTCAAGCATTTCTAAATTTTTTGACTGGGTGAATTAAAAAGGCACAAATTTGTATCTTTAAAGTAGATTGTTTTAGATTGTAGCTACCCTCAGTGACTTCTATTTTACCTTGAATATTATTTCAGGATGAAATACGTATTTTTTGTTGTAGTCTAAAAAATTTGTCTCAAATCAATAATTTCAGAGAGGGCGGATTAAAAAAAATCAATATCTGGACAGAAAATAAAAGCAAATGTCCTGATTTAGGCAAGTATAAAGAAATGATTGAAATGCAAACATAGAAAAATGGCTAGATTATTTGCGAGCTCTGCTTTTTATCCCTTCTCATATTCTTTTTCTGTGCAATTTTGTTTTTGTTGTTGGTTTTTTTTTTTCTCTGTAAAGGCTTAATCCTGCTACTTTTAAAATGGTACATTAGCCCCAGAATCAAATGAGATCCTGAGGGAAGTACTTAAAAAGAAGGAAAATGGGGATGTTTATACTTCTTGCCATTCGGCAACTAACTCAAATGTCTAAATTAGAAGAATAGTTTTCCTGGTCTTTCATTTTTCCCCTAGATTGCATAAAGAACTGACAGGGGTTAAGATAATTATTTAAAATTAGGTGATATCAATAGCCCTGAAAAGTACTGGTAGGCTCCTGAACAAATAATACCAGCTGATACCAAACAGTACACCACTATGACATATGGACAGTCAATCTAGAACTGCTAAGAATTTATTATGCTGGGTCTTGACAAACAAACAACTCCTAAGTGGATATGGTTCAATGCAACCATTTCTAGGAATTTAGTACTATTAAAAAAAAGTACACTGAAAATCTATATAGTGAGCAATTGCCAGTTGATTAGCATGGTTTTAATTCTTTTTTTTCCCCACATAATTTTTGTACCAGTTTTTATTAATAAATAATTCACCCTGTGCATGAGAGACTGAAGGCATCTCAAAAAATTGCCTTATTCCCATAGAGCTGAGATGGTCTAGATTTAGCTAGATTTTCTGTTTCTTTTTCCTTTTTTGCCTCCTCTCTGTTTCAAAGTCACCACTAAGTTTAGACTGTTATTGAGCTTTTTGATGAAATATGAAATCTTGTCTTCTGGGTTGTTTTGCACTTTCTTTTGCTTACCATGGGCCATGGTTTACTGTAGCCCTGGAAACTCTCCAGTGACCACCCAGAGTGCAGATTTACCTTCTTCTGCCGTTTAATAAAAACATGCAACAGAAGGGGCCAACATTTCAGTAGTGGGTGACAGAATGGTAGCTCACAGTTCTATACAAGCTGTTAAGCTGAAGGCTTTCGTTTTCCTGCTTACATCAGGAAAACAATTAGGCCCTTAGACCTTCAACTTTGTATATATTTGAAGTATTTTCTTTCTTCTCCTTTTTCCAGTCTTCTAATTTCCCTTGTGATGGGTTGCACTTCTGAACTTCTGCTTCATGGTACATATGCCACAAAAACAGCACAGTGACTCAGAAAATAAAATTAATACATCATTTATTAAGCCGTGCAGGGATGGGCTTACAGAAAACCAGATTTACTCCCTGTTAAATCAGTTTTCTAAGTACTAGGAATATAGTTATAATGCAAAATAAAATTAACTGTTTAGTTTTCCCTACAGGACAGTAATGAACTTTTTGTTGGTTTTTTTGTATACTCTTGACCACAATGGTCAAAGTTCTAAAGCTCCTAGGTGAAACTGCATGCCAATAATAGTTTTCAGGTGAATGTTAAACAGTTTTGCAGCACTGATTACTGCTGTGTACACTCAAGTTCTTGGAAATCATTAAAACAGCATATCGGCCTAAGTAGAGATCTTCTCGAGAGAGGATAGCTGTAAGAGGTTTTTTAACCCCTCCCTTAGTTTCTTATTTTCTTGTAATGGTGCTGAAAACTTCCACCATCTTCTGAAAGCTCTGTCACTTCTCTCGTACTTCCAGCCAGTTATATGTGCTAATGAAGCGGGAATAAAACTGGAGCACGGCACAACAGGCAGGTGAATGTGTGTGTCTCCCTGCTAGAATCTACCTGTATCATCTTGGGAAGCAAGAATTCAATCCTCCAGTATCATACAACATCTTAATCCTTTTCCTGCAAGGCTGCGCCCATTTTGAAGGAATAATTTGACCTAACACATTTTTCATCATCAAAAGCACTTTTCTATGGCAGCAGCAAACACATTTTGAGAACATCTTTTGCAATAGAATAAAATGGAGAGAGAAACCAAATCAGCAGCTGAAATACAGTTTCTGCTCTTGATAGATATATGAAGATCTTGGAAAAACTTGGTTAAAGTATTCATGAAACCTGTGTCACACTGAACATTCCACCAAACATGACTGACTCTCATTTGCTAAGCTGCTGGACGTTCACACCAGCAAATGAGTCATCTCGGTAAATGTTTCCTTCAGATTTGTGGAGCTGTGTTATTTTCAGTTTAACTAGACTTTCCACTTTGGAATTCCCTAACATTTTAAAAACTGCACAAGAATAAGGTCTGTTTCTCACTTCACAAACTGTGTCAACTTACTTTAAGGCTTCTTGTCTCTCACCCTTCAGGCAAGACCTAGTTTTGCATAATTTACACATTTTTACAATTCACAAACTCTCTGGATGAAATTCCATGATGACGTTCAGCTCTTTTGTTGTAAAGATAGCTTGGTACTATTTGACACAAACATCAACAAAATCCCATCACAACGAATGACCCTCACTAACTCACTTTGGAAAATGTCTTTTATAAAAACAGTCATCACTGTAAAAAAGCCCCAGACAACTATGGGCATTAGGGGTGAGAACAAAGACAGGGCAAGGATGAAGAATTAGAGAAATAAAAAAGTTCCACTGTGCCCTATTACTCATTAGAAATATTTCAGTTCATATTAGATATATTTAAAGGACTCCAACCTCAACCACAGAAAAATACTAAAGCTAACATTAGCTATGAATCTAATATTGCAGAATCTGTTGATTTGAAGAATAGCTGACAATATGACTTCTGATTTTCCTTTATCAGATCTGTATGTGATATCACTTTACCTGATTTTAAATGAAATGCTTATTAAAAATGCAAGGTATGTCATACATTAATGTGTCCACACTCTATGTGAAAATTTCAACTGTGCTTTGTGGTCACATATAATACAGCAATATGTATATTGTTCCTGTCCTCCCACTAGATGGATCTGTTCTGTTCTTTCGCCCATATGTATTCACATCTGCCATAGTGGGAGGTAACTGGTTTAGAAATGCAGAACAGATCCTTGGACTAAATTCTGATCTCATTTACATCATTCAGTAATGGATTTACCAGCCCTCCACGCTGAAAAGCCATCATAATTGCTGTTTCTAACCCTTCCTCTCTCAGTAAGGATTTAGTTTAGTTGGATAATACACATGATAATATAGTTGCAACATAAATGCACAGAGGCAGAGATGAATCTCCTGTAGCATCATGAGATGCATGAAAATATTTGAAATATTTTTATTTTAAAAACATTGCCTTCTGATTCTCCTGTTGAATGTAAATGATCTCATCTTTTAAGTTTCTTTTCAAACAATAGCCTTTTCTACCTTTATCACTTTTTGTCACATAACTTCTCTGATACTGATCAATATTGAGAACACTGTTACTGCTGCACCTAACTGCATTATAAATATTATCAATGTTAGTCTCATTCCTTATACATCTTATTATCTTGTTTCCCTTTTTGCTTTCATTGAGCAGAGACCTTCACTGAACTATCCGTGACAATTTTGTCCAATTTCAGAGTTGCTATGGCTAACAGAGAATCCTTTTAAATCTTAAGAACCCTGAAAATTGTAGGAAATGGACTATACGGACTGGACAGGCTGGTCATAAGTATTGGCTTCTTTGGTTCCCATTGGATAGATTTAACAGTGTTGCTCTTTATTTCAGCCTTAATCGTAACTGGAATATTTGCCAAAAATTAGTAAAATCAGAGAAGAGCAGTGATATAAAAGGAAAAATTACTTCACCAGAAAATGCACAAAAGCATGTCCAAATCATTATATCTGCAGATCCTTTATTATTAAAAATGAGGGAAGGAAGGGGCACTCAATGTGTAGGTCACCTTGTACAGAACCTGGATATTGACAGCAGCAGAACAGCGGAAGCCAGAAATAGGAAGCATACCAAAAAAGATTAATTCTCAGTGGAAAGGTGATTTTCTCCTAAGAACAACCTTTATACTTGCTGTGAACTTAAAGAAGAGCACACAGCAGAAAATGACACCTGATAGCAACCACAACTTTGCTGCTCATAAAACTGTTAACTAAGCACACAGTATTTGCAGCTCAGAAATGTGCAACTTTCCATAAAAATTTCAATCTGTGGGAAACTATGTGTATTGAAATTCATAGAAATGCTTACTCTCTGCAAAAATGTTCCATGTCCAAATTAGATGCCTTTCACGAGGCAGTAAAATATTACAAATTCAGTATTTTTACATGCCCACTTTCAATATGCTACACTTGCAATAATACCAACATTGGCAGACCTCTGCCACTAAAAAAATTAGTGTATGAACACTGAAGCCCATTTTTAAATTCACCTAGTTAGTCACAACTGAGTACTGAAGGACATCTTTTTCTTGACCTTTCTTCCTCACAGAAGCTATATTTTCTTTAAGTAACACAGGTAACAGAGGAGTGGAGGTTTTTTTCCACATTTTATGTACAGAGCTGGTAAAGATCTGGGTCCGTGGAGAATCCCAGAGCCTTTGTAAGATTCCTAGTACTCTCAAGAAGGATATTGTTTCTGTAAAGGACACGAAAGGTCCAAGGAAAGGGCTGATTTTCCTTCATATCACCCCAATCAAGAACACCTTTAGAAGCCCTAACACCTGACGTGCTTCGTGAGGCTGCTGGGCAATGGCCAGTAGTTAGGTGAGCTCTAGGTACACAGCCAATGCCCTGGGAACACCCAAACTCCATGCTGAGATCCACCAAGTCCTTCTAGCCCTTCTAGCAAGGTTTTCCCACCAGATTCCCTCTGTCACTTGCACCTGGGGCTGGCTGAGTTCCCACCAGCACCTCTGAGGGCCTGCAACACCCACCCGCTGGTCCCAATTAACAGTGCTAATGTCCAAGTGCTGCTGCAGCAAATCAGAGCAGGCTCCCAGCCTACAAAACCTGGTGTTTGGCAATACCACTTTTCTTTGTCAGGATGGGCTCCTACAGGAGTAGGTGTGGAGGAGAGAGAAGCAATTCTTTCCTCTCTGAAAGAAGACCTGCAGCTTAACCTGGAGGAAGGTATGGTCTTTGTTGTGGTTATTAACTTGTGGTGGTGCCCTGTGTTGTTGCTGACTGGAGTGGAAAGTTTAATTGGGCAGCTTTGCAGAAGCAGGGTTAGAGCATTTATTGCCTTGCTTGGAAGGGTGCGTGCCTCCTAATACTGTAAAAACCAGTTAACAGAACTCTCTAAGAATCAATTTTGGAGCTTCAGAAAGCAGGCATATTTTTATTACAGCACTGGATGCGTGGGGAGTAATTCCTCCTAGTGTGCATACCTTCTGGAGTTAATTTTTGACGTTTATGTGTGAAAGTTGACACACCGTGCCTATCTAATACATAAGTATTGACCTGACTGAGCATCCTCTTCTTCCATTGGTCTTTACTTTCTTTGCTCAAATTTAAAGCTACAGTGTGATTTTAATTCACTGTGCATGCTCAGAAGGAGTGGGTGGGATAGTTCTTTTGCCCTTCAATTGAGTCAGTGGTTGCAATTTCCCCCTGCTGGAATTACCTTTCCCAGTTTCTGTGCTTCAGTGTCTTTGGGGCCAAGATGTTCCCTTTTATCGCTGCTGATAGATTTGTGGCCTTCCCTTATATTCACAACCTTCTTTGTAGCAGGATGTTTCTGCTGTTAGTCCTTGAAGTTCTACTGATTTGTATTCTTTTAGGAGGCTCTTGTCAATGAGGCATTCATTGCTAATACCCTCCTATCTGGCCCAAGCATTATGAAAATTCTCCAGTGTTAAGAGTGGAAGCTAACTGTGATCCATTCTTAATTACTAATAACTCCTGTGCTATTGCTTTTCACCAAGGAAGAAAAAAAATATGTTTGAGGCAGTAATTCTGGTGTGTTGGCTGGGCATAAGTTTATCACATCCTGTCCACCACAAAAGGCACTGTGGAGCCTTCTATCTTTTAGCTTTTGTTCAAGGTATTGTACCCTCATGCTGGTATGAGGATGACCGTGCTGCCTGTTCAGCTGCCCGTCCGGCCAAAGCCCGCGCCGCCCCACGGCGGCCATTGGCGGCTACGAGCCGCCGCAGCCACCTTTGGCTCCGGAGAAGCTCCCCCCGCGGGGGCTTGGCCTCGCCTTCCCGCCGCTGGGACAGCGCGGCGGGCGGTTGGCTGGCCGCGCGTCCGGGGGCGGATCGCCGCTCTGCCATTGGCCGCTCCAGCCGCCCGGGGCGGGGCCCTGGTTGCTGGGCGGGTTGGGGTCGCCAGTCGAGCGGCTGACTGGGGCGGGGCAGGCTGGGGCGCGCAGCGTGGGGCCCGCGGCGCTGGGGCTCTGGTGGAGATAATTTAAAAAAGCAAAAAACCACACACAAAAATTCCCCAAAGCCCTAGCTGTGCGTGCCTTGGGGCCGGTGAGGTGCGGTACAGGGGCTTGGCAGCGTTTGCCTCGCTGTGAGGGGAGCAGTTCGGTGTGTGAAGCAGCCTGTGGCATGCCTGCCTCCTGGATAAGGCCACGGGGTGCTCTGGGGCTGTGCAGCCTGCTTGCAAGGCATGTCTTAGGGGATTTTTCTTCCTAATAGTTTAAGATATTTGCCTTTTTCTAAATCGGGTGCTTTGGATGTTGAATAGTTTTGGACTTCAAATTTTAATTGAATAATTGCACAGAAGCTTTAACATCTATGTTTAACTACATTTCATTATACAGGAGTTCAGGAAAACACTCGATTTTTTTTTTCTCCTAAGAATCCTCACTTAAGGGGAAAGCTTTTATGATTAATATGACATCTGGCTACTCCAGCTCTGGGTGCCAGAACATTTTCTTTCTCTACTTCTGACTAAGCAAGTTAGAGCTAGTGCTTTCTTTTTGCCTGTGTGAGACTTCAATAAAATGATACAATTATACTCCAAAGCAATTATACTGTGTTACATCTTGCAATGTAGTGAGTAATTGTAACTGAGGGTCTCCGTATAGTGCTCAGCGTGGATGTTTTTCGGGAGATGGTAATAGTGGTGAGGCCTGGGGTGATCCAGCGGCCGAGCTGGATGGTGTGCTCCCGACGGCCACAGTGCTCCAGCCTGGTGGGTTACTTGTATTTCCATGTGAGATTTAGAAAAATACGTCTACTGTGCCGTGACTGTTAGGATCGGTGGCTCAGATGGTCTTTTAAGTGTGGCACTTGCTGTTATCAAACTGGGAGCTATTTTTACATGGGAAGTTTGGAATGAAGAAGCTTGTGCTTTGCTACTGCAGGAAAATTTAGGTTGGAAGAGGTATCTGGAGCTCATCTAGTCCAGGCTTGTCAAAGCAGGGCCAACTTCACAGTTGGGCCATGCTGCTCAGGTGGTGTGTGGTGACCCTGGTGGGCAGCAAAGTGCCACCCAGCTGCTCACTCGCTTCCACTCACCCACCCTGGGATGGGAGAAGAAAAGCAAGAAAACTTGAGGGGTTAAGAATAAAAAAAGCGGAAGAATAGAAGAAAACAAAGCAAGTGATGCAGAGATGTTATATGGTATGGGATATATAGTTTGCTTGGGTCACCTGCCTAGTTATCCCCTCCTAGCCTGTTGCTCGCCCCTCAGTCTGCTCACTGGTGAGGCAGAGTGAGAAACAGAAGGCCTCGATGCTGTGCAAATGCTGTTCAGCAAAAGCTACATCATTACTGTGTTATTAGTACTGTTTTGGTAAAAATCTAAACCACGGCACCACATGAGCTGCTATGAACAAAACTAATGCCATCGTAGCCAGGCCCAGTATGTCAGGGCTTTGTCTGTTTGAGTTTTGAAAGTTTTCAGAGGAGACTCTGCTTCTCTGTGCAGATGGTGCCGGTGCCTGTGCACTCCTGTTTTGAAATTCCACTTTTCTTGTATATAATTGGAATTTCCTTCCTTGCACCTGTGATTGTTGCTTCTCATCCTTTCACTGACTGTCCTGGGGAAGAGTATGAGTCACATCTTTATTATAACCATGCTTTAGGCTATTGAGGACAGTAAGATCCCCCTCATAGAAGCCTTCTGATCCTCCAGGGTGAATAAAACCTGTTTCTTCAGTCTCTTTCTATGCTTCATGAGCTCTAGCCTCCACTTTACTGGGCAGTTAGAGGTCCACTCTGTTTTTGCCTTCATTGAGGGCCATTTTAATGGCCTCCTGCTGGACTTGCTCCAGTTTTCAGTATTTCTTGTGTGTGTAGGCTCAAAACTAGGCAGAGTATTTCAGATATGGCCTCACAGCTGTAGACAGAGGGTAGAGTAATTCTGCTTTCTTTGACATTGCTGTGCTCTTGCTCATCCACATGATGTTGACTTGTGTTAAAATACCTGTCCCGATGGGACCCCCAATCTTCTTTTGCAAAGCTGCTGCATAGTCCGTCTCCAGACTGTACTGTTCCATGGGGATATTCTGTCCACAGTGCAGGACTCAGCGGTTGTCTACTTATTCTATCAAGTTCTCTTTCCACTACTTTAAAGCAATGAAGTGGAGCAGCAGTGCAGAACAAAAGCCTCCAATCTTGATATTGGATATTATAACTAACTTACTCTCCAGTAGCAGATGCATCCAGAATATCTGAGTTAGCTTTCAAGTTTTGTGCCTCTAAAAAAAAAAATTAGGGAGAAATGTCCCTTTTCAGTGTCTTTCAGATTACTTTGCAAACTGCAATAAACTACAGTGGAAAATCTGAAATACCTGGTTGTATGGGTTCAGGATAATGTCACTGTTATCTGCTGTGGTGAGTGGAATGGAAGGTACATCAGCCTGGCACAGAGAATGATTCCCTCATATCAGTTTTGCTGAGGTACTTGGAATATCCACCCTAGTTTCAAAAGACTGTAAAATCTTGCTATTTGCAGGTTTACGTTCTGAATTTTTATCTACTCCCAGGTTCTGCCAGCTATATTGAAGTGATATTGTATTATGTATGGGGAAATAGAAAGCTATCATCTCAAAATAGACCATAATATTGTACCTTATTAGAAAATACAAGTGGATTTTCTGCCAGCAACCATGACTTATGATAATGACTGTTATCAATATGCAATTACTTCTGTTACCCTAGAACATATTGACATTCATTTATTTAAAGATAATGTAACACATTTGTATTCATTGAGGTAATCTATGGATATGATTAAATGTGAATGCCCATCTTATACCAAATAGTAAAATGAAAAAAAATTGTAATCAGACCTTCTGCACTAAAAATAGGCTGTATTAAATTCTGAAAATTGTATTTGAGCTTATTTGAAACACAGTGGCAAACAAATATAAAGAAGCAAAAGTGTAACTTGGGTGATTACTAATTCAAACATTCATTCTTTCCCATGATTTTGGGGAAACCTGGCAATAGGAAGAAAAAAAACTTCAAATAAAACTGTAATCCTGTGTCTGTGGAGTGGACTACAGAGTTTGTGATCAGTGTGGAACAGGTGTCTAAGTGGTGAATCTTAGTGGAGGTAGAAGTCTGAACTGGTTGTGTAGATCTGTTTTGATCCAATCCAGAGGTTGGATGTAGCAATGGACAGGCACTTGAATGTGCTATTTATGTTTTGAATCATCATTTTATCCCACAAATGCTTCTGTTTTGCAGAGAACCCAGGGTTTTCAGGCTTCTTACTAAGAGATATGTATTTATATATAGCATGTGCTGCATAAGAGTGGTTCTCCAGTGACAGGTTTTTATGATGATAAACACTGAGGTCGACTTCTCCGAAGCCACTAAGCAAAGCAGTCTCAATATTCTGACCTTGCAAGTACTTCTGTTGGTGACATTTGAGAGAGTAAAGCTCAGTGTGTTTGGTTGTCCAGTTACATGGTATAAAATGCTACATGTGTCACTACAGCTAACAAATTTTTTTGTCCACTATTTGTCTAAAGTATATTGGATTAAATGAACTTTGAAAAAAGTCTATGGTATTGATTTCTTGTGTGAAAATTGGGGATACCAGAGTTAACTATTGGATGCTTCATAGAATCATAGGCTGGTTTGGGTTGGAAGGGACCTTAAAGATCATGTAGTTCCAACCCCCCTGCCATGGGCAGCGACATCTTTCACTAGACTGGGTTGCTGAAAGCCCCATCCTAGCCTGGCCTTGAACACTTCCAGGGATGGGGCATCCACAACTTCTTTGAGCAACCTATTCCAAGTGTCTCACCGTCCTCATTGTGTGTGTATAAGAAGGGAAGAAGGAAAAGAAAACCAAACCCCACACCAAAAAAAACTTCCTTATGAACCTACATTGGACATAATCCAATCTAAAACTAATGACCCTTGTCCTGTCACTACAGGTCTTGGTAAAAAGCCCCTCTCCGTGTCTCTCAAACTCTGTCTCCCCCCCCCCCCCCCCCCCCATTTATAAGGTCTCCCTGGAGCCACCATCTCTTCTCCAGGCTGAACATCCCCAACTCTTTCTTCATAGCAGAGGAGTTCCAGGCCTTTAATTTTCTCCCTCCTCTGGGCCTGCTGCAACAGGTCCATGTCTGCCTTGTACTGGGGGCCCCAGAGCTGAACGCAGTACTCCGGGTGGGGTCTCAGTGGAGTAGAGGGGAAGAACCACCTTCTTTGACCTCCTGGTCACATATATTTTTATGCAGCCCAGGATGTGGTGGGCTTTCTGAGCTGCAAGTGCACACTGCTGCCCATGTCCAACCTTTTCATCCACCAGTATCCCTGAGCCTTTCTCAGCAGGGCTGCTCTCAATCCATTTGTCCCCCAGTCTATGATACTGGGCATGGCTCTGAGCCAAAATACTGATCAAGTGAAGTTTTCTTTCCAAATAACAAAGCTGCATTTTTGTTGGGTATTGCTAAATGTGTAGATGTGTTGCTAGAATTTCTCTATTGAAAATATGTACATAATATAGGTGTATAACTTTGAATTTTGCTTTGCAGAAAAACACGCTGTCTTAATGGTAATTAAAATGTAGCTCGGTATGATTAAAGGAGGCTGTCTTCATTCCTTGGCTGATTCTGGCAGTAGCTGCAAAACAAGCCAGCGATTACAAAAGTCTGTTTCCAGAATGTTATTCTCCAAAGCAAAGAAAAATGCAGTTATTTTTCTCAGAAACACATCTTTTATATCCCGAGCTTATTGGAAGGAAGCAAAGAATTCTCATGGGTACACTAATTCTGAACATCTATCAATCAAACTGAGCTTTTTAAGTAAAGTATCTGTTGCTTTGAATGGGGCCTCACTGCAGTGTTACTAATACTCTAAATTGTTTCTCTTCCAGTTTATCTAAATATCAGTTTACCTCTGGTGTCCTAATGCAGTTGGTGTAGTCACTGTAAACTCTTCTCAGTTAGGGGGGGAGTTGGCAACCAGCATATCAACTTGGAAGTAAGAGGTCTTCCATTTGATTTCGGGCTAATGGTTTGTTCATATATTGCTGCAGGAACGTCTGTTCCTCTTATGAATAATTCCTTTTGAACTTGCAATCCTTTATCTGTGCTGAGAGCTCCTGCTGGAGCTTGCAAATGCTTATGAAACTATTTCATCCATCATATTTTGTAGGTACCTCTGCATAAGTTGGAATGTGCTGTGCTCTGTGACCTGACCCTAATCTGAAGTGAACTTGCTCTTTATTGGAGAAAGCTGTTGCAGAGGTTTTAGTCCTCTGGAGTATCATTCATGGTTTCTTAATATCATCAGGCTTGCGGCGCCCCACTGCACCACTCCCTGTAGTTCAACCCTTCTAACCTACATCCCTGCACGATATGGAACTGTGGTGTTTCCAACAAACAGTAGTTATGAGTTATCGAATACTGTTGACTAAATTTAGATCCTCACTCCTTGTGGGGTGGGAATTACTTTTCTGTTACTTAAGAGAAGCTCGTGGGCATGTGGGTAGAGGTAGTAAATGGGTATGATTCTGGAGACTACAGCAGACAGACCTTTAGAGCTTCTGATACCCAGTCCTTTGAACAAATGAAGTTCTACAAGATTTTCAGGTGAAGCTTTTTCCACTGCTGTCTCCCAAGTGCTTGCTCTGGCCCTTTGGGGGATTTTTCAATATGCAGACAGCAGCTGGGTGGGCAACAGTAATGTGCAAGCAATCCAGTGTTTTCTAGACTCAGTCAAATGTCAAGGCCAAGGTCAGCAGTTGGTCTTGAGACTTAACTATAGCTTGGATTTTTTTTGCTGTTAGCCCTGAGCTGACTTCTTGCAGCTTTTGAACCTTGGTCATAATGTATCTTCTAGTTTCACCCCCCCAGAGCTTTAAGTCTAACCCTAGTCTAATCCTTCCGTGCACCAGGCAGTGCTGCTAAAACGGCCTAATGTAAAGCTAAATAATCTCTGATGTGGGGCAAGTCCGGTAGCAGGTTTGATGTCCCCAGGAGTAAACTGCACGTAGCCCAGTACACTCCCAGGGGGGCAGTCTATTTCTGAGCGATTAGATTGTTCACCCTTCAGAAGCGCTTGCTGTAATGCAACTCAGGTAGAAAATGCTACAGCTTAAATTAATACCTGTCTTGTGTAACCTCATAATTATGTAATTAAATAATCTTCTAGATGGTCCAAACCATGCTCTTTGCTGGGGAGGGGGGAATTATACTCAACTTTTCTTCCGTATTGCAGAAATGGAGGCTTTTAAAAGGAACATAGTAACAGTGTCTCCTGCCAGAAACTTTTAAGAAAGACTCAAATGTTGTAATTTATTTTGAAGTGGCCAGATCCCTACATATATTTTTTCATCAATTATTGTATAAAACACTTTGGATTTAGAAAAATTGTAGTAGGTTTGATAAGCACTTGACTGACATCATGTTGATTAAATATCATTTCCTCTGACAACCCCAATGAGACCTCCTACTCACAGTAAATGCATGAGCTAATTGAATCCTTTTTTAAGCTGCTTTTGCATTTCAAACTATAAAAGTGACACCAGACCCCCTTCTCCCACACAGCTCAAATGTATGATTTTCTGATAGCTCCTTTTGGCATGCCGCTTGGGTAACATCAGTGCTTTTGGTAATGCATTGGGATAGTTCTACTGTGTTTGGAATGAGAAATGGGGAAATAGAGGTTTGCAGTTTGTTTTGTTGGGGTTGGTTTGGGTTTTTTTGGTGGGGAAACGGAGTTCAAGCATGAAACCATCAATTTACCGTTTGGGTGATCAGAAACCTGGGATTGCTCAATTTAATGAAGACAGTATCGCAAGGTTGGATTGATTTAGCAGTGATCTTTTGTCCCAAATTTCAGTGAAATAAAATGAGATTAGAGTTGCTTGGGTGGAAAATGTCTGTATGTATACGTTTATTGATTGCATAAGATATTTTTATAGAACAATAAAAAATTATATGAAGGCATGGTGGGAACACGTCTATAATTTGAAAGCATGATTATTTTCATCCCTAAATATGCTACCTTTTATTTAAAAGAAGCCAATATATTTATGTGCTGCTGATGCATCCTAGCTCACTTGGCAGAAGATCTGATTGCATCTTTGGGATATTGATGAAAGCAGCAAGTAACGTAAGGTCGAGGGAGGCACTTGCTTTGGGCACTTTCACCAGCAGTATGTGTGTTATAATTTCAGCTTTCTGGCTGTATTTTCTACTTCTGCGAATATACCATCTTAAGCATCTTGTACTTTGAAGGCATCTGTCTTAGTCAAAAGCTCATTCAGTATCGTTGCAGGCACCTTCTGGAAGTCTCTAAATATCTGATATCAGATATAACTAAATGTTATTTCTGATGCCTAAATATCTTTTATCCCATATGGATATAGCTAGAGTGGAACCAAATGTTTTACCATAGGCTATATTGATGCAGTCTAGTTCCATAAATACAATAGATTCTATAATTAATGATGATGATTATTTATTGTTTTCCACTGAGTTATATATCAGCCATTCCACTATTTCCCTGGCTCTCGCATCATCCTCTTTTGTTGGGTTTGGATGCAGGAATCTGGGACTGCGGGTGCCTGGTAGGGAATGTTGTAAAGCACTGCAGGTCAGTTCTGATGGTCTGGTCAGCTCTTGAACAGCTCCCTAAAAATTGCTGAGTGCAAGTTGTCAAGTTATTGATGTTTTGAAAGTGTTCAGTGGCTGCAGTGGCTTCTAAATACCCTCCTTGGTTAGTTCTTTAGTTAGTTAGACTTGTCACAAATATAGCTCTGCATTTTGGAGAAAAAGGGAGACAAAGGGGTTCTGACTGTTCCTTCCTCTTCTATTATGAAGGTCAGGCATTACCATCTAACAGCATCATTTTGGAAATTGCTGTTTTCATAGAAGACCATTCCTTTTTCTTCAGTTCTGGTGGTTGTATGCTTCTCTCACTATGCTTTCAGAAATTTACTTAGGTTTTGCCCCCAAATTCTGCTGCTTCGATGTCCTTTACTACTGTGTGCAACTTGAAATTCCCAGTTCATGTTAATTGCTGTGTTTTTCATTTGTTCTATGTACATAGCATTCCTCTTGGAAAATGAGGTGAACTTCTCCAGTTTGCATTACCTTCTTCCCAATGTGTCTGTACCACCTCAAATTGGTAAAATGAAGTTTCCACATTATACTTGTGTGTTGTCTCGTTGTTTGAACTATCTTTCAGTTTTTCAGTACTGTCATGAATGAGATTTTCTGGTAATAACAGGTTTCATTATAGCTTGTTTTAATATACTACTTAAAATGTTTCGATAGATGCGGTCTTTATTTTAGGTGTCATTATGTATCATACATACAATCTATTTATTAAAAGCAATAAATTTGAGATAGTAGATACAATGAAAATGCTTACCCTATTTTATGATCATGACTGAGCTTTTTTATGTACTTTCTTTGGAGGGAAACAAAAATAGGATGCATTTGTCATTTGGGTGTGCTATGTAAGAATAAGTTTTTAGAATAAGAAACCCAAACAAACCTCAAATGCCTCCAACTAATGGATTTTGGAGTAGAATATTTTTGTATAATGGCTTAATTTACTACTGCTTGCTTTCAGAAGGATATTCCCAGCTGTACAAATCTTGAAAACAGGCCAGAATATCAGGCAAGCACTAATAAAAAAACCCCCAAAATAACATCAAGCTGCTGAATCCAGCCAACTAAGTTGATATTCTGTAATAATTCAGTTTTTCTTAACACTTCAGATTTTTTGCAGATGTTAACACTGTGTTATCTGGTGGACAAGAGTTGGCATTAAGCAATTTATATGTGGTGTTATTGTTTGGTATGATAAATTAGGCTGGCTTGCGTTCCCCATCCCCTTCTTCCTGGGGACTTAATGAGTACATTCTGAAAGTGGGCATGTCTTATTAGAATGGGAGGGCATCAAAAGTCCAGTGCTTGGTGGGGGGCATTGTTTGCTGCTTGTGGTTTTGGTAACAGGGATTTTATTAATTGTTAATACAAATGTTGAAACACTTGATGCTGATGATCCAACTCAGTTTTGCTCCTACTGTATGAAGCTTTCCGTGTGTTAGGATGATTTATGTGAGTTGATGCTTAAGGATAGATGATGAAAACAGCAATGTTCTCTAAAATGCAGGAAGAGGGATGTTGCTGGCCCTGGATGTTACGCTGTGTTCAGGGTGGACGAACTCTTCTGTGGTCTCCGTACAGCTTCTAGAGCATTAAGGGCACCCCTCTGTATTAAAGGAGATAATATGATTTAAGGGAAGGGTCTTGGTTTTGGTTAGTTACACTGCTATGTAGCTCTATTGAAGCATAAATTAAGAAACCACTGTAATGCCTTCAAGTATACAGGGGTGCATCCAAGAAGGAAGAGTGGGGCCTGTGTGGCATATACTCTCTGCGAGACCACAGTGTGTGCCAGTGCCTGTTCTGCTTTTGTGCTTTGTACAGAAGTAGGCTCTGTCATCACTTAAATAATACATTACAGCATATTAAACAGAACACTTAATGAAGGTACATCTTTCTGTTCCAGCTGTGATGATTATAAATTCATTTTATCTCTAGCCACACTTATGAGTTTATTGCCCAAGCATTAATTGTTATCTGGGGAATAACTAATTGTTGGAAGAGAGCAGGGTGATTTTTTTCTCTGTTGGCATGGGTGTGACACTGAAAGAATTGAGATACTTTTTATATGTTCTGACATAAAACTGTTTGGCAAGTAACAGTAAGTTAAAAAAAGGGTATTAACTGGGACTCTATACCAACTCCCAGTTTCCTCCCCCTGGAGGAACTGGCATAAACTGCGCCTCCAACCTGTGAAGGGAAATGTAAATATAACACTGCCCTTCCCTATTAACAAGGAAGTGAGAAGATTCACACGTTAAACATGGTGTTTAGAGCTATAATAGATAATTTGCAATGTGTAAGGAGTTGAGTCATTGTCATCTCTTTCTGCTCACAGATAATCTGTGAGCAGGGTTCTGGGAGTTCAAGTAATGGGTAGCTTCCCGTTCATGTTGGGAGTGTCTGTCTGTACACTGGTCTACGTAGTCTGAAACTCTTCCCGAGCCTTGATCTGTCATGCCTGGAGAAGTTAGTCTTTCATAACATAACAAGAGATGACCAAGCTGTGTGGCAACCAAAATAAGCTCCACCAAGCTGTGTGGCAACCAAAATAAGCTCCACCAAGCTTGATGGCTTATGAAGGTAACTCATGTTCCCTGCTCTCAAGTCTCTGTCTGTTCCTCTTTCAAGGAGTACCTCAAGACTCCTGGTCAAAGGGTGCAGCTGTCTCAGTGCTGCACTAAAGCCACGATGTAAAGCAGTTCTAACCTTGAGCTAACCTTCACAAAAGGCTTGTCAAAATGTTGGAGTACCTCAGTGATCTATAATTAAAAAATGGGTTTTCTAGTGTTTGTAAATTCAGATACTTTTTTCCCTAAATAGTATTCAACCCTTCTTTAGAGCTGCTGATACGTCTGCATTGAAGTGCTGATGTTCAGAAAACATGGACGTGTTTTTCGTTAAGACACGCCTAGCTCCAGTGTCCAATATTTTGTAGAGCAGCCTGCTTCTGGAAATAGCTTTCTAATAAGAGACAATGGATGGAAACTGTTTACTAGAGAGATTAAATCTCTAGTTTATTCTGACATGTCAGGTTTTTCCTGTGGGGTTTTTTCCACATTTTCCTAACATTTGGCTACAAAAGTTGGCTCAGCCTGAATCCCCCCCCCCCAAGTGAAATCTAGGATAATAATGAAATAACTTGAACTGAAAATTGTATTTTATACCCTGTGTAAATTTTGAAATTCTTTCCAACTCAACATTTACAGTAAGCTCATGTGCACAAAAGTACAGAGGTAGTAAACACAATGAGGTATAAGCTCCGTGCCTTCCAGTAAATGACATGAATCTCAGCAGATCCTTGATGTAGCTGGTTGTGTTATCTGTCCTGATAATTCAAGTGTGAAGAACAGGTGTGGCAAGGATGGTGTATGGAAGTATCAGGGTGGAGTAGAAAAAATGGCAGGTGTTAAGACCAGCTCTGCAGAAGCAGATGATGGACCACACTGCTTTTATTTAGACAGAAGAAGTTGCAGAACGTGTCAAAGCTTTTTCCCCTGGCTTCTCTCCAGGAGTTGAAGAAATGCATTGGGTTAGTCTTCTCTCCTGGAAGCACGAGCAAACATTGAAAAGCAAAGTTGGCCGGAACATATGAAGGACTTTCTGTGTATGGTGTGTGATGGTTTTCTTCTAAAAAAAAAAAAAAGCCTCTAGAAACTTTAGTAGTTAAAAGGGTGATGTATGTGGTGGATGCAAGGCCTTGGGAGTCAGCTGGCTTGGGAAGATGTCAGACAATAGATACATGACCTTTTCATTACTTTGTAACATTATGTTGCTTAGTGTCTTGTAGGGCATAGTAATTTCTGATGGATGACTAATGGGTATTTCCAACAGCTGACAAACTAGCAGAAGCCTCACTAGCTCAATCCTTTGCAAAGAAGAAAGGCTTGCAGTGTGCAGTGAGAACATCTGAAGATGATTGCCCATAAAGAGCATTTGGTATGGGGATTACCAAAGCATGAGAGGTTAGCCTTTAAATATCCCATTATTCTTGCTCAGCAGAACAACTCCTGTGCAGGCACAACTGCCTTGGATTCACCAGGAACCCCTGGGCTGTACTGCTTGTGGCATTACAGAGCAGATAAGTGTTAAGTAGTGACTATGGCGCATGTCTTGACTCATCTACCATGCCACAAGTGTTTTCCCATTGATGCTTTTGCCCAAACTAAAGGGTTCCATGTGAAAACTTTTGAATGCTTGGTCAATCCTTCTCAGAAAACAGAAATGCAAATTCTGAGCTGGTGTCAGGCTTGCAAAGGTGCTCAGCCTAAATTAAAAGGGAATTAATGGTTTGAATCCTGGAAGGAGGAAGGTATGTATATCTGAGGGCAAGGGAAGATGTGTTGGGGGGGGATACAGAAATGGATTCAAGCTGAAGCAATATCTATATTGTAATTATGCAAGTATTTGTAGAAATTTGTAGTGCTAGCTATACTAGTACTTCTAGGGAAACAAATAAAACTGGTTTCTTGAATAAAAAGCCTGCAGAACTAAATCTATAGGCTCAGCTCTGGAGAAAGAGTAACGCTTAGACTTGCATGTCTGAACCAAAGTAATCTCTTCCCTACATGTAAAGTACAGAAGTGATTTTGACATTTAAGACTAGAACCAAGTTTTCTGAGGTCACTTCCTGGTAAAGTCTGGTACCTGCCTGTCAAGAAAATAGAGGGAAGGGCTTCACTGTTAGTCTCGGAGTATATGTTGCTCTGCTGAGCTGACTCAAAACATGCTGTTTCAAACCAGTTCCATGAAACAATCTCCTTTATGCCTTGGTAGCTCAGACTGCATTGCCATGTTCTCCTGTGGGCAAGCACTGGGGGAACATACCTTCTGTCACCAAGTGATGGAGTTTTCAATTTGCTTAAATTCTATCTGATAATCTGTTTATCAGCTAATTGTGTACCAAGGAAAAAAATTTGAGTGGCTCTAATAGGACAGGATAGAGGTATCAAAGTGGAAAGCTTCACTGTAGACAGTGTGCCATTGTCTGACTTGAAAGAAAGTTTTCAGATCAGGGTGCTGAAATACTTAAATTTCTGGAATTTCAACCGGTTTATTTTTGAGATATCTTGACATTTTCAGATTGACATTTCTAATTGTACTGTGTGAGAGCTTTCTTCAGAAGGGATAGGCAGCATTTTGTTCAGCATTTGTTGCAAAAGATTTTTGGATATTTTTAGAGGAAAAAATTATCAGTAAGTCCTGGGGATTGTTGAAAAAGGCTTGAAAATAAAGAATACGTGCAGCAGATGCAGTTTGAAATAAGAAATTGAGCTGTGTCTGTTTTCAAAAACTTTTGTCATTTCTGTTACGGTGTTTTTGAATGTGATAGTAGCTATTATCTATGGATCAGGACTTTTCTGTTAGGTTTAGGAATTTGGAATGTAATTTAACTTTAATTGAACTTGGAGTTGTACAAAGATGGGTTTAAAATTTTAGTTTGGTAGTCATAGGGTTTTTGTCCTCACATACTTTATATAGAAAGGAGAGACTTGTTGAGTAAATGAATTTTAATTAAGACGATGACTGACATTGCTAGTATAATTACTGTGCTTCTACTGTGTTTAAATTGATTAAAGAATATAGTTGGAATATTAACTGCAGAAGACATCTAGAAATTCATGAAACTAGCAGTAAGACTAGATAAAATCAGTGTTCTAGTCTGTTTCAATTTCCTTTGGGATAGGTCCTTTCTAATTGATTTTCACCTTAAATTTATTTTCCCTCTCTGTCCTTTCCTCCAAACCAAGATCTGATTCATTGACCTAAAACTACTGAAGAGATTCCTGTTGATTTTGAACAGACCCGAGCTATTGTTTTGTCTTTCTGTGCAGCTTATATCTGACCTCAACATCCTTTCACCCTGGTGGACCTTTCCACTCCAAACTTTATCACGTCTTGTTTTTTCTTTCTTTGCATTTTCTATTCTTTTTGGCTCCCATCATTGTTAAATAGGAGTTTGGCTTAAAATGACTTACCTGTGAAGATTCAATGAAAAGGGAGATCTCTGGCAAACATGGAACTGTAGTCTGCCTTTACTTTCTCTGTGCAGCCACTATCTTAGGTTTTCTTTTCTCATCACTTCCCTTTCATGTCATAAAAAAATATATGCTCTTAGTTTGCCTGCTTTCACTTTTCCTTTATGTCCTTGCTCCTTACAGACATTCTGCCTCAGAATAGTAATTTGTTCCCCCTCCATCCCCATCCTTTCCTTGTCGCATGCCTGGTCTAGTGTGTGATATATGAAGTTGGCCCATCAGTCTCAATTTCTGGTCCTTCCTTGTCTTTGAATACATTAACTTGCACTAATTATTTCTGTGTGTGGCAATGGTGATGCCGTAGTTGACTCAGCAACAGCTAGGACCAGTGGCGATTGCCATGCCTCTGCTACAACTTCTGTTTGCACTATACGCACTAGCATTTAAAAATAATTTCTTCTTTAAAAAGACATTATGTTTAAGTTAAAGTAATGATGAATAAAGGAAAGCATGGAGAGAGCTGTCAATGAAGTACTGCATATTGGAGCTTGTGTGTAGCACCAATTTTTTGAGAAGAGAGGTAGCAAAGCCTTATGGAAGAAAACACTTTGGTAATGGTAAAAACAATAAATGAGGAAGGTGGTGTTTACAGATGCATTTCCAATGTCAAAGTGAAGCAAGGTAGTGTGTTTCTGGACCACATTGAGTGTATTACAGTAGTACTGTGGTGAGAATAGTGGCTGTGAAAACTTGTCGCGTGGATGGATAGGAAAGCCTGACCTGAAAAGACTGCAAGAGTAATAATGAAGGTTTAAGCAGATATTGGATGGGAGGGAAGGAATTGTCAGTGACATGCAAGTGATGAGTTTGAGGGACAGGGAGCGAAGTACTGCCTTGCATGATTCGGAAAAGAGTTAACTTGAGTGGGAAGGTCAGGATTTCCATTTTTGCCTTGTTGAGCTGTAGCTGAAATACCAACAGCCATAAGGAGATGTCAGAATAGAAAGATGAGATATGAATCATTCACTCAAATGATGGCTGCATTTGTATTTCCAAAGCCCAGCCAGAGGCATGGTGCTGAGGGAGATGAGAATAAGAATGGGGGAAAGTCCTGTAGCATTCTGGAGTACTGAATTCCCCCTTTGGAGGGGAAATCTGTAAGGCATTTTGACATTGAATAGGATGGACTAAAACCCCAAACAATTAAATTTGTTATGCTAGTTTATCTAGTTCTTTATAGAATTTGTTCCTTCACATTACTTCTACCTTTCTGGCTTCTACAAGTATGTTCCTGTGTTGAGAACTTTGAAAGAGTTATTTTAAAATGTGGCCTGTCAGGTTGCATAGTTTTTACTTTTAAAGCCTTGAGACAACTTCTGTTCCATATATTGCCATTATCAAGGATTCAAACTGAATGTATTTACAGTCCTGGAATTTTTAAAGCTGATTGCAAAAAAATTTAGGTATTCTGTTCTTGTAGTTGGGCATTCGTTGTCTGATTCCCTCCGTCATCTGAAGACAAGCAGCCGCATTTGCACTGAAAAACTTGATACTGCAAATCGGTATCTTGACACTGATGGAACAATTGCTATACAGAGCAGTAGATAACATGCTGATTGATGGTTTTCAATTTACATCGAAGCATGATGTTAAATGAGAGGATGGGATTTTTATTAAATAAACAGCTAGGAACTTTATTTTATTTAAACACTGAGTGTCTTCAGTAATGTTTTTCTGCTGCTTTGAAGCAGAAATTCCTTTGTGAAAGGATGCTACAATCACTTCCCAGCCCTCTTGTGTGGGAAACATTGAATTCAGTCCTACAGGTTGCTTTTGGTCTCGTATCAGTCTGCAGTGGTTACCTGGGATCACAGATATACTTATTTTCCTTAGCAAATTGTTTGCCTTTTTTAGATAGAAGTTCACGTTTTACCTTTTTATTGCTGTGTCTTTGACTGTGATGTTGATGGTAGTGGTATTGGCATACTCCTCCTGAAGTATTTGAAGGAGAAAGCCCTTATACAGAACAGGACTAGGAATGTCCTATTTCTGGTATATTGTTTTGACATTGTATACACACAACATCCTGATTTGTACTACAGTTTTTTTCTGACCTACACTTTTCTATCCGATGCCTTGTCTTACCTCTCAGCCACTCCTGCAAAGACTCTTTTTGAAAGCCTCTGCGAAAAAATGTGACTCTAATCCACAGATTTCAGATCTCTCAACAGATCTTCTAGCTCTTCTCCATTGACTTCTAGGCTCCCCCGTCAAACCCTGGCAGAAGGGTGTGCATACCAGGGTGTTCCTTAACACCCAAGGCAGGAATAAATTGGGTATTGTCAGTATTTGCTCACCTGCATTTAGATTTGCTCTTTCACATGCAGATGGACTGACAGTTGAATCTTTCTGTTCTTAAAAAAGGATCTTGCAAAAAAAAGTTCAGAGTAAAAGGAAAAAATAGGAAATAAAGGTATTCTGACCTTTTTGCTGTGGTAGCTCAAAATATTTTTACTGAGGTTCTCACTGGGTTGAGGTTTTTTGTTACAGTTTCGGGGACAGGAAGGTTTTTGAACTCTGGTTCACTGTCTCTGTGTAATGCTCAATATTCAACAAGGTTATATTTTAAAAAGGCATGCTGTGTGCTTTATTCAGGCACACATGCAAACGATCACGCACGGTGACTGGGTGCAGCACGCGTGGGCATAGTGCTGCCCAAGTGCAACTCCCAATTCCACCACTGCCTTCGGTGTTTGTGTGGTTTGTCCATGGGACAAGATGGCATGGTTGAAATCCCTTTCCACCTGCAACTGACTGCTGTGCTGAAAACAGAAATTGTTTCTGGTCCTGTCTGGGCATACAACAGCTCTTTTTTCTCAGCTCTCTGTGAGCAGGATGTCATGTAGGACTGGAAATCCTGCCCAACAGAGCATTCTTGTGAAGTGAATAAGTGGGAAACTTAAATTCCTGGTGCATTGCTTCAGACCACGGCCTGTATTAAACCATTTGTGTCACAGTATTTGTCATGCCCTGTAGCTACACAAAGGGAAACGGGGTAGTCTCTTAAAGACTACTGTTGATGATCAACCGGAGGGACGTACAGTAGTCATGCTAGATTTTGATTGCTATTAAAGTGAGTTTAAATTCTTGTGATATTGGGTCTGAGTAAAATTCAACATTTTTATTGTGTTGACAAGGAACAAAAAGACTTATTCTGAGTTCTAAGCAGACTAGCTTGCAGCATTTTAAAATACAGTTGTTTGTAATAAGTTTGTTCTTTTAACACTCTTGTGAAATTGCTCTAAAATATCTTCAAAGACATTCATATATATAAGTACCTTCAGCTTTGAAGAGTAGAAGTCTCCATTTATAGAATGTGACTTTCTTTGTCTGAAAAGAAAAATACTTTTTTTTGGTTATTAAATGTCTGTCTGCTTAATCTCTTCAGTCCAGATGTATTCATCAGCAGCCGCGTCAATGTGTTAAAATATTTATGTACTGTGGATAACTCCAGTCATGCTATGTGTTTTCTCCAGGGAAACAATATTAAAAGTCTGTTGTATGTTAAAAGCCTTTTCATGGTGTCTGGCTGAAATAGCTCAATTGATGGCTTGTTGTCATCAGGCAATATGTCAAAATATTAGCTCAAACTATCTTGCTAATAGCTACCCTGGAAAGTGATACTTGCTACTGTGGAATGGATAGATGAAGGTAGAAATGAATAGACTGCTGATTTTCTTATTGGAAAAAAATCCATATATACATCTGCCTTTAAGCTTCTTGTAAAATCATAAACTAATTAAGAAGAAAAATCTGTGTAGTGTAATAGCAGCAACTAACACCCCATTACTCTAAAAGGTAAATGGGACAACTACATAAATAATTGATAAACAAATATAAATGTTTACCTAAGCACCTTGAGTTCAGTAGATAAGGGAAGACTAGATGGTACTGCTAACTGTTGTTTTAATGAATCAGGTGTGGAATGGTAAATGACAGCAAAACCTTTTTTCAGGGACATACACGCTGCTTCCCCAAATTACATTGCATGGCTTCCTGTTCTGTTGACCAGGACTGATTAGTTGCAAATCAGACTGGTAGGGGTTGGAAGGGACCTCTGGAGATCATCTTCTCCAACCCCCCTGCTTGAGCAGGCACACCTAGAGCAGGGGGCACAGGAACATGTCCAGGTGGGTTCTGAATGTCTCCAGGGAAGGAGACTCCACAGCCTCCCTGGGCAGCCTGTGCCACCGCTCTGGCACCCTCACAGGAAAGAATTTTTTTCTCGTGTTCAGGTGGAACTCCCTGTGTTTCAGTTTTTGCCTGTTGCCCCTTGTCCTGTCATTGGGCACCGCTGAAAAGTCTGGCCCTGTCCTCTTGACACCTTCCCTTCAGATAATTATAAGCACTGATGAGATCCCCCCTCAGTCTTCTCTTCTCCAGGCTGAACATACCCAGGTCTCTCAGCCTTTGGCTTTGACACACCTGCCATCTTTTTCCATCAAGAAATCTTTTTGGTGCAAAACTTCTTGTCTGTCTATGCCTGTATATCTTGGAGCCACAGGTGTGTTAGATACCAACTGTAACTGTACAGATGATACAGTGCAGATCTGTCCTTGTGTAGCAGGAAGGTTCTTTTACTACGTGTTGGATTATGTTCAGAAATAGAAAAGCATTAGGAGCGGTAGAAGCTGAACCACACGCTTGCACCATGTAGAAAACTTGGTAGTTAGGTGAACCAATAGCTACAGAGCAGCATCTCTCTGTAGTCCAGAGCACTGGCAGCTGGTGTACAAAGCTCTTGGGTTTTGCACTTTCTGCTGATCCAGGCTCATGCATGCTTATCTTGAGCATCCTGAGATGCCAGTTAGTGGCATTAACCTATAGTTCATGAGACTATTTTGGTGGAACATCTGCAAGTAGTTGGGTTGTGTGCTTAGTTACTTAGTCTCATTGTCCTGGATTTTACTTGCCACTTATGCCTATAAGTTATAGACCAGAATGAAAACAAGATAGTACCAGTTTTGGCAATGGTTGTATCTGTAGTACCGTTATTTAAGAAAAATTAATGTGTACTGCTTCTTTCCTTAGGGAGCAAAACATCAATCATGCTTTTTTACTTCTTGATTTGTTGTGTGCAGGTATCCCCAATCTTTTCTTGCCTATGTGGCTTCAAATGTAAATTATACAATTTCTATTTCAACAGTTCTTGCAGGAATCATTACTTAAGTCTAACAGTTGAATGAGTGGCTCAGATATGCGATGTCTGTCATAGCAGGCAAAACCAGTAGCAAAGCTAAAACTGAAATGTGTCTAAATTAGCCGAAAACTCCATTTAACAGGAAAATGAAATATTTAAGATGGTGCAGAAAAAAACCACCAAACCAAACAAAAAAAAAACCCAGGAAAACTATCAGTACTGTGTATGTTGGAAGTGGTATATTTTCACTAAGGCTTTCAGCAAGCATTTGAGTTGGATAACTGTAGCCATTGAGAAAGATTTAGTAGCTGAGGAGTTTAAAGCACTTAAGAGCTCAAATTGAGTTACCAAAGTCCACCAGAAGGGCCTGCTGAAGGCAGGGGGGAATTTCAGGCAAGAAAAGAAACTCTAGCTTAATTTCAGACAAAAATCAACCAACCCCCCCTCCCCCACCCCCCGGCTCCCCTTGCTAGAAAATGCTATGCCCACTTAATTATTCAGTTAGTCCAATGAGTTAGATTAACAGTAATGAATTAGGCAGTAAATACTTCCTGGTAGGAGAGCTGTGTGGAGCACATTGGCATGCACATGGTCCCCTGGTGCTGCAGTGCCAGCACTGAGAACTGCCAGTTAGTACCTGACACAGGGATGTTGCTTGCAAGGCTCTGTTGCTGCTCAGCATTTGGATACCTCCTTCAGGTGCTCTTCTGCATCCATGTATGGGTGGAATGGAAAAAATGGAAGTAGTATATGAAATTCAAACAGAAGACTCCTAAAATCCCTTTAAATTTCTCAAAAGTCTCAGATCTACCAGAGACCTTTACCAGTGCCTTTTGTGAATTTTTTTGAGTGGCTTGGTGCCCTCTTGAAGACCCCAAGACCCTCCAATGTAATGGTTTTAGCTGGGGTAGAGTTAATTTTCTTCACTGCAGCTGGCATCGTGCTGTGCCTTGGACTTAGTATGAAAACAATGTTGGTAACACACCGATGCTTTGGTTGTTGCTGGGCAGTGCTTGTACTAGGCAAGGACTATTTTAGCTTCCCATGCTCTGCCGGGTGCACAAGAAGCTGGAAGGGGAGGGGGCACAGCTAAGAGTGAATCCAAACTGACAAAAGGAATATTCTGTATCATGTGATGTCATGCCCAGTATGTTCACTGGGGCAGCTGGCTGGGGGACATGTGCAGGGATCGTGGCTTGGGGACTGATGGGGTTGGTTGGCAGGTGGTGAGTGGTTGCATCACTTGTTGTATGGGTTTTTCCCTCCTCCCAAGGTTTCATTTCACTCACTCTCTCATTTTGTTTTTAATTATATTACTAGTATTGTTATTACTGTTTCATTTTAACTATTAAACTGTTCTATCTTAACACATGAATTTCCTTACTTTGGCCCTTCCGATTCTCTCCCCCATCCCAGAGTGAGCGAGCGGCTCTGTGGTATTTAGTTGCTGACTGGGGCTAAACCACAAGGTTACACAATTAAAGATACTCTCAAAATGTGTAAGAAATACAGAGCCATGAAAAATGGTAATGAGCAGCAACAGATGTCATTGGAGCAATGATGAGACAGAAATTATGGATAGCAGTAGAACCTCCCAGCAGTGGGGAATTTTCAGAAGTGAAGGAAGAGTCTACAAGCAAGAACACCTTCAAACACCAAGGAATGAAGTGAATGCAAAGCATTTCTTCTTGAGATGGGAGAAAATCCTATGTGGAAACATGTATTGTTTGTGATAGCTGGTCGCTTTGTTACCAGATATGCTCTTTCTTAGCTGCTTTTCAGTGTAGGGTGGAAACAAGTTGTGTTTGAGAGAAAATTGCTGTGCAACTCTAAGGAAAATTGGGGGAGCAAGGAAAAAACCCAAACCAACCCAAACAAACAAAACCCCCAAACAACTTCTATGCAAAAGTGGTTCTACTTGTTATGCTTCCAAAGAAGGACAAATACACACACCTTCTGTTTTAATGATCCTTGTTTCTTCTATTCTTCATCTGTGGGCTTCAGTATGGTATGAAATCTTAAGTTCATCTTCTAACTCTCTGTTTCTGAAATCCCCGTAACTAATGCAGTATTTATTAAATTTCTCCATATTCTTTTTTCCTTTAGAGCTATGTTAAATTAATACAAATTCACAAGAAATAAAAAGGTACTATGGATAAGTATAGACTTGTAGAGATTTCCCCACTCTCCTGTCTTTCATCAGCTAATACTCTTCCATGGTTTACTGATGCAGTAGTGCTAGACAAACTACTATGCAAGGGCAAATGTGAATTTAGGGAAAATGAAATGTAAAACTTTTCTAAAGTAGCAGAGCTGAGACCTGGACTAAACTTTGGAGTTTTTATGAAGGCTACCAGGATCTGGTGATGTAGTGTGAAAGTAATGAACAGAACAGCAGTGATATTGTAGTGCTACTTAAAACTTTGTCTTGAAAATAATGTAAAATATTTTACTATTTGTTGTGGTTCAGCCTCAGTTGGCAACTAAACACCACGCAGCTGCTCGCTCACTCCCCCCACCCCCGTGGGATGGGGGAGAGAATTGGAAGAGCAAAAGATAAGTACAGTTTAATAATTACAATAAAAATAATTATAATAATGATGATAATGACAATAATGATAATATAATAAAATGGAAAAGGAAAAAACCAGAAACTCAAACGATACAACCACTCGCTACCCGCTGACTGATGCTGCCTGTCCCCAAGCTGTGATTGCTCCCCCAGGTAACATACTGGGCATGACGTTACATGATATGGAATATCCCTTTGGCCAGTTTGAATCTGCTCTCTCAGCTGTGCCCCCCCCCCTCCCGGCTTCTTGTGCACCTGGCAGAGCACGGGAAGCTAGGAAAGTCCTTGACTAGTACAAGCACTGCCCAGCAACAGCCTAAACATCTGTGTGTTATCTCAACATTGTTTTCGTGCTAAGTTCAAAGCACAGCTCGATGCCAGCTGCAGTGAAGAAAATGCACTCTATCCCAGCTAAAACCATGACATTATTGAAAATACTTAATTACCAATCTAAATGTGCAAGGACTGGCAGTGGATTTTAGTGAACTAAGTACAAATACTAGACTAAAGAACAGAAGTTTCCTAGGAATGGGAGAGACTTAACTGGATATCTCAATTTACTGAGGGAATCATTGGTCCTAATGTTGGTCTGTTGTACTTCTCAAGTGTTTCCAGCAGGAGATCTCACACTGCTGGCAAATGTTCATATTTTTTTTCTTAGGTGCTATAACAGATAGGCATCCAGTTTCTCTTCTGGTTCAGATGCTGTAATGTCTGAGAGGTAATAAAAACTCATTTAAACTTTCTACCTCTGGAGCCTGAATGATTTGCTCATCACATATGTGGAAGACTCAAGTCCAGTGGTATACTTAATTTCCATTGCAAATTACCATACAGTTTCCCAATGAGTGGAGAAACATGCATGGCATAAATTTGTGTACTGCAGACACGGTGGATGATGTAATTACATGTGAAATGTAATCCTGACACAGATTCACAGACTGGTTTGGGTTTGAAGGGACCTTAAAGATCATCTAGTTCCAACCCCTCTGCTGTGGACAGGGACACCTTCCTCTGGACCGGGTTGCTCAAAGCCCCATCCAGCCTGGCCTCCAACACTTCCAGGGAGGGGGTATCTGCAACTTCTCTGGGCAAAAGTGTCTCACAACTGTCATTGTGCATGTGTGTGTATGTGAAATTCCTTATAGTGAGTCTAAATCTACCCTCTTTCAGTTTAAAACTGTTGCTCGGGGAACCCCAGAGCTTGATGCAGTACCCCAGGTGGGCTCCTGAGAGTGGGATAGAGGGGGAGAACTGCCTCCCTTGACCTACTAAAGCATTTATCTTTTAGATACTTCAGTAAACTTTTTCACTTCATTTTGCATTTCAGTTTGGGCTTGCTTGTTTATTGTATCTTTTACTGCACAAGTAGTAAGGTCTTTTGCAGTGATTTTTACTGTAGAAACATGAGGGTGATTCCAGGACTACGATCTCTTCTCAATGTGGGGCCATTGTAATGGTTTCAATGCCCTGTCAGCTCTTATCTTGAAAAGAGTGTACAGGCAAAATATTGCTAGTCCTTAAATTGAACTTGTAATGGAAGCGTTACATTTTTAAAAATGAAGCTTCTGTAAGAAATGCTAGTACTTAATGGAATTCACTTAGGTATTATAAAACCATACCTTGCTAGAGATTGGTACTGTTCTTATCTATATGACTTGCATTAAGGTTGCTGATGTAGGGTTCATCCAAAAGAACCTCTTTCAAACCAACCCCCACTCCACCTACCACCTTGGTGTCAATCTCCATCACCCTACTCTCCTGTGCTGTTGTTGTAGAAAATATTCTCAATACTGGTTTGCAGTTGCCGATAAAAATTCAGTGTCTAAATATATTATCACAGTATCACTGTTTAAACAGAGTGAAACAATATAGCAAATGACTTGGCAAATCATTTTTTTTGAGCTAAAGGACCAAATTTATCAAAATGGAACTAGAGAAATCAAAGGCTGAGTAGTAGGGGACTGGAACTGTTGTACTGGTTATTAAAAAGAAAACAAAAATATGTGCTCAGCTGCTTAATATGAAAACATATGTCCACTTCTAGACAGCCCATACATTGCATTGCTCCTTGTAGGTAACCCTTTTAACAGTGTAACCAGGGTGATGAAGTTAACCAACCATGGATGCTGCTATACTGTCTGACTGAAAATTAAGTCTGGGGACAATCAGTGTATTTGATCTATATTTTAGTCATTAGTTAATCATTAGACAATGTGTTTCTGTCAAAACTCCTCTTTTAAGGCTCAAAGCCTAATTTCTAGATCCTAAACCCCCACTTTTAGGGTCCAAACCTCTGTTTTAAGGATTAAGCCTTATTTATAGGTAGCAATGGTTCAGGGAATAAATGGTTGGGCGTTACTAACACAATGTACTGTAGCTCAACAAATGTTGGGGCCCAGAGCCAAAACTTAGCCAGGATAATGAGGTAGCCTAAACAGGAACGGCCTGTATGATGACTAAAACTTGTTGTTTTGGGGGAGTCAGAAAGGCTTCAAGATAAGAAGTGCCTAAACAAAGCTACGATGACATTTGACCTGAAGAAAAGCAGATGTACAGAACCATAAAGATAAGGAACTGCAGAGCAAACACTAAACCTAGAACAGACCATCTCTCAAGGACATTACGTATGTAGTCTCAGAACTGAGTTTACACAAAAGCAAGGGTTAACTAGTGGACATAGTGAGGAAGAGTATATCCTTTATCCAGAGACCCTTGACCTCCCAGAGACACCAACAGGCATGCACAAAATACATATTCATCATATGCAAATGTATATCTGTTATTGGAAAACTAATGAATATGTATATAGAGCATGTACTTAACCTGCACATTAGGAGGAGCGATCCCCTGTGTATCTGGTGCTGTGAATAAAGAATGCCTGCCTTTTAACACTACATTGGTGTTATGAGGTTTATTTTCGATTTTGGTGATAACAGGAATAATTTAATATTTAATTTCAGGGTATCTGTTTTTCCTAAAATAAAAAGAAGCTCTTATTTCTTATGGTGCTAATAGAAAGAATTCTTCATGATGCCTATGAGTTAGGTAGTAATCTTAAAGATGTTATTCAGCTTTTAGATGACTTGTCATCCTTGTTTAAAGGCACAAGGGTTTGTAAAATTCAGAACAGTGTTGAGGGAAATGACCATACATGCTACTTGGATATGAAGTTGTTGGTCCTTCCAATAACGTGGGCCTGGTTGTTTTTACTGCAATTGACTGTTGAATGATTATTCATAGGCAATTTACTTTAGCAGGGTGCTTCTATCACATATGCCTATAGTGATAAGGTCATAAAAATGATGTGTTCTATAATCCACCCTATGCAATATGAAAACACCTGTGTCAAGAACCTATTTTAGATACTGCCGTCAAAACTAGAAACGCAAGCCTTCATTTATCAAATATTCAGTAGGAATAAAATGGGGATACCAAAAGTGCTCATCTGAATTTGTTGTTCCCTCAAAGCTGTGGGTGTTGTTTGACTGTGATTCCCATCTGAAGGTTAGAAATGTGGTTACTTCTCAGATAGGGACTGATTTCCTGTAGTCAAACATAGCATTCAGTGTGCTTGTGTTGTAAGATCAGCAGTTGCTGCTGAAGCATGAGGCACTTCATTTATAGCTAGTTTAGCTTTTTCAGTAGAAGTGATAGGGGAGTAATCGCTCTCTAATGCTTTGACTAAGCCATCACTTGGAAGGGGTGACTTGCATTATCTCAGCTTGCAGATTCAATACTCAAACAGGTTTTAAAAGGCTGGAAGCTGCTTTTCACAGACCACCAGAGTGGAAATTGCCACATTCCCGGTCATTACCACGTAAGTGGTGGTTTGATTTTTCTGAAAACATCTATTTATCAAGAGCCGCTTTGTAAGAAGATGTTCCCAGCCAGTGGGTCAGATTCCCAGTGAAAACTAACTCTTCCTTTTGAATAGCCTGTGTTTTTTTAACTTACCTAGGAGACAAAGTTTGATCTAATCACACAAGAAAAAAACGTCATGAGAATGGTGAAAAATATTATTCTTGGCAATTCAGCAGCATAGTTTTTTAAGGTAAGATAAATGTTAGCGGTCACTGTATGTGGCGCTTCTAAGTGATGTCATTCCTCTAGTCCTTATTCTAGGAATTCTGTGCAGATTTCCCAGTGTATCTAATGCTGAATATTTTTATATTGTATCTGGTTGCTTATACAATAGATTTGTGTATCAGAAAGATAATTATATAAGGATATAATTACCTCTGAGGAATTAAAAAAGGATAGACTGATACTTGACCCAGTTTTCTTCTCTGTTTATATTTTAAGTTTACTTTTGTCTGGCTTGGTTTTTGTTGTAACCAATTTCAGTCTTAAATCTTACAGGGAGAAAAGTAGACAATCAGCAGTGAATTTGCCTTTGCCTGATGGTTCAGCAACATACTCTTTTTAATCTTTGGAGATGGAGGTGGTCGCAATCTTAGTGTTCAAACTCTGTATCAGGCCTAATGGAAGACTAAATTTTTGCTAAAACAGACATTAAACTGTGTGATGCCATGTAACTAGATGTGACCCTCAGCAATTACAAAAACAATGTCAGAAAACCTAGTGGTGTAATAATTAGTCGAGGGTTAGATGACAAAGGGACTGAAAATAAGACTGAATGAAATCGTGGAACAGTAGATCTCAAGTTAGCTCAAGAACTGTATAGTTCACAACTTCTATCACACTTAGAGCAGGGAAGTTATTACAAAAATAATCTGTAAGATGTCTGTCTGAATAGTTAATAGATGAAGTGTTAAACGGTATTTTAGCACATAGAACATTTACAAGAACAATACTTTTGTCTGGTTTGTGCGTACCTAAATGGGTTGTTTTAGGAAGCTCTTACTCAAAGCTCAAGTAATGAGATGTTAGTCTATAAGTGAATGCTTATATTTTGTGCTTCCACATGATTTCTTCATTTAAATGGTTCTTTAATAGTAGAGAATGCATAACATGACTTAAATTATTGCTCTTACCTCTTCATCTCTGAAAATCAGTGGCCTACTGTAAAACTGACCCTTATAAGGGGTGGGTGGAATTAACCATAGCACCATGTCAGTTTGAATGCCATGCAAAACCAGATTTGCAGCATGAATGTCAAGCTCTGATTGAAAGATGATGGATGTGCAGCAGTGCAATGCTGTAGCAGGGGGACAGAGTGCTCTGGCGCAGAAAAGCAGCAGGCAGGTAGCACTTGGGAGTTGCCGTTGTGCGAAGGGTGGGGAGAAAATGTTGAACTGGTGAGTAACTAAAAAGGCAAAAAAACCTTCTGTGAGTTTTTTAATATTAATGCCTAACAAAAGGTCAGAAAAATTTCCACAGCAAAATGAGCTGTGGAGAAAGATATGTAGATATTTTTCACATAACTTTAATATTCAGAGTTGGCATGTCTTCCCCTCAGTGAATAGTCTATACAGGGAAATGTGATCTGAAATTGTTCATGAATGTAGGTCAAATTCAAACAGAAATAAGGTTTCCAGTGTAGGATTATAAATGATGAATAGTGGTGTCTTAAGTAGGCCAAACCTTAAAGTAATCATCCGATATGTGGGTGAGCAAGAATCGGTTCCTTGCACTGCCTTAGTACATGTAAATTCCCGCTTTTTAGCGGAATTATTGTACACATCATTCTGTGGGCTTTTCTTTAAGTCCTGCCTGTTAACTCTCAATTTCATGTAAATAATCATGCAGGAATGGCAACTAAATTGTAGGTAGCCTACTTCTAATGGTACTTCAAGCTGTGATGAATGGATAAAGCCCTTTGGTATCCTAAAGATAGGACAGTGCTTAATTTGTGGAGTTATTCCTAGGGTCCCTTTGACTTAGTGTATTTTGAATTATTTGGAGTACATCTGTTCCACATTTCTCGGTAATGTGTTAATCCTTTATGGAGCTGAGAATCCTGTAAAACTGGGGAGAGGAGAGGAGGAAGAGGAATCAACCACCTCTGTGTTGGTGTAGCCAGCAAAAAGCCTTTGGACCTTTGAACTTTGAAAAATCACCACTTATGCCTTTTGGCATGCTTTAAGTTGTGTGTTAGTCAATGATTGTAGATATAATGTGGTGGATAGATGAAAGTCTACATTGACTTATTTTGTATGTAGGGTATTCAGCCATTCTGGGGGCTAATTAACATTCACTTCTGAATTTAGTATTTCTGTGAAATGGCTTCCTCCATTTCATAATTACAAGCTGACCACAGGAGAGGCATTAGAGTTCATTTGCAGCGTCTTCAAAGACACTGACTATACAAACACAAACCAAAAGTTTCAAGAGACTATGATAATACAATACAGGAAAAAAACCCAGATATATGCTTGTGAGGAACACCCTTGTCTCCTTCATTTGCCAGTGTTGTATATACATGCTTATTAGAATTTTTTTGTAACCACTAAAAAATATGAAGGAATTCCTTGAACCTCCTGTTTGTTGTGATATTTTGTTCATGAGTTTACATTTAGACTGATGACTCACTGCAAAGTAAGCAATTGGGGCATAATATGTGTCATCATCAGTTTATAATGGGCGAGAATTAGTTTTCCACAGCATATTACTTAATTATTTTGAAGCTTTACTGTTTTGTGTTGTATACTGTATCACAGAGTAATCTACAAAACCTCGGTTGCTGCTGTTCTTGTAGTGTCTAAATTCTGGAAATGAGAACACAGTATATGCTGTTCCCATTAAGTATAGTTGTAAGATATGAAGAAAATTAAATAAAATTTTGTGTCTTTTTAAACTGTCTTGCCCTGTTGCTTGCACTGTGTAAGTGTCTCTCGTCTAGGCTGGCTAATACTATGTTTGTATTTTATTCATTTGACTTCCAGACAGGTATTTGTTCACTGAAAAATAAACTCAGAACTAAGTAATACCTGGGCACCCGGACAGTTTGGAAAGGCTAACAAAGAAGAGTTTGCATGCACATACTCACTAAGGCTTTCTGTTTTCACTTTATGAGAAAAAGATAGGGCTATGAATAATTAAAACATGACTATATTGAGTGGCTGCAGAAAAGTATTTACATTACAAATACAGTCTGCCTTTTATACAAAAGAGCGATTAAACAAAATATGTTGATGTCTTTTTGGAAGTTTTGAAAGTAAAATACAGCTTATTCACATTCATTGCACTTATGTATTCACTTCCAATCAATATTCAGCTGGTCAGATGTTACTAATAGAATTTACTGACAGAAATCTTCACTAAAGAGTTATGAACTTCAAACTCTTGTCTTTGGCATAGGTCATTTCAATCTTAGAAACTATAACTGAACCTTAATTCTGTTGCACAGCTAGGTCTGCATATTGGTTAACCAGAGTGATACAAAAACTGGAACAAACTACTACTTGAGCTCCAGGGGCTGGATTCAAATGAAGCTGAGAGCATGTAGTGCTGAAAACTTGATAAATGGCAAGCTACTGCTAACATGTGCATCTAGTACAAAGCTGTTTGCAAATGGTTGGTAGACCTCAGGGGTGGGGGGTGGGGGTGTTGATGATAAATTGAACTAGTACTAATCAGTAAAGATGTTTATACAGCTAGGTGTAGTGCTGGATTTTTTGTTTAGGATGTATGGCCATGGCAAGATTTGTTTCCCAAATGCTTTCTAGGGTAACTTTTCATTTGTCAGATGATTGAACAAAATTAGTGCTTTGAATGTTGAGCTAGACATCTCTGTACCCCTTAATCAGGATGGTACAGAAAAGGAAGAAAACCCACCACTTTTTCAGGAGGCAAATTTCTGTTCTATAAAGATTGTATTGCATCCACCTGTCCTTTTCCTTTTCCCCTTCACACCGCAGTGTTTAGGCTTGAGACCAAGTGAGGATTATGCAATCAAACTTTGGTATTGAAGCAGTTCCTCATTTGGCTCTCTCCAGTGTAACTTCTCCAGTCTTGGAAGCAAACCAGAGGTGTAGAAGTGAGGCTGGTGTTGGAGGTATTTAATGTACAGGTTGTACGTTGATTTAAAGGAGATGTAAGGGTTTTGGATGCTATGCTGTTGCTGCTAGGAATGAGAAGGGACTGAAGATTTGAGTGTTACATGGGGTTATGAAAACCAGATAAGTAAATGGCTTGCCCTGAATCATTCTAAATACAGCATTGCGCATAATTGGATGGTAGAAAAACTTGATGTTTTCAATAATATCTTTGTTTACATGGAGTCTTTCTAGATAAGTACCCATGGATATGAGGTATATCTTTATTTGGTTATAACTCTTTATGTGTATAATTTCTGGATTAAAAACTATATCACTCCTGAAGCCTGTTTTATAGTGTAACTTGACAGGGTGACATAGCATTATCTTGGTGATTTTTTTCTTCCCCAAGCATCTTATGTACACAAGGTGATATGCAAAGCTTTAAAGAATGTGATGGATGACTTTACAGAGCCTCACAAAGCCAAATGACATATCGTCACAGTCACAGTTGATCTAAGTCTCAAAGAAACTGAATGCAGTAGTCAGCTTTTTTTGTGATAGATGAGGTGTTTGGGTGCTTACCTCTTCTCCAGGAGAAAAGAAACCTGAGGGACATGAAACTTGCACTCCCTTTTTACTAATCCAGTCAGAGCTGTACCTCATACTGGGCACAAACTTCCAGCTTACCTTATCTAAATAGCCTTTTGCTGTCAAGGAGTATTTTTTGTTCTGAAATGAAGTCAGACTTTTCCTTATTTTCAGTGATCATATCAAGAGGTCCATTTACTGTAGGAAAAGGTTGTGTAAAACTGGCTTTATGCAGCCTTCCATTGCAAAAAATGCCAGAAAACTGTCGTGAGAGAACTTCTGTAAGCACAACCATTAGCAGACTTTCAGTTATATCCCTCACAGTTTTGTAATACAGTGTGGTTTCACTGAAGTTCTGGGTTTGTACCAAAGCAATTATTACTGATTCAAAATAAGCGTCCCTGTCTTCCTTGCTTGCTCCAACAGGGAAGAAAGGCAAATTTGAGTAACCTTCCCATATCAGTATAGTCAACCCTAAGGAAAATATTCAGGCAGTTTGAGAGCTTTGTTCTAGTCTGTTTGCAAAATTCTGCAAGATAAACAGTTACTTGGTAGTGTGTTGCCTAACATAATATTCACATTTGCACATTCAGTAAATGGCTATTTTGCTGGAACAGAGGTGCAAATGAAAGGGGGTTAAAAAGACTGAGAACTAGTAGTTCTGGAACTTCTTCTCTGTGTATGAAAAGGCTGTAGCAAATAGAGGTCACTTCCTTGTGGTTGATTTTATTAGGTAATGAAACCGTGATTAAAACATCTTATGATAGCTATTCCCATATTTTGGCTTGTATTCTTAATTTCCTTGAAATAGCTTGAAAATGCTTTCTGTAGTCCTTGGAAAATAATATTTATCCTTAAACACATACCTTCTTTACAGTAATCGTAGACCAACGGTTTGTTAAATCACTGAAAATCAGTTTCACTATATTAAATTAGTAGTAAATGGAAAAACCAATGCTAGTATCAGTATTTCAAATCTGTGTTACCTTAAGCACAAAGATGCTGCATTGGTGACTGAGTACACTCATGCAAATGAAACAGATCCTTCTGTCCTTTTTTAAATATGGGTGGAAAAAGAATTAATTCAGAAGACCTCAAATTTATGGATAGTAAGACATGAATTGCATGGGTTATATATTGTATAAGAATATTTCTAAGGATCTATGTAGTTCTTGTTTAAACCAATGCAACATGCCATCTTCTTTGGAAGGTGTTAATCAAGAGTACTGTCTTTGCTCACTTACTACTAGTTTAATAAAGGCAGACATAGATTAAGAGTGAGGTAGCATGGGAAATGGGCCATTAACTGCAACAAAGTGCCAGTAATGTAAGGAGACATATTAATAATGACAATGGCAATGTCATTGATGAAAAATGAAACTTTTATGCTTCTGAAGTTTGGTGTGGTGTTTTTGGTAATTGCCCTTTCTCTGGTCTCCATTTACAGCTTTCTCACTCCTTTTTCTGTCTGGGTTATCTTATTGGAAATTAATACAAACCAACTAAAACTAAAATAGAAGGAAAATATCAGCAACTGTGATAAATCATCTGATGTGTACTGCAAGCATGTTGTCCACAGGCAATATTAAATCCATTGATAGGAAGCTTTTCTGAGGTATAAAACCATTAATTTTAACAGATGTAAACCTCAAATTCTGTATAAAGTCAATGATTAGATGGAATATAAATTGCTGCACAACTGGAACTTCACAGCACTCTTAGATATTAGGGTACCCCTCTATCAGTTTTTACTGATGAAGAGGGATGGAACAAAGTCTGTGCAGCAGATAAATCCACAGTTAAAGGTGAAATCTGCCCACAGAAAAGTATTCTCTAAATTAATACTTAAACTCTTGCTGTTTATGTCAATAGAAAGTATCCACATATCACCTCTTTATGGTCTATAGTGCAAGGTTTAGCTACCATGTTACTCTTACATGAAGGGAATTGCAATAGCAAAATACAAATTAATGAAAAATACAATTACAAATAATTACATACTAAATGGTCGTTTGTGCTATTTATTGTTCATTGTTAATATTCAACTGCATTAAATATTCCATTATTTATATATTAGCATTAGTGAAAAATGAATCTCTAGTTATAGGAAGCTGTTCCTAGGAATATTATGGCTATGTTCTTTGAAATGCTTCCAAAATTGACTCAAGTTTTTTGCTGAGATCCAAGTGAAGAGGGCTGTATGCTGTAGGGCTGAGCATTGCCAGAATGCTGTGGAGCAATATTCAGGAGGGAGCAATGCCAAAAATGGGGTGAATATCTTAAACTGAAACTTGGCTTGGTTGAAAAACTATAGTAAACTTAGAGTAAGCTTGATCCCCATCTGGAAGATGCAAGGGTTTCCCACAGCCTGTTATTTCACCATTTCTCACAACTTTCAAGAAAACCTTGAAACATAATGAGCATTAATGCAGCTTGAGGTAATCTTGCTGTGTGAGAAATAAAGATAAAAATAGCTCTCTCTGAGGTGGATTATCATCCAAATTGAGCAGCACAGGAGTCTTCCTTTCAGCTGTAACCCAGGAAGCGGTTGTGTCCCTACTGAAATTTTGGGAAGATGGCAAAGCAAACAGTTCAGTGATAGTAACTCCTGATCTCTCCTTGACAATACCTGGGTGAACATTTCATTCATGTTCCTTTAGAGCTTTTCCTTATCTCAGTTATTGCATTAGGCCTGACCTTGCTGCAGGTATGCAAGGTGAATAATGCTTTCCCTGCTTGGTACTGGTGTCCATCTAGAGAGATGGTTAACCCATTAATCTCTACCCTTGAGCTTGGTCATCCAGCCGTTTAACCTATCCATCCATCTAGAGTGTGACATCAAGTCTTGTATCCAAAGACCACTGTTTAAAGTCTTGCTAAAGACAAAGCAAATGCTATCTGGTATCTCCCCTTGTTCACAAATATGGTCATTTTATTATAGAAGGTGGTCAGGTTGCTCAGGCATTGTTTTCACCCTGTAAATCCTTGCTCACTGTTCCTATTTGCTTTTTGTTCCTTCATGTGTCCAGAACTGTGTTCCAAGAGGATGTGCTCCCTGGCTTCTTTTAGTCAAGCTAAGTGTATAACCTAAAAGCATGAGACTTCATGCAACAATGACAACATGGTAAATAGTCTGCTTGGTGTTGTATTTAATGAAGAGTTCTGTAAAAATGATTAACAGTGCAAGCTATCCTATTTGAGATGGATTTAGGTAATTAGTAGCATTAGAAAAAGGAAAAGTGTATCACTTAGAGCATAGCATGTATCAGTAAACTTGCAGGAGTAGTTTCTCTAGCCCTGGAAGTTGAACAGAAATTTGCTTCACAAGTAGTTTACATAGGGGTTTTCTCCTTTTTGAATATAGTTTCACATTTTGACTCTTGGTGAAATCAGTGTGTTTTGTTAATGTGGGACAGAGCTGAGAGAACGAGGGTATGAGACAATCTTCATGTAGTTCTTCCAAGGTTCCTGGCAGAGCCTAACTTTCAGTCCCTGTAAGAATATTAATCTACATGGATATATGGGAATATTGGTACAGTAATAAGACTCTGCTAACCTCTTAGAAAAGATATATATTGGTAGAAGATTGATTCTCTAGAGTTACTTATATAAAACTAATTTAATTATATTGGGTCTGTATCTTCCCTGTGCACTTTTGCCTTTTTCTGTAACTGAACTTACATTAAAACTGGATGTATTTTGATTGCATATCTAGTGAACTGAGGGTACTGTAGTATGTTTCCTTAACTTAAAATGTAGGCAGGGTTGGATTTTTATTTATTAAATGCTTTGAAGGTACTGGGAGCTTCATACTAGTTAAATACAACAGATCCAAGATGCCTGCTTTGCAGAGTTGTCTGAAAAGGGTGGAGAAGGGCATGTATAAGGCCACATTTTTGTACAAAATGAGAATGTAAATGAAGTAACAGCTTTGCTCATTCACTGTTTAATTGTGGGTTGAGACAGCCTGAAGCTCCAGTACTCGGAGTGGGTAAAAAGCAAAGGGTAGCACTTAACTGAGTTCAGTAGTAGTGTCGCCAGGTGTTGAGTTATGTTTGAGTTGTGTAGAAGAGGCTGCTGATTCTTCTGTAAAGATGTTGCTTCAGTTTTGTGTTCTATGTAACTAAAGCAGATGGTGGAAAAAAGGCTGCCTTTGAAAGAGAATGTTAATCCTAAAGATATGGAAGTGATCAAACTTCTTGGGCAAAGACTTGTGACCACATTTGTGTTGATTTGCTGTGGCTTAACCCCAGCTGGCAACTAAGCACCATGTAGCTGCTCACTCACTCCCTGCCATGGAGGGACAAGGGAGAGAATCAAAAGAGTAAAAGTGAGAACTTGTGGGTTGAGGTAAAGACAGTTTAATAAGTAAAGCAAAAGCTGCGCACACAAGCAAAGCAAAACAGAATTCAGTCACTACTTCCTATGGGCAGGCAGGTGTTCAGCCATCTCCAGGAAAGCAGGGCTCTACCATATGTGACAGTTGCTTGGGAAGACAAATGCCATCACTCTGAATGTCACCCCCCTTCCTTCTTCCTCTGTTTGATATGCTGAGCATGATGTCAGATGGTGTGGGATATCCCTTGGGTCAGTTGGGGTCCGCTGTCCCAGCTGTGTCCTCTCCCAGCTTCTTGTGCACCCCCAGCCCACTCGCTGGTGGGGTGGGGTGAGGGGCAGAAAAGGACTTGACTCTGTGTAAGCCCTGCTCAGCAGTAACTAAAATATGCCTGTGTTATCAACACTGTGCTCAGCACAAATCCAAATACTAGCTACTATGAAGAAAATTAACTCTATCCCAGTCAAAAACAGCACGCAGCTGAAAGCCGACTTGGAGACAGTTAGATGGATACACCCAACATTGAAATATAGGTGAGATTGACTTGAAAGTGATAATGCAAAAAATCCCTAATGCTGGCAAATATCTGCAGAGCCTTTAATGAGCTTTTTCTAAAGGACAAAATTCAAGGGCATCACAACGTTCTATCGTTTCATACAGAGTAAGCACTGTAATAGTTTTGCCACTGCAGCCAGTCTGTGTATTTTTACATTAATTAATTTTTATTGAAAAAGGATACTTTAAGTAACTGCAATGGATTTTTCACTAAAACAAATATTTATTTTGCAAAAATCAATGCGTTTTAATTTGTGCTGCTACATTGTGCTGAATGTCATGTATGCAGGCAAGTGCTTTGGGTTGATATGGAAGAATATGAAGAAAGAAAAGACATTTTTCATTGGAACATCCTTTCTATTTCATCACTCTTTAATGCCTCTACATCAGTTGTTCCTTCCTTTCAGGCCAGTTGCTTTTCTCTTCCAATAGAGCTTTGCAAGTGTTTTTCTTAAATTCTCTGTAACTGTTCTCTGACTTAATTTCACATCCAAAATATCTTAATGTGTAATTAGAAAATTCCACATACCTCTGCTCAGTGTGCCAGTTCAGAGCACTTTTCAGTGCTGTCCTACTCAGCACAGTGTTTAGATGGAATTGTTTGCTTGAACAGTTATAAGTAAAGACTGAGCCTGTGGCTGCTATGGCATTTTGTGCTGATACTGTTGGTCAGTCCTAACAGCATTGTCTATTCATGATGTTTTAGTCTTAAACTCTGACTTGCCTCAAGTGCCAAAGCTTGATCAGCTGTCGAAGTGCTAACTGGTTAGGATTAGTTTACTTAAAAGCTATGAGAATAAAGTGATTTCGTTCCTTGAGTGTCTGTACCAGTGCTAGTTACAGCTATGGCTCAAGTGCGTTTTTGGGAAACAGGATAGTTAACGTCCTTTGGCCCCCTAAGGTGTTGAGCAGTGGGTAGGACTCTCATGCCCAACTGTCTGGGAAGCTCCAGAATAGTGTGTGTGATGAGCTATATCTCCTGAAGCAGTAAAACAGGATGGTAATGTTGTATCATCATTGCTCTGATGTATAAATGACAAACTTTGGGGAAAAAAAATTATATTACGGTCTCTCGCTTTCAGTATGAAATGTATGTAAACATTATTATATGTGTTACAATAATATATAGTGGTAACTGAATTAATGGTATTTATGTGCAGTGAGGATGCTTCCTTGAGTTTTAAGCAAGATTAAGCTGCAGATGCCTAAAACAACTAATTAAGGATACGTTACAGCATTGCTTAATAATAATCTACCCTTCCCTGTTAGAACAGCTTCTTGTTATCTGCCTTAAACATGTGTGTTTTTACTGAGAAGGCAGGTAAAAAAGTTATCCCTGAAATATATTTCTATTATATGTTCCCTTATGTTTCAAATTGAGTAAGTGTCTTCTCCTTTTATCCTACAGAAGGGAAGCAATGTGTGTTCATTAAGACAAGAGAATGTGAGACAAGATCCATGTGCTGGATTTTGAGAGAACTGTCTGTGGAGGTAGTCACTTTGTTCAATTCTGTGGCTCAGTAAAGCAATTTGTCTTGGTTTGTCTTTAGATGCACAAGGAAGTCCTGTTCAAGAGGTTGTTTTCTGTCCTAAGCTGAGTCTATATATGCATCCTGGCATTACTAGATGTTGTGGTTTAGCCCCGGTCAGCAACCAAGCACCATGCAGCAGCTCGCTCACTCCCCCCTGGTGGGACGGGGAAGAGAATCGGAAGAGTAAAAGTGAGGCAACTCATGGTTTGAGATAACGGCAGTTTAATAGGTAAAGCAAAAGCTGCACGCAAAAGCAAAGCAAAACAAGGAATTCATTCACTACTTCCCATGGGCAGGCAGGTGTTCAGTCATCTCCAGGAAAGCAGGGCTCCATCACGTGTAATGGTTATTGGGAAGACAAACACCATCACTCCAAATATCCCCCCCTTCCTTCTTCCCCAGCTTTATATGCTGAGCATGACGTCATATGGTGTGGGATGTCCCTTGGGTCAGTTGGGGTCAGCTGTCCTGGCTGTGTCCCCTCCCAGCTTCTTGGTGCACCCGGCAGAGCATGGGGAGCTGAAAAAGTCCTTGACCCCAGTGTAAGTGCTACTTGGCAATAACTAAAACACCTCTGCATTACCACCACTGTTTCCAGCAAAAATACAAAACATAGTCCCATACTAGCTACTACGAAGAAGTTTAACTCTATCCCAGCTGAAACCAGGACACTAGAGTAGCTGGTGACTTGGAATGAAAGCCTATTCTAGATCTAGGGAAAACAAGACTTTATCTCCATGCTTTCTGAGAAGCCACATGTGACTATTTCTGCATGGTTTCTCTGAGTAATATGAAATCCATTAGCAAGTACCTTAGTCCTATGGGAGTGGGAAGGCATTTCTAGCACCAAGTACACAAAGTAATGGGTTCCAGCCAAAGCTATTGCTGGGTGTGTCTAATCAAGAACAGTATATACCTGGTGTACCTTGTGTTCAGAGTTAAACTTCCGGTTGTGAGGTTTCTCCTGAACTTGAAAACGTCTCCTCTTCAAGTGACTAGTCTATAGAAATGCGGATTATAACATTGTATGAGCGGAGGGGGGAAAACAGTTACTTCATGTATTTCCTATGGATAATTTAAGGATCTTGTCACTTGATAGATCTGGAGACAACTGTCTTAATCTGTAGGTTGGTGACTTTCTTCATAGAAAACTCTTTAGTTTCAATCTTAAATTTTTTAATCCTATGCTCCTGCCTGCTTTAGAGCACTGTTTTAATCTCCTTCCAGAAGGAGTCTGTAGGTGGTTCTCTGTATGTTGTCTTTACCTCCAATGTGCTAAACCCCATGGAAGAACAGACTGGCTTAGCATTGGTTGTTATGGCATTTGCTAGTACCTTGCTGTGGACAGTTAGTGTGAAAGAACCAGGTTATGGGAAAATCTTGGGGTGTAGATTACGTAGTTTATGCTGTCAGTATGTGGCTGGTTTTTGCATTAATTGGTAGACGTAGGTGAACAAAAGTGAGTGAATTCTTCCATAAACCATGGGAATATATCTTAATCGCTCTGTTTTTAGGGCTTTATAGATTAAATGCAAGGCATATGTAACATTTACGGAAGAGGAGTTTCGTTTGGTACTTCATACTGGTAACAAACTACATGCTACAGTAGTCTGTACTGTATGATCTGGTACTATACTAGTACCAGACAACATGCTACAGTAAATATTATGGATTACAGTAAACCAATTTAATTTCTATGAGATGCAGATGTTTAATCAAGTGAGCTGGTTCCCCACTGACCTGGCATTACCATCTTGAGTAATTTTCCCAACTTGCAGTGTTTTGTATGAACTTGTCAAAGTAAAAATAACAGCTGCCTACTCTTGAGTTCTTCCATTGTAGTATTCTGAGGAAAGAATCGCTTTAGTTCATACAAAGTATTTGACACTGTCCCACATGTCATCTTTGTCTCTAAGTTGGAGACACATGGATTTGATGGATGGATCACTTGGTGGGTAACGAATTGGGTGGATGGTGGCACTCAAAGTTGCTGTCAATGTCTTGATGTTCAAGTGGAGACCGTGATAATGAGTGGCGTTCTTTAAGGTTTGGTAGTGGGACTGGTGCTGCTTAACATCTTTGAGGTAGTGGACAGTGACCTTGGCAGGCTCGCCGAGCTGTGTGGTGTGGTTGGTGCACTGGAGTGAAGGGACACTATCTAGAGGGAACTTGACAGGCTCGAGAGGTGGGCCTGTGCAAACCTCATGAAGTTGTGAATGTGGGTTGCAGCAATCCCAGCACAAATACAGGCTGGTCAGAATGGATTGAGAGCAGCCCTGAGGAGGAGGACTTGATGGTGTTGGTTGATGAGAAGCTCAACGTGACCCAGCAATGTACGCTTGCAGCCCAGAAGGCCCACCCTATCATGGGCCTCATCAAAAGAAACATGGCCAGCAGATTGAGGGAGCTGGTTCTCCCTTTCTATTCTGCTGTCATGGGACCCCACCTGGAATACTGTGTCCAGCTCTGGGGCCCCCAATATAAGAGGGGCATAGACATGTAGGAGCGAGTCCAGAGGGAGGGCCATGAAGATGAGAGGTGTGGAACACCTCTTCTGTGAAGACAGGCTGAAAGAATTGAGGTTGCTCAGCCTGGAGAAAAGAAGGCAAGGCTTTGGGGACACCTTATTGCAGCCGTCCAGTACCTGAAGGGGGCCTACCGGAAAGCTGAAAAGGGACTTTTTAAAAGGACATATAGTAGTAGGACAAGGGGTAACAGCTCTAAACTGAGAGACCGTAGATTTATATTAGATATAAGGAAGAAATTCTTCACTGTAAGGGTGGGGAAGCACTGGAACAGGCTGCCCAGAGAAGTTGTGGATGCCCCATCCCTGGCAGTGTTCAAGGCCAGGTTGGTTGGGACTTTGAGCAACCTGGTCCAGTGGAAGGTGCCCCTGCTCATGGCAGAGGGGTTGGAACTAGATTATCTTTAAGGTCCCTTCCAACCCAAACCTTTCTATGACACAAATGTTGATAATAGTGTGGTGGGGAGAAATCTGAAAACCAACATTAGGGCTATTAATGATGTGAACACATCCTGCTTGAAAGTTTTCAGGACTTTGAGAATGGGGAAAAAGTCAAACAAATGTATTCTTAAACCACAGTTGAATTTTTGTGGGGGTAATAATCCCTTTTTTCAGAAAATTTTCATGGGCTAGTTTTACTTTGTATGTTGTGACTCTCAAGATCTCACATTTAGAAGTAACTTTTGAGAGTTTTCTAATTCAAGCAAAAATATTTAAGTAGTTATTAATGTAACCAACCACTGTTAGTATTTTGTAATAATGTTCGTAATATACAGAAAATATTTGTGAATTGATGCTAAGAGAGGAAAATAGTAATTCCAATGAAACAGGAATGAAGGGACAAAGTTCTTCGGTAAGACCAAATAAAACCAGGAGTACTTATACATACTTGGCTGGGTGGACTGCGGGGTGGGTCTGCAGGCAGTCAGAGCTATTGCTACATGTGTAGATGCGGAGAGGGTGGCAGGAGATGAGCTTCCCTTATGGATGTGACCCATCAGCATCTGGAGATGCTGCCTGTGGGAGTGCACACTGTTGCTTGGCACATATGGTGGATGAACCACCCTGAGTAAAGTGATGCTCTGGTTCTGCTATTAGAAGCTTTATTAATTCAAAGGATCAAGAGCTATGCTATAAAAAAGACACTGCTGAAGATTAAAACTTTACCTTAGAGCTTTTCTTGTACTTTATGTTTATAGATACTTTATCTAAAGCTTTTTTCTACTGTTAAAAATAGCTTTCACTGTGCAAGTACTTTATTATTATTTATTGCTTATATAATGTTTTTACATTAAGCATTTGCTGCGGTTTTCCTCTTAATCCCGTTTCGTGTAAAAGTATCTTCAATAAAACAAGAGCAGCAGCAAAATGTTCATCTTGCCACTTACAGCTATATTCATCCAGCTCATGGCCTTGCTTCTAGAAAATTGTACCACTTGCTGTGACTTACATTATACTACTTCTTTATCAAGGCTCTTTCTTGTGTATTGGATGAACTCCTTCATCCTTTGCAGCTTCAGTGAGTAGGAGAGAGAACAAGCAGCAGTGACTGTTGTTAAAGATGCTTTTAGCAGATAAAAAAATATCTATGATGAAGTATGAAAGGCTGAAAATAGGACAATGAGGGACTGAACTGAATGACATGTGTTAAGAAAACAGTGGCTCTCAAATATATATTTGAGAGAGGTTGCTGGAATTCCCATCCTGTGGAAGATTCCCTCTGCATATCTCAGTGCTTGTTTTTCCACAGCTGTGTGGTCTGTTGGTATTCTGCGAAGTTTTTGTGGCTGCTAGATATTACATACTTAGAACTTCTTAAAAAAATAGTAGTTTGTATATTTTTTTGACCTGATGTTTATGTCAGTCCTTCATTCTCTGAATACCCTGACTTGCACTTGATAAAATTGCTGAAGTTTGCACAAAGTGGAATTTACCTTTTACCAGTTGAACTGTTGCAAGAAGAGAGTATGATGTGCTACAATCCTTCTAGTGCCAGCTCCTGATTTTTCATTTCACTTGCATATTAAAATCTTACTTTGTTAAAATTAAGCTGGAATCTGATATTCAACCTTGGCCAAAATAAGCTACTACAGAGGGTGGCCAAACCAACTTTTCCTAAAAATGCAGAGCTAAGTTGCTCAGTTGATTTGTTCCTTTATTCTTTTGGCAAAACCCAGACCCTCTGAGACAGTACTTATTTGACCAGCAAGGAAATATTGGGCAAACTTGCTGCCATCATAAACATATTTTCTCGGTGATATTTTACTACAAGTCAGAAGAACCAGGAAATTTGACTTTGCAAGCTGGCATTCTCTTACCTGGGAAGATACAAATTTTCTCTAGGAATAATATTAAATAGTCTATTTAATTATTTTTGATGTAACATTGAGAAAAAACAGAAGGGTATGAACATAAATTTCAGTGGTTTTGTTCTAATTTTGCTCAACAAAAACAGCTCATTTTTTAAATCAGTGTCTTTTCTGGGATGTTGCAGACGCAAAGATTTTCTGCTTTAACCTAATCCTCACTGGAAAATACAGGCTCTGTAAAGAGAGACGGGAGGGATGAGGATCAGACATGACAACAGATGCTGTTGCTGTCCCCAGCCATTTGCTCCATCGCTTTGATGGATGTTTCTGTCCCCGAGGCAGGGATGTCTGCTCAACTCATGAATCAGGTCCTGAAGAGCAGCAGTTTTCAGTCTGGCGTAGTATGGTAACTAACTTCTGTTTCAGTTTGTCATACTACAGAGGGCTAAATGCATAATACGAAGTGATGCGAGAGCAGATTTGCAAGCAGATCAGATATGGTGTCTCTGGGACAGCAACATCTGGCACAGAGGTGGGCCATGAAGGGAGGCAGCCGCAATCTTAGTGGTCCAGTTCTAGCCTGTTGCTGCAAATTTCTCAGTGTATAAATGATTATAAAGCAAATGATGGAATTAGTTAATTACTTCAGAGGTAAAAACAACTGGTATAACTATTTCTGTGTGATTTATGAAGAAAGGAAGAACAGGACAGCCTTTGTCTGCAACAGTAATAAATTTACTCCTTCCTTCCATTGGAAGACAGACCAGCACCTGGAACTCGTACAGCCTGCAAGATTTTAAGTTTTCTTAAGAAAAATCCACAACTTTACAGCTGTTATCTGTTGATAACAAAGTACATTATGAATTGGCATTTATTAAATGTCTCCTCACAAATTAACCTGGTTAACTACCTGAAGTTTCTAAAACTGACTGGAAATTGAAGAAACACTTTCTTCAAACACTGTTTATATACACCTTTTGATCTCCATATACAAAAATATGTAAATATAGTATGTAATTACAAGTTCATGCATATCTGTAAAGGAGGATCAAGTGGAGCATGAGAATATACCTCAAATAGGACATCATCTTCTGAAACTTACTAGAAAGACCCCAGACATGCCCGGAAGGTTTTTGAGTGTGTTGCTTTGTGTCAGGGAGTAGAATTGCAGTGAGGAGACTGCAGCTCCTGGAGGGCAGGAGCACCCCCCACCTCTGAATGGAGGGACTGGCAGGTCCTGATGATCTGACCTTGTTATGGTTTCTCAAGGTTTTGAAGGCACCCCACTTGAAGAAGCACAAGCAGGTGCAGTGGTCTGATGTCCTGCACTACAGAGTGGGACAGGATCAGAAGAACAATGATTATGTGCTGAACTTCTACCCTGAATACAGTTGAAACTAGTCATGAGCTTCTCTGACTTCTTTTGCCCTTAGACCTGAAGCTGATTTTTAAAAAATACAAATGGCACGGTTTATAACACATGTAATGTTTTCCAAGTAGGATTTATCGTACTTTAATATCAGTTATTGCCTCTTCAAGTAAAGCTTAGCCTTTCCTTTTATTTGCATACTCTTCTTTTAACTAGACAGCATTGAAATAATCTTGAACACATAATAGTTTTCTTGGGTCCTAAGACTCAATGGGATATATTAAGGTAAAAGCAGAGCAAGAATTCATTTAGGTATTTTTTCTTGTTTGGGAATGACTGATTAATTAGCTGGAGATTATTTCATTCACATTTGCTGCATTTTCTTCGTAATTTTTCTCATCTTTTCTCAAAAGCATGAGTAATTGTGCAAAATAAGCTTAGAATATAGATCAAGCCTATCCGAGTAGTCGTCGTCTTAAGTGGTGAAGATGATTTAAGGAATACTTATGTACTATTTTCTTGCTTTTATTTAAGCAAACTTGTATTATACTTCTAGCATTCTATGAAGTTTAAAAATTTTGAACACTTTTTATTTCTCTTGACACACAAAGCCCAGTAACTTAATGTTGGTTTTGCATGGAAATGAAACCTATAATTTAGTTTTAAATACTCAATTGCAATTCACTGGAATGCTTTTAGGTGATTTGGTGAACTCTGGAGGCTGTGGTGGAGACTCCAGATGTCATCCTATGAATTCCGTAAAATTCATTTTAGCCCTAGCTGCTGCTAATAACCTTTCTATACACCATTAAACATAATCATTCGATAGGTTTAATACAGACCCAGCAGGCTCTTCTGCTGGTGTTAAAAAGCAACTCCTGTCTTCAGCCAGCCCCAATTTAGGAGGAATGTTCTTTTTCATGCTTCAGCAGCTACGTGCTATGGATGGCTCGCAGGTCCGTTATATCCTGAAACTGATGGAACGATGCTGCTGCTGTGTCATACCATGTGAGACATCTTTAGAGCTGTCCCCTGCAGGTATCTGTGATAATGAATACCATGGGTGATTGACAAATTGTGGCAGCAGGGTCAGGAGGGATATCCCCATGTGAAGGCCTGAAGCTGCCGTGGAACCAGAGCAGTGCGAGGTTTCATTCTTTTGGCAGGCAAGTCTTAAATGATGAGATTTAAGTATGGCCTAGATATCATTAGGGAACTTCAGCTCTCAGAGTTGGGGGAGGGGGGGAGTGGAAAATGTTGCAACCTTGCATTTTTGAGAACAGATCTGAGAGCTCCTTGTTTCTTCTGCAGCCTTTAAGAAGTTATGTGGCCACTGTGTGTCTAAGGCATGCAAAATAAAAATTGTGTTAAAGGTGAAAGCTAGCCATCACTGAAAGCCAAGTGCTGCATGAGTTCAGTTTTCTTCATTAGGTTAAATTTTTATCCACAGTTGCTCAGACTTCCATTTCCCAGGCTGCCCTGGAAGGGCCAAATCTCCCCAGGAAGGACATGTTCCCAACAAACTAAGCAAGCCGAACATGGAGGTCTAGGTGGCTGTGGTTCTGCGAAACTGCAGCAGCACATGTCAAAGATATTCCAGTGCAGTATCTTGCTCTGCGAAAAAGGAAAACAAGATGCAAAAACGGCTTCAGTAAATGTTGCTACCTTTTCCAGCTGGTGCCGTATAGCACATCTGAAGGTTAAACAAATTTATGCTACCTTTTAATATCCTCAAATTCACAAGACCTTCATAGGCCAAAGTATTGCGCTGTGCCTGAATATATACTACATAGCAGTGTAATGGGCTATAACATAAGATTGTCTATAAAGCTTGATACTGGGCTAAAAATGGGAATATGGGCAGTATTGGAGCATGTAACTTCCAGGTTGGTGTGTGGGTGTGAGTTAGAGATGTCTAACTTTTTGATGTTCAAACTATGCTGCGTTATAAACTGCACCTTAAAGGATTCGGTTGGGAAACTAAATCATGTCAGTTTAGGCTCTTGCTTGGTTCTCGCTGATGTCGGAGTTCAACAGAATACTGCAGTTCTCAGGCAAATAGTTTTACCGACCTCTAAAATTGTTTGTGGAACCAAAAGCAGGAGGAAGATAGCAAACTGTAGGAGAGCCTGGCTAGAAATAACAGAATAAAAATGCTGTCAGAAATAAAAAACTATGAAAGGATGAGTTTTACCTAGGTCTACTCCTATCTCTGGATTATGTTTAGTATGCAGGAAAGAAATGTGTAGTATTTCATCACTTGAGAATTTGGCAGATATGTTAGTACTGTCTTTTTTCCATTCGAAGGAGCTTCAGTTTTCTTAACTACACCACTTGTCTTTATCAACTCTGCTTCAATTCTACTATATTTTCTCCTATGTCATACTTGTTCTTATGTTTAAAGCAAAAGTTTTGCTTTTGTTACTGAATGTCCTTTTTTACAAACTGTTTGTGAAGGTGCAGAAGCTTCCTCTCTATAGAGCTACCTTTTTGTCTCATTTATCTATAGGAAAGGTGCCTCATCTAAATTTCATACTTGAAATATGTATGGTACATTAGAATATAGATGCATTACACGCAGAGTGGAGGTCTGTCACAGTGGTGGAAATCGTCTAAGCATAACCAATGAGATGCTGAACAGCCGCGAGGCTTGTGTGCAGTTGAGTGTGGTGCTGTTTGCTCCTCTTGCTGTTCAAATACTAAAAACCTCTACTAGTAAAACGTACTATACTTATCTCACTGAATGCATAATAAAGTAATGTTTCTTTAAAATTTTTCTCACAACAGAAATGTTGATGTTAGGTGCTGGTCAAACTCACAGTGAAACAAAGGTAGCTTTTTGAGCAAAAATTAAGCTGAAGCATGGAGATCATAATTTGTATTTGAAAATCAAAGCAGGTTTTTTCTCACATTTAGGTAAAATCTTCTATTTACTGGTTATTTTGTTGTACAGTCAATGAAAGTTTTTGGCAATGAAGTGCTGCTTCAATTAAATGTGAGCACAAGAATTATGCTCAATGCGGTTTGACTCCGTCGATACTGTTGGTGTGGAAAGATGCTCCGCAGTTCCATGTGTACCATGTTCACATTACGTGAAACGGTTTGAAGGCATTGGCCTTGGAAAGCCATGCTGCAAGTCGCTTCCAGTCCTCCTTTCCTCTGCTTTCTATATACGGGGGTAACGTGTGTCGTGCAGCTGAGAGGAGGCAATACAAACAGTGCGAGTCTGTAGCCCTGTAGTACAGTACTGCTGTGGCTAATACCAGGCCATCAGCTTTGTACCAAGTTTGGCAGGCATCATGACTAAGGCTTGTCAGGCTGGCTCAGGCTGGACTCTTCATAACCTCTCTGCAGCTGTGTCTTATCTGCTTTTGCTGTAACAGCAATTTTTCTAATTGACCAAGTGCCTGGGGCAAATTTGTTCTGCTTTTTGTTTATCCTTGTACAGTGCTACCATGCTTTATGACTCTCAAATGAAGTAATATAGAGAAATCCAGGCCTGGTGTGGTAATGGGGGCCTTGAAGAGTGGAGATACAGGAGGCATGTGGAGGTGCACAGGAGCAAGGTGCTGCTAGGGCTGTAAGTGACTCAGCAGGGGTCATGCAAAGAAATGCAGACCACCTGAGCTCGGCAAAGCTGGCTTTAAGAACAAAGTAATACTGCCCAACATCTGTAAAGGGTATAGTGTGGTAAATCTGGATGTAATGTGGAGATGCAAACTGATGTAGAAAGAACAAGATATAAAAATTTGGCTAACATATTAAAAAAAAAAACCAAACCAAAAGGTCCTCTGAGCTCATCCAGGAGTGAGGAAGAAGAAACCATCAGCATGAACATCTTAGTCCTTCCAAAGGACTAGTGATGGTGACAGCTCTCTAACCACACCAACACCAGAATGGAATGCCTGGCTGAAGGACCCAGAGGAGCAGGGGAGGGTGAGCATAACACCAGAACGGTAAAAAATTTTATACACATGCTTAAATTCTCTCATTCTTTCTTCTGTGATAGTTAATTTCAACTAATAATGATGAAACTGTTAAAATATCAGACTAAGAATAAATTCTTGGCATATATGTATTATCTAGAAATGAAAGACATGCTTCCTATTTGCCAATAAAACAAGGTTTGAACATAAGAAGGGGAAGGTGGTCTTAGGGGACAAATTCCTCTAGACTTGAAATCCTATTAAAATCTCTTTGCTTTCATGTTCAGAAAGGATGCCAGGATGTGATCCTCTAACTCAATCTTAAAAATCGGATGAATAAGCAATCAGCAATCATGAATATTGTGCCAGAACTGCATATGGAGTACAAGAGTAGGGATTGATTACTCAGTGCTTCTGTGTAGAGGTAGTTTGCAGGAAATCTGCATCACAATACATTGCTTCCTATGGGATTTAATAAAACAAACCTGAGGTTCAGCATTTTTTTAGATTCCTCTTTCAGTGACGGCTAGATATATTTCTCTCTAAAAATAATGTTATTCTGCAGCTGAGGAATAAAGAACATTCTTCCAGTTACTGCAACATCAGCAGTGCTTTGCCATATATTTTCTCCTAGCATGTGTTAGTGATCCCTTTCATGAATCTGGCAATGTGTCAGCAGCACTGCTGAGAACAGCAGGCATGGATGTGAGCCATACACCAAAAGCTAGACCCTCCTTGATTTTTAGAACACTACTTTCTACCTGTCCAGGTCAGGATCTTGGTATCAGGTACCTTCTGCCTTTAATACTTTGGCTTTATTGAGTAACTATTTTCTCTCACCATAATAGAGGAAACGAAATGCCAGGAGGTAAGTATTGTTCCCTGCCCATATGGGCTGAACAGAACATGAAGAAAGGTTGCCATTTAAGTTGTGGTTGTCAGCTTGGTTTTATTCAACACTAGGAATATTTTTGTTATGTAGTAGCATAATCCAAATCACTTAATGACTGATGACCAGGGATCAAGGAGAGCAGAGATGCACACAGAACCATACCTAGACTTGGGGATGTGTTGGGGTGATTGTTTTATAACTGGACTCTGAATACCCAAAATTAAGTCTGTTTTGAATTCTCTAGCTGTGATCCAGTTTTATGCAAGATGCTATATTACATTAATAATAAAAATTACTCGGACCTCTGTTAGCTCATGGCTCTGATGCCCCACGTAGAGAGAAAAATTAAAAGCACTATCACTGTACTCTGATTCAAATCTTTGGTTTTTGCCACATCCCTAGGGAGGGCTATCAAATCTGATCATGAATCAGTTGCTGAATGACAGCATTTTTTTAGCCATTTTACCTAAATATGCTTGTCAGAAACTATTGTTGTCCTAGTGCTGATTGAGGGAGTAGGTCAAGTGTTCCTGCCATTGGGATGGAGTTGCCTGTGGAGGTGAGCAGAGGGCAAGGGGTGGTAAGTCCCTTGTGTCATGTGTCTGTCAAAGCACTGAGTCCACTGGAGATCTATAGCACTATATGTGAACTGGAAAATAACTTTTCATACTGTAGTGAAATCACTGATTTGATTGAAGTTACTACTCGTGCTCTGGTTAGGCCAAATCAGAATCCAGCCCAGTCTTTTCACTTTTTTCCACTAGGTTTATGATTATATCTTTCAATACTGTTTTAATAACATGTCAAAAATGAACCTTCACTTTGTAACCTAGTTTCATGCCCCGACTATTATTAGTAGATAAGTTTAAGCCTCTTGCCTTGATGCATTTTTATGAAGTCTGAAATGCCAATAAGCGTTAAAATAAAAATTTCAACTGAACTTGGCAAAGGAAAACCTGAAAAGGTGTTGAGAAGACCATCTGATTTTTGACAAGTTGAGAGTTTCTTAGAGTGGGAGCTTGTAGCACATCTTAAAAAAAAAAATCAGTGCCTCTACATTGTATTTTCTAACAGCTTTTAATCCTGAGACTACATTAACATTCTTTGTCGGGGGGGAATATGTTTGCTATATATAGCAATATATCTCACATAGTGTGTTGTGCTGATGTGTGTAATGAGCTGAAGCAAAATATACTTCAAAAAGTGCATGAAAAGAAACTCATAACACGTTAGAGTGAAATCTGGTAATATTTAATCTGCACTTCACCTGACAAGTTGAAGAAAAGGCCCTGGTGATATGGCATTATAAGAAATTAATAGGTTATTCTGGCCCATATATTCATCTTGCTTCTAATTGGGGAAACAACCTGGTATACAGCTTAGCCTGTCAACAACTTGTATGAAAAATTTGTGACTGCCACTTTTAGTGTCTTAAAATTAATAAATCTATCAGGAATTATATCTGCAAGCAAAAAGGCGAGAAAGGAGTTCTAGAAGAGTTTGCAGCATATTTTTTAAACAAAAATAGTATTGCTTATGATCTATTAAATATAACCTATTATATGCATATACCACATATATAGCCTGTACATGAAAAGTGTGGTGGGTTATGTGGTAGTTGAGACACGTTGCTCTGGATTCACATCAAATGAAAAAAAAAAATTGTTATCATTCAATAAGAGTATGTGCGTTATAGCGTTAACAAAGTAGTCTGGACTATGTTATTTCTAAATGACATATAGCAGTAGTCTCTCCTCTGCTTTTGCAGCTACTGTATTGCAGAATGAAACATGGAAAGCTTCATCATGTTTTCTGCTTCTTAGGGCTCCCCTGAGTGTGCTGTGCTGGTATGCCAGTGGCCGCAGTTGCTTTAGGAATCCAGATCAGGAGGAATATAACTTCCCATGATAGAGTTTTTGCACAAAAGGGAATATTTTAAGGGGAGAAATCTGAGTGCCTGTTAACACTGCTTCAGGCAGAGATGATATCAAGGTCACACCAATGGTTTTCCTGATCTTGCAGCTCCAGGCCAATGGCCACTCTCGGCTCCAGGTGAATTGCTCCGTGAGTTGTCAGAACTGACCTTTTTTAAAAAAATAAATCACTCTTATTGGTCCAGGTTTAAAAAACAAAAAACCCCACAAAGAAACCCCAAACCAAAACAAACAAAAAACCCCACACCAAACAAAACAAACCTACCAAATTCCCAAAAACCCCAAACACCCACCCCCAACCACCCCAAAATCCCACCACCCCCTACACGTTTGGTCCTGTATAAAAAGACTATACTAGCCGTGGAAGTGAAACGGTAGAATCCAATAGAGTTCTTGTCTCCTCCAGACATTTGCTTTTTACCAGGTAGAGCTGTGAAGTTTCTTGAAATTGGTATAGTGTCAGAGTACAAATGTTTAATTGACTGTATTAGAAGTCAGCCAGGGATGTAAATAATGAGTCCTGTCCCACACAGTTCCTCTGTTATGTTGCCTGTAAGGTGCTGCGCTGGTACTTCTGACAGCGGTGACATTGTACTCCTGTCTTGGTGATGGTACCCCCTTGGGGGACAGCTCTGTTGCTGTATTTCTGCAGGAAGAGCTGGATGGGAAATGCCTAGTTAGTATTGGGCTGTAAGATTTTTCTGCTCTTGCAGTAGTAGAGTACAGACAACAAAATTCAGTGCATAGCTTCCTATTTGAGGTTTCCTCTTGCCTTCTATGATGATGTTTTATCTATCTGCCTGAGCAGTGGCCTCTAGAGCTCAACAAGGAGCAGTAGGAAATCTTAGGAACTTGTGTGTTAGTCTGTGTGATCCCAATAGAAGTAGAGGGAGCGGGCTGCAAAAAAGATACTTGACAGTATTTTAAAGTTTTCGTAATATTTTGGGTTTTTTAATGAACCAACTATGTTATGCCACAACAGATTGTTAGTAGCAGAGTAAATTGTATTATTAGCTTTGCTAGCTTTCTCCTCCTGGAGGCGAGTGTTCAACTGGGTTTTGTCATATTAGACAATTTGCTAATTTTGGTTTAGCCTGCATTGATTTGTTAGAAACTGCACTGCTCCTTTGCCCACAGCAAAATACAAATGGATGCATCTGCCGAAGTTTCCTGTTGAGGTTTTTCAGGTGTCCTTTAAGACTGTGACCTCAAGGATACATATAAGCTTTTGGTGTATCTACTTGCCTCATAACTTAAAGTAATATAATTATCTCTAAAAATCAATGGGAAAAATTATGAAAGAGATGTTTCTATCTACTGAAATTTGAGACTGAACTATCAGAGCATTTATGTTGCAAGCCTGGAATATTTAAGGAGTATCTAATCAGATCTTATTCTGTTCTTTCTTATAGCTAGCATTGAGAAACTCAGTTGTAGTATATTTTTGATTCCAAGAAAATCTGGAAAATAATTGATCCTCTAATGAAAACGCATTAAAATATATGCCGTGGACCAAGCTCTAGTCTGTGTAGAACACCGTGAAATTTACTGGAGTGCTGCAATATTCACACCGTGATGGAAGCTTGTAAGGCATAGAACTAGGGGCATGTTTTAAATGGTGTTTAATGCTGCTTCAAATCTGCATCATCTGATCATGTAGTTGTGGAATTGACTTAAATGAATCATCTGGAAAAGCAACCAACAAAACAGCTTGATAAAAGAGCAGAAGTAATTAACAATCAGTTAATTTGCTAGACATAAAAAAAATCCTTCTAATACTCAGTATGCCATAATATACTCAAAATATCATGAGGACAAGGTATGAATCATGACGGCATTCAAAGTACAAGCCTTATTCAAAGTGGATTGCATTTCATTTTTGGGTAAATATAGTTTAACTGTAGAAACAGCTAACCATCAGGCTGTCAATTACTTTCAAACAGCAGAGGCACCAGTGTTCAGATAAGAATGTGCTTTATACAGAAACCTGTGCTAACTAAAGCAGATGCTTAGATAGAAATCCTGTCTTGTGGGAACTCTGTAGATTAAGTTCTTCACCATTGTGGCTGCAGAGTAAGACCCCAAGGCTGCTGTTGAAACTAAAGGCTGGTTTAGTATGGTGGTTGTCTTGAGTGGCCAATTAAAGTTAGGATATGTAGATGCCGAATGTTATGTAAACTTACAGTATTTTCTTGGAAAGCTCATAATCTAAATAAAATGGATAAACAACTGGAGGGGCATGGGGAAAAAGGACACTGAAAGACATCTCTAAACATTCATTCTTAAACTAAATTTTCAGCACTTTTTTCACTCTGATAGTAGACTATCTTGGGAAAGGTCTGCAGAGGATGGGCTTGTTCTGGGACAATTTAATGCACAGGACACTGATTTATATTTCAGATAGTAATAGTGTAAACTGAACCCGTTTTGGAAATTTCATAGAAGTTTCCTAGTGGTTTTGGTACTTTTCCTAGTTTACCTGGGGCCACAGCTACCAGTTCTCTTTGAGATGCTGTTCATAGGTTTATACTAGTATGAAGTAAAAAGTCTTGAGAGAAAGCTGGCCTGCCTTCAGGTGTGAAAAGATCTGGTGACAAAAGTGAAGAATTTCTAAGTAATATGATCTTCAGGCACTTTTAATTATTATGAGGTTAGCAATTACTAGGAGATTGTTTTATATATTTATGACGTTATATTATGAACTATATAGACCAGAGATATGGTGATTACTTATATTTCTGGTAATTTATCAGTAAATATATTTATCAAGAAGTAATACTGTTTGAAGTAAATGCATAGTGGTCTTACATGCAAAAACATACATAAGAATATTACTTAAGTTGCTGAGTCAAGCACCAAAATTTAGGAAATTACAAATTACAATGGCTTATGCGATAGCTGCATTTCTTTTGAATCTAAACTACACTAAATGATGTGGGAATTCTGTGGAAAAGAATTAATGTGGTTATGCAGTGGACTGTTTCATAATGCATGTTCGTGGGGAGGAAGGAAAAGGATTTATTTTTAGAAACGAAACCACTTTGAATGTGAGAAGAAATTCACAGTATGAAGAGAAGGTGTCCTTCAAGATGATTCAAGGTGAAGTATCAAAGGGCTGCTCTGAACTATGGAGGTATAAAATGGTTATTTCTCAGTAGAATCTATTAAAATGGGAGTTGTCACTCTGTAATGAAAGGCAAGTGCTGTGATACCGGTAATTATGGTGAAGTGTACCTTTCCACTTTGAAAATCCTCAATTTGGCTCTGTTCAACTCTTTCATATGGTGTTTTCCATTCTGGTCCTTACTTCCTGCCATTTTTGCACTGAAAGTAGTTCAGCATTTTTTCTGGGGTGTTGTAACATCACACATCTGGATTATGATGGATTAGTACATAGTACAGTGGCTTGCAAGGAGCCATTGTATCAGTCTGAGAGTCCAGGCTGTCATTGCCCCAGCCCTGCGAGTCCATGCTGGTTGCTTCTGCTGCCGAAAGAAAAACTCCTGATCCCCATGGTCTCCCTCTGCTTATCCAGACATGTATTCCTTTTTTTGCCAGCAATGGATATTTCTGCTCTCTGGCAATGAACAGGATTAGTGCTTTTTTGTGTGTGGTTTGGTGTGTTCTTTTTTTCGTATTAGCTAAGTAACTGATGGGATCCCCAGCCTAGTTCATCACTTGGCACACATGTGCCAGTGTAATGAAGGAAGGAATCTTCCACTGAACTGTAACAAAATTATGTTGCAATAGTTTAATTTTTGCTGTGGGATAATGAGACTTGGCTTAATCTCGCTGAAAGATCATAGCATGTCACCTAAAAGGACAAAGTAAATTTTTAGATATGCCTAAAACTTAACATGAGGTATTATATTGGCTTGGTAGGAGGGCTTAGGGGTGATGAGTGGTTTTGCTTGGTGTTCGCTATGGAGTTGTTAAGAGGCAAGTGACCATAGACTAAAAAATAGAGATAAAGATATGGAGAGTAAGGGTAAGGTATGGAACTCTTCTGTGGCTTTAGTTTGGCTATGGGACCTGCAAAATCATCAGGCTTCTCTGAGGTTACTCTTTGTCCTGGGGCAGAAAGTTTGCATCATGAACTTAGAGGATTAGATTACAGGACAGCCACCTACTGAAAAATAAATTAAAAAAAACCCCAAAACAAACCAAAAGAAACCCCCCCCAAACCCCACCACACAGGAACCCCAAACAAACAAGGAACCCCCCCAAACCTAATCCCCCCAACACTTTTCTTGATAAACCCCAAAAATGATTAATTACTGAATTATATTGGGGCATTGAGTTTTACCACTCCCAGTGGTAGCTTTTCAAGACCCTTCAACAAAGGAACTACCTGTCTGCTAATTTCTGTTTAATCATGGTATATGAATCTGATATTGTTAATTTGGCCCCAGCTTTGTGAGCACTGCTGACTTCCTAAACTGTGGTGCCTTTGTCCCATGTTTCAGGAGAACTTCTAAGGCTTCTCAGATTAATAATTAAATTTGGTTTATTAACATTGGAATGTTGGGACAAAACTAGCATGTCTTTCCAGTAAAACTTGGTCATTAAAACATGCTATTGAAGAAGGGACTGACTGTTTTAAGACATGTAGGTGAATCAACAGACAAATATGTTTAGCTTGCTATCAGTTATGAATGTCAAGATGGAAAGTACAGCTACAGTAGATTCAATTTCAGAAGGAAGAGGCTTTTCATGTGCATGCAAGTAAAGGGAATTTCAGTTCCTGGTATCTTAGAATATTTTAGGTTGTACTGTTCTTGTGTATAATCTTGGTGCAAGTGTTGTGCTTATTGGCATTTTATTTCCAAACTGCAGGACGTCTTCTACTTAGATTTTTGCAGTCTTAGTGATATTGCCAGATTTCCTCTGAAACTGCTGGAGGAGCAGTACTAGTTGTGAAAAGCCATGGTTCATGTTTGTCGTAGCAATTTCGTCTGGATCAAATAGGTTTTTTGTGATCTACCTTTAGCTGAAAAATAAAAGTAGGAAACTATATAGTACTACTGAAACTTAGTCAAATGCAGCACCCCATATCTTAGAAATTACTTCTGGGAATAATTCCAGTTGATAATTACAATTTAAAAATTTGTTTTAAGCCACTATGCTTCATTACCCATGTAAATATGTATTAGAATTTACAAGTACCATAGATGCAGTAAAAATTAAATGGGAATGTGTTTGCTTGTAGATACAATAAAAATGATCATGTTCTTTTGATGTGTATACAGTGCTAAACACAAATCTAAATAGCAGAATTTGAATGATGATTTACAATGCTCTTCCCCCTCCTGGTTCTTGTAGGTCTAGTTTTACCATCAGGATGACATGCTGAAAAGACCCTTTGCTTCCTGTTTTGTGGGCATGCTTGTTTTGAGGCTGCTGAAGTGGTGGATGTATTTAGTGGCATTTCTTTTTTAACTGCAAATGGAGTGGCTTAGGCAGATGCATTTAAAAATGTGTAAGGCTGGAAACTTTGGAACAAACATTGTTTACTCAGGGAGATTGGTTTTGTATTGGATGTATAGTCAGTTTGTAGTAGACTGGGTTCACTAACATGGGGCTGCAGCTCAGACAGAAGCCTGCCTTGGTGAGATCTTCAGAGCAGTGAAAGGCAGAGGCCCCTTGTGTAGATATTGTGTTGAGAGAGAAGAAAAACTGTAAATGTGGCTGGGCATCTCAAGGTCTTGACTGAAATGTATTTCATTGATTACCTGGGCTTTCTGACCTGACTTCTGTATTCAATGTGCTCTCCATGTTGCTTTTTCTATTTTACTATGTCTTTCACCAGTAACCTTGGAGCAGTTTCTGCCTTGGCTTCTGAGCATGCCTCATTTGAGGTCATGCTGAGATGACTAAAGAGACCATCAAGCCCAATATTGGGATCTGAAGCAGGCTTACCTGGACCTGCAAGCTGCCATATAGGTGTGATTTTTTTGTTCTTTCCTGGCAAAAGGTTAAATAGATGGAGGGAAAGAAGTAGGCTATTGAACTTGCTGCTCCTAGTTTGAGGATGGTACCAGGCATAATATGAAAGACTTGCCAAGTTAAAAATCGGTTGCTTCATAATAATCAAGTGTAAGCAGGTTAAACCCTTATTGCACCCATCCCTTTGCTCTGGCATGCTTCTCTGGTGCTTATTTTCAATAGTTAGCATCTCTTCTGTAGCTTTTGTGTGTTGTAGATGGCAGATCATCCCGGTAAATTGGAACACTGTTATAAGGAAGCGGTACCTACACTGTACTTAATAAAGGATAAACATCTCTGGAATAAAGCATTTGGAACATACAGGGGCTTACTCTATGTGATTCAAGCCTAAAGATTTCCCTCCAGTGCCAAGTTAAAGTTGTCCAACTTTGATAGTGTGACACTGCATGTCATCACTGCGACTGTCACCTGCCTGAGGCAAGGAGGAATACTGGTCGGGTTTCCAAGAGGATTATCATCACGGGAGGACGAACCGTAGCATCTCTCAGTTCACATTCATCACCAAAAGGTCAAAAAAAAGTTCTAGTTTGAAACAATTTTTAAAGCATTTTAATACCTCCACTGCCCACTGTTACATAAAGCCTTAGCAAAGAGGCTGAGCGCAGAGGACTACTTTGGTGGGAGAAGGGCAGTGGAGTTGCTCCTGCTGCACGTCACCTATGGTGTAGTGTCTGTAGCCTTTCAGCTGCAATGCAGGAGGGGTTTTTGGTTAAATTGAAACATTGGCGTTTAGTAATACTTACTTTACTCCAGATCTAACCCCTCCAGTACTGGTTATTCTCTTTGTGGCTTTTATATGTAGGGCGTTTAAGAAATCATTCTGCATTCCAGGAGAGCTCGTGTCCCTTGTGAAACTGTCACATCTCTCCCTTCCCTTTGAACTGATGCTTCCTTAGGCTATAAATATTAATGGCAGAAAGATCAGGGCACAGTTGAATGTTTGTTTGTATTATAATTAAAGAGTAAATTCCACTTCCCCATGTGCTTACTAGAAAAAGTTTCAAGATTGGGAGAGTCTGTGTATTAATATTAAACATGCCAAGGGAGTGTTGTCATGGGGGTAGTTTGACCTGGCTGTGTGGACTTGTTCCTTCGTAGCTTTATTACTGTATGCTTGCCTGTAATCGAGTCTTCTAATGAAAAACTTAATGAAAGAAAAAAGGTTTTTCCCAAGACTACGTTGAAGTCCTCAGGGAGAAGGAAAATACCCACAAGAAATGTGTGGCTGAAACTCATAACGAGAAAGGAGAAAGAGGTGATAGTGAGAGGCAGAATATGAGCAAAGTATCCAATAACCTTTCAATCCTTTTGCAAAGTGAAAAAGTAGGTAGCAATAAAGATTTGTAAGTCTGATAAAATACTTCCAGAGGACCTAATTTCTCTGCAATATTGTGGTTTTACTAAATCAAGGTCAGATAAGAACTAGATTAGCCACATGATTAATGTGTATATTGGGCCTAGCATAGCAAAGTCAGCCAGCGTGCTGAGGACACTTTGATTATAAAGATTGTGCAAATAAGCAGTGGTGTTTAACCATGTAGTAGATTTTACTGAAACAATGTTGTTTCTAAATAATTTGCCATTCTGTCACTTCAACAGAACTTACTTTGCAAGAAGCAGAAGCTTGAAGGAAACAGGAGGAAAAAAATAATCTTAGCAGTGTGATGAATGGACTAAAAACACTTCAAAAAGTGTACACTAGTGAATTAACATTTAACGAAATAAATGCAACTCTTTCAAAATTTTTCCACTGTAAAGCTTACGGGGAGGAAATGTAGCAGGCATGCAAAAACACTCGCTGTATGTGTGATGCAGCACTATGCTGCACCATGAGTTACCTGTCAGATGTGTTAGGTTTGCTGTGCACACCCAGCAGATCAGTTGTGTGTGTCCGCTAGCTATTTGACATCTGGAGTGGTCACGTTCTTGCTCTGAGCTGCAGCACCTTGTTTATAAAGCAGGAAAAAATTGTATTTACAAAATGCTTCATAAGAAAAGTAACAGCAACCTGTTCTAAGTTTTTTAAATTTCATTGTGACTTTTTTCTTTTTGATTACACCCCCCCAACCCAAAACCAAAAGGAGTTGAGAGAATGTTTAAAATTAGGCTTGTGTTTCTAGATAACAATAACTTGGTGAAAGGGTATTTCTATAGAGGCAAGGAGTAAAATAAAACTTAAGGGGGGGTTATAATAAAATCTATATGGGGAAAGGAACTCTGCCTGAAAAGGTCGTATAACATAGAGAACTCAAATTCATTGCTTCAGTGGGGCTGGGACATATTTGAGAGTAAATCATGATGCCAGCTTCCTTCCTGAAAGGGAAAGGAATTCCATTACTCTTGCATCAACTCTGATGCATGAAAATGTAAACTGTCATTAAGATCTAATCTGTTGCTAATGATGTCATTATCTACAGGCCAGATAGCCATTTTGCTGGGTGCTTTACAAACAATCCTTGGAACAGCTGTTTAAATAGATTACAGTTAATAGCAAAGAGTGAAGTTGTGGGAGTATCTTGAATACATAGTATTTTATAGTGTAAACCCACCGAAACAATCCCTTCAAAACAGTAAAAAGGAATAATTTAGCCATCTACTGACACCCCAACAGAACCCTGAACTTGCCAACTCAGGCCACCTGCATTATTTTTTTTTAAAATAGTTTCTAAGAGGGAAATTACACAAGTTGAGAAGTTGACAGAGCTATTATTAGCTAGTAGCACTTGGAAAAGGCATTTTTAATGAACTCTGCAGTTGATCAGTCTGTACGTAGCATAATACAGTGCATGGTTATTTGTATGTAGTATGGATTTAACTTTTTAGAAAGTCAAGGTAAACCTTGCTGCCATGCAGCTTTAAGTCAATTGACTTGTGTAACTTTGGCAATATTTGGAATAATCAGCACAATTTTCACCTGTTAAAATAAATCTAAAAGTTAATGTGTTTGCAGTTGTAACCACCTCCCCTTTGTCTATGTGCTTTCCAAATAGGGGTGTGTGTGTACTAATGGAGAACAGAAATGGAGAGAATGAGCCATTTTTCCTCAAAGGAAGACATGAAATAAAAACCGAGTAGGGAAGGGGAGAGAAGTGTTTTGAGGTAGAAGGCTTGCAGTCTGATGTCTGGTTAGGGAAGAAATTTCTAACCAGTTTTCGGAAGGTGAACGACTGATAATCATCTGTAGAATGCACTGAGGGGTTTTTGTGTGTGTGTGTTAAGAAAAAGTAATTGAAGATCACTTTAGTGTGGTTTTTTCCACCAGAGCAAATTAGCAGTTTGACCAGATTAGATGTTTGTCCATCCAGCCCTGTATCTTAAGTGGCTACTAGATGATACCTGGGAAAAATCAGCTTAACTAGGTGAGCTTTTAGTGAGACTTCCTCAGAGGGGTCTGCCAGCTGTTCACAATTTGCAGTTCATGGACTCTTTGACCTAAATGTATTTTGGTTTTGCATGTCATAGTTTTTCTCTTACTTTTTCAGCCACTTTCAAATCACATAAATTGGTAGGAACTATAAAAACTAAATTAGCAATTCAGTTGTTCACTTTTCCTTCCAGCACTGCTGAGAAACTCTTACCACTGAAAATTCACTTCCACTGAAAAGGTGGAAACACAAAACCAGTCCAGAAGTGGCTGATCAGAAGATGTTCTCTCTGCTCTTCAGAAATGAAGCTACATCTTTTGTTGTGCTGGTTTTTTTGTATTGATGTTGTGAAAAGCTGAAATCAGGACTCAATAGTAGGAACGACTATTAAGCATGTATTCTTTATAGCAGCGCTGGATGCACAGGGTTAGTTGCATAATATGTACAAACTCTACATACATATTCATTACTTTCCCAAGAAGATATATGTATTCATTATTTTCCAGGAATGTATTATCATATGCAGATGTCCTTTGTTCATCCCTGCTTGTCTCCAGGTGGTTGTCAGGGGTCTCTGGATGAAGGATATACTCTTCCTCACTGTGTCTGCCAGTTAACTTTAGCTTTTGTGTAAACTCAGTTCTGATATCACGTATATACTGTCCTTGGGATGGTCTGTTTTGGTTTAGTGTTTACTCTGTAGCTCCTTATCTTTATGGTTCTGTACATCTGCTTTTCTAAGGTCAAGTGTTGTCATCCTCAATTTTTGTTTAGGCTCTGTTCTTGAAGCCTTTCTGACTCCCCAAAGCAACAAGTTTTAGTCATAACAGTTCTACCTCTATCAGGATTTTTTGTGTAGTTTTCCAGAATTTTTTAACAATGGCAACAAGAGCTTCAAACATGTTCCACTAATTCATTTTCTTTTTTGGCAAAGCAGTAGTTGGTACTGTCTTTAATATCTAGAAATCTGTCAAGTAAGATATTTTTATTATAAATTTTGGGGTGAAAGGAGAACAATATTATTTAAGTACAGCTTCTGACTTAATTTTTAAATATTCCTCTGTTTTTGCCTTTTCTGTATATCTTTGGTAAATTTTACATATTTGTTTTAAGGAAGTGCTTGCCATAGCCTTAAACAGCATTAATTTGTATTTCAAATGTTACACCATTTTTAATTGCTTATACCATGTGGGATGTGTGTAAACACCATTAACTTATGGGCTATATCTATCAAAATTGAGATTACTCTCTATGCTGGTGTTTTACCAAAAGTGTGTGTGTTCACCTGGTGTGCAAAATGCCAAAATCCACACAGAGTGGAGGTATTCTATTCATTTCATATTTGCGCAAAGATAGGTGCTAGGTGGTAACTCCGCAAAGCTAGCGCACTGCACCAAGACACTACAAGGAATTTGTACTGTTCAGTGTGTCAGTAACAGCTGATATTCCTGCCCTGCCCCCAGCTGACCATTGTCATTTCATCTTAAAGGTACAGCTTCCTTTAAATTTGCTGCACGTGCTCAGAGGCTAAGGGGCTTATTCTGAGTGGGGGGCTTTCTGACCTATGAGTGTGATTTTTAATATTATAATGAGGATAGTTCACCTAAAGGACACTTAGTTTTAGTTCTTATCCATATGCAGAAAACATCCCAATTAGTTGTCCTCCTTGACTTCATACTTTATCACTCTGCTTTCAGCATCTTCTGAGGCGGGATGTTCCCCTTTATCAGTCTCAGTTCTTCAGGGATAAGAGTTGTAGAACAAATGCTTCTCTCAGCTCCCTCCCGTGACTGCCTGATTCTGTTTTGCAGAGCTCACGTGGTCCATTGCTGTTACTTAGTGGAAAATTTAATTTTTGGTGGGATATCATGGGCATTTACATGTTCAGTTCTTGAGATACCTTGCAAAGAAGAATTGACCCCAGTGTCCCTCCCCCATGTTTTTAAATGAGAAAAATATCAGAATTACTCCAGACACTAAAACTGCTGCACAACAAAGCTACAAATATAGGTTACTTATTACTGAATTTTAAATAAGTTGTAGTTATTTTAGGTATACTTGGCTCAGTCTAGGCCTGTGATGTGTGAACCTTAGGTTGATCACCCATCTGAATCCCAGAAAGAGCATTTCCAAAACGACAGCATATATTGTTTCCCCTGATTTTCCTCAGGTCTTCTGACCTATTGGTGTACCTCACTAATCAAAATGTGGTACCCTGTGGATTCTTAACTGAATTTGGGTTCTTGTTCATTATCTTTGTCCTTTGATGTTAACTCATCAAGTTTTGGTCATTGGAAAAGCTGTTCTCTTTTCCTATGGCTTTTATGGTCCTTGCTGATAGTTACAGCTGGTGATACCAGTGGTGTTGACCAAACCAGCAAGGCTCCTGAGAAGACTTGGAATCCTCACTAGTGTTTGAAGTGAAGATCTAGATGAAATGAGATGAGACCTAGAATAAAAATAGATCTATTTCTCACTGAACGAGAAGATCACAGGCTACCTTTGTTTTCAGAACCAAATATCCACAATATAGAATCATAGGATAATTAAGGTTGGAAAAGACCTCTAGGATCATCAAGTCCAACCGTCAACCCAACATTACTGTGTCTCCTAAACCATGTCCCAAAGTGCGTCATCTATAGGTCTTTTAAATACCTCCAGGGATGATGACTCTACCACCTCTCTGGGCAGCCTGTATATTCTACACACAATGCATCCACTCTCACAAGTATTCAGTTCAAGTAAGCAAGCTTAAAAAAAAAAAGAAATGATTAAGGCATTTCTGATGCTTTTTGACTAAGATGGAGGTTTGTATACTTCAAAATATGCTAGAAATATGATAATATCTCTGGAAGGAGAGATAATTTGTCTCAAGGATTGGCTATGAGCAGGAGGAATGTCTTTATATTCTGGGAATATGAAAGTTGCATTTTTGTTGGTGTTTGGACTGTCAATACCAACTCAGAACCCATGATAACAACAAGCTATGCAGAAAGTTGTACTGTTGTGAGATAATGCTGGCACAATAATTAACTCATCAATCAAATTCAGAGCAGGTTACTTTAGGAACAGGGAGGTGAATCTGCAAAAATTGATAAGCATTACTCAACAGAAATTCTCAAACACCCTGCTAGAAGGGATTTCTAGGAAAGCAGTCTTGTCAAAACCCTCCTGCTTGGAGACAGTTTTCCCCTGAAGTGCAGTGCAGCTCTGCTGAAGTAGGACAGACACATAAAAGTTAACTTTTTGTTAGTAAACTATAGCAATAAGAATATAAATTCCCACAAATACCACAATGTAGTAACATTAATTACATATATATACAGGTGCACTTTGAATCATTGGTCATATGGCAGCAACAATGGAAGTAACATTTTGCTGGAAAACTTTTCTTTCCTACTATGCTCTGCTTTGTTTTTGGTTTTGTTCCTCCCACCCCCTGGTTTATGTGTAAGTTTTCAATGAAGAACATAACTGTGTTGTCATGAAGGCTTTTCTTATCTTACCATAAAAGGTATTGCATTTCTGAACAGTGCCTTAAGCATTTGTTTAAATTAATGCTTGAAAAAGACAGTGCTCAAGCACTCTCCTAACTGGTACCTCAAAACAGAATTTATGCCCAGACTTATAGGGATCTGAACACAAGGGCTTGATTCACCATGGTGTGGATAACATTTGGTAGGCAAAACCTGTCTATTCCTCTGCAAGCTGTCCCCTAACTCTGGCATCCTGAAGTTGTTCTTCTGGGGCAAAACTACCTCAGCTTTGAAAGGATGGAGGAGCTTAGCTGCTGTTTCTTGTCAGCACTGGTGTGGTCCTTCTGCCAGCATGTTTACATCTCCTGCAGGCTCAGCATCCTATGTGGCATTCCAGCAAGATGCAACTTCTCACAAACCACAGAACCATCTCCCTCTTCTTTTGTGCGTGCATGTGATCAGAAAAATGTCTGACACTTTGTATGTAATGCTCTATAGATTGCAGCAATTACCTGTGCAGGAAGAAAGAGAACTGATTTAAATGCTTCTTTTTGGAAGAACTGAAAGCTGTGTTCCTTACAAGGGTAGAAGGCGCTGACTTCAGAACGCCCCACTGAGTCACTGTTAGTTTTGAATTTTCTTTTGACACATCTAATGCTCTTTATGCACAGTATAGGGATTTATGGCTTCAGGGATTGCTGGTGTAGACTGAACACCTAGAACCTGGCATGGCAGACCATAAATATTGGTCTGGATAAAGCCCTGAGCAACTTTATTGAGGCCCTTTGAGTAGTAGGTTATATGCTCCCCTAAGTTCCCTTCTAACCTGAACAAATTTATGACATAATTAAAAACGCAGACACCTAATCTTGAATAGAAACAGGCTTGTAATTTAACATCTGTCTCTTTGTTACCTCTGCCTGTAGATTAGATCACTGTAGCAGCATCTGATACAGGCTGACTAAAGATTTCCATTGGTAAATTGTACTAGTCAGAACTAGAAAAATCAAGTTTCTTCTATCTGTATTTTCTGCACTTCAGGGATGAGGTGATTGCATATGGAACAAAGGTGCAATTATCTGGTGAGATTGGGTTGCTTAGGTAAGTAGCTAAAAAGAAGTTTATCCTTTGAGAAACTGCCTGTGTTGGCACTAATGCTCCAAATAACCCAAGAAACTCCTGAGACCAACGGTATCTGTCTGCCCCAGGACCCCTGTGATTCCCAGCTTGGTCAACAAACTCATCTGGAAATCCCTATTGCTAAAGAGTTGTTTTGGATACCTGAAGCAATTTAAAACTACCTTTGGCAAAGTATGGCTTAGATATGTTCTGAGCTGTAACTTCTCTGTTGTATGGTTTGAAAACAGATGAGGAAGAAACTGTGAATATTTAAAAATTAATTTTCAGCAGAGTCTTCCCCTCCCATGGGTTTCCATTAGAAGTGGATTACATTGTGCCCCTGGTAATCATTGAATAAATATGTTAAAAAAGTACTCGATCATTTTAGGAAGTACTCCCCTGTGGCTTCTGCAGTGCCTTGTTTGAATTTTACAAGATGTTCAACATTTTCTATGCCTTATTAGCTTGACCTTTAAATATTATTTAAAAAGTGGATGTGATATCATCTGCAACTAGCAGATAAAGGATTGAGTAAAAGGACAATATTTTCTCCGAGGATTGCTACATTTAAGAATAGCATGGCCTTTGAAGGTCTTGTGAAATAGCAATAAATTTAGTGTATTTTGTAGTAGAAAAAAGTAAAAAGCTATAGTTTATAACCTGAACTTGGTAGTTTTTCCACCTGGTCTGATTTTTTTATTTTCTCTATCATTAGTGATGTGCTGGGCAGTATAAAGGTATGTTTATAGCCAGATAGCTTAGATGCAGGAATATAAAGAAAAATGTCTTGTTTCACGTTTAACGTAAACTCAAATTGTGTATAACTATACGGTTGTAAGGTGTACGTGAAGGATGTGCAGTTTCTTACAGGAATCTGGATGAGGAGGACCATGAAGTAAAAGTGAAAGGTTTAATCAATTTTTTAAAAAAATTCTCTGGGTAACATAATTACCTACAAATATAACTTTTGTAACTTCATAATTATTGGAGGTTTGGTCCATTTTTTCAGACTGTTTAACAGAATGACTGTAGAACAGAAGTTTGTAGGCTGTGAAGACCCTTGAGTATTGCAGTCCTCTGAGAGGAGGTCGGGAGTGTAGCTGTTGTGCATGTTCTAGGATGGGATGGCCTCTCAAGTTTCTCTGTTTTGTCCATGAAAGGTTTTGTACTATTGTTGCTGAAACACCCACCTTCACCGAGAAGTTGCATGTTGTTATACTGAGGGGTTCAGAAAACATAATTTTGGTATTATCTGATGTTTCTGTCCCTCTGAACAGACTTAATGAAGACGCCGTGTTGAGGCTGAATGCAAAATATTGTACAAGTTAAACATTATTAAGCTATGTGCATTCCACAGAAAGTATTACCTTTATATAATTTTCTGCAGGACCTTTTTAAGTGATTCAAGGAAAGCATTTGATATAACATTGGCGAGTTCTGCTATATGTGTATTTTTCACAAACGTTTTTTTTTCCAGAGCTAGCCTTTTCGGTCTGTAAGCCTTGAGCTGTGTTTGGCCGAGGAAGGATTTAAAAAGCTTTTTCCAGCAAAAGTGGACCAGAATGAGCCCTTTCTGCCAGCTGGGATTACAAATGCATTTACTTGGTGTGGTGTTGCAGTCAGGCTCGACTGACTGTAATTACTCCATTAGGGAGACCACTGAGACTATAAAGAGATCCTGTGAACAGTATTTCCCTCTCTGACCTTGACCTAGGGGCAGAATGACAAAAATAATATTGTGTGAAATGTAGTCTTTTAAACTTGATTGTTTCATTATCCTCCATCAGCCTCCAGTATTTAAAAGGAAAACTGTAAGCGATAGTAGAGAGCAATAAAAAGGATACCACTAACTATTACCGTAAAAAAAAAAAAGTAGTTACTACTTTGGTTCTTAAACTACATGAAGAATAACAAAGATAAATTAAGACACTAAATACTTAAGCAAAGAACTTCATATGTATAGGGGTCAGTTTTCTATTTTTCTATTAGTTCTGTTCAGTTTGCTTAAAGGACAGCTGGTAGGAATTTGCTTTGTTTAATCCTAGGCTTAATCTTTTCCTCTTGGGTGGGAATTGAAAGCCTTTTGTGCTGAAGTCAATAAATGCTTGCCACGTATTAAAAATAATAAAATTAATTTCTGAATCTATGAACATTTTAATTTGAAGAAAAAATATGTGGTAATGAATGAGCAATGGTTGAAAATGTTATAGTTAAGTCTCAGTTTGAGTAATAAAATATTACATTGCATTACCTTTTTTGATCTTTTTCTACCAAAAGATTACCAACATGTCTAGGATTACACAAACCTTTTGTCTGAATATCTTATTTAACAGGACTCACATTACTTAATTTTACACTCCTTAAATTTTGAAATATTTTAAGGATGTTTCATTTTGATACTGAATTTCTTTTCTCATCTTTCCCAGAACTGAGACTGTAGAGAATTTTTTCATGTTGCTGAAAAAATTACAAATGAAAACTAAAATGATTCAGGACAGATAACTAATTATATCAAGTGACAGCTTCAGTAGCTTTTTGCCACTTTGGACGTCCACACAGTTATGTGTGTTGCTGAAAGCAAGATTTGCTGTGGCTACATGTGAAATGATCTGAAAGGGATTAATGAGTCTTGAGGAGAGTCACAGTGGGACTCAATCCATAAGGGAAGGAGCTGTGTGGATGATGCTCTAAGGATGAGAGAGCTTTTCCTTCTCTCAGTATTGTGCCACATCTGTGCACCTGAACATGTCTCATAGCTGTTGTGGACTTCAGTAAACACTCCCTAATGAGAAATATCATGGCAAAAACTGTACTTCTGTAAACAAGTCTGTTTAGTAGTTCAGCCGTTCAAGAGAGATCACTCAGCATTGTTTCGGCATTCTACGGAGATGATGTTTTCTGTGAATCAAAGCGTTTTGCCGTGTCTGGCAACAGAAGACCAAGAGACTTCAAAATCCATTAGGACTTTATCACTTTGCCCCAGTGTTTACATGATGCTATGCTGCTTTTCAAGTTCAAAATCTCATTAGCACTTAAATCCAGGAAAACTGCGCTCTCTGCTTCCCCATAATCTGAATGAGATTAGGGTACTCATTATTTGCTCTGGTTTCCAAGAGGGGAATTGAACTACATTCTCCTGAACACTTTATCACCAGTTTTTCTTGCTCACAATGCAACAGGTGTTACCTTTACTCTTACCAGGAACACTATATGATTTACGTAGTCTTAACAGCAAAGACTGTTATCAGTGCTAAATGCTTAAAATACGAATACTTTGACTTTCTTCTGGTTCCTTTGCTTTTTTGCTCTAATATGTAGAACTTCACATGGAGGTGCTAGCTTCTTGGAGCTGTTTGCAGAATAAAAAAAAAGTTTAAAAGTTTCTGATTTTCAGCAGTAACTACTAGTTTGTCATTTCATCCAGAGCTGAGAAACATCATTACAATGTCTCTTTTTATACTTCTCACTACTTTCATCAGGATGTCTGTTGTGCTGGCATGAAGAGGCTTGAATTTTGGCATCTTTAAGATAGTTAATAATTACTTTTTATGCATCATTAAAGATACAGATTTATATTCTGATTTGGGGTTAAACATACTCTCAGATCATGGTGGGAGACATCATCCCTGCACTTCCATCTTTGACACTTCTGTTGCAATGGAACTAGTACAAACCAGAAATTTAAACCAATGAAGGGTTACAGGAAAAAGTAGGTTGTCCTTTTTCCTCTTTGTATGTGATTCAAATGGAGATATTCCTCATGAAAACTAACAACTGTCTTATAACCACTAACTACAACGATACCAAAAAAGCATGTTTAAGATCAAAACTGACTTGTTATATTGTGGCTCTCTAAAAACTTTTTGAGTACTGAGCATGTATCGTCTTCCTTTGGTTTGCTTTCCAGCTAGAACTTGCTATTTACCCTTCCATAAATCTTGGTATTAGTAAAAGCTACAAGTTAAACTACTTCTGTATAAAAAACGAATACTTTCTCTTTGGTTATAATTTTTGAGTATCATATCCTGTATCTTGACAAGTTGATAACAGTTTATTTTTCTGGAAGAGGCAATGGTGATTACACTGCCTTTAAGCTCTTTCACTTATTAAACCTTTTCCCTCCTCTTCTGCTTAAAGGTAACACAAACTAACCTTGAAATTCAACTTGAGTTGCTTTCCAGGATTTCAGTGACAGAGATGGTATGAAAAATGACCCAAGACTTGCAAGAAATGGTCAAAGCTGGATTAATCCATTACTTAATTATAAAGCCTTTTCACCTTGAAAGGAGACATTATCATTGTTGCCATTCTTGGCCTTGTATTAATTGCTTGAGGGGTACTTAGTAAATCTTGTAGATGTTAGTGATACTCATGAATGTGACAATACCGCTGCTTTGTTTAAAGCCGAGGTGGCCAAGAGACCGTTTCAGTGTTGTGATTGCTGGCAGGGCTGAAGATTTAGTTGAAATATATGTCTGAACAGTCCACTAGTTCTAGTTCATTGATGCTAGTTACCATTTAATTATGTTTTTATTTATGAATGGCATAATGGAAACTTCAGTGGGCTTTAAATTACCCAGAGCGTAAATGGGCATTAGTCCCCTTCCCCCTCCATTAGCTCCATCACATGTAGCATATTTTGTGCAATTGATCTGTGTCTAATGGAGCATTTGTTTGGGCATGCTGGATGTTGCAGTATCCAGTATTGGGTCTGTCCCTGGAGTACATTATCTCCAGATAAAGACATGACAGCCATCAGTAAGCTCAGATTGACCTGTAAAGATTTTTTGAAAAAGGGAATTGGAATTGTGATTATTAATTTATAACTTAATTCCCCAGTTAACCAATACATCTCACAAAATTTAAGAGATTCTAGGAAATACTCAACAGGAGGCATGAGCCAAAAGTTTTGCCTTCTGAAAATGGTAATGGATTCAGTTGTAAATGGCTTAGGTGATGTAAATTACTAACCCAATATCGGGCAGCATGTTATGTTCAGAGTTTTGCCATCATCCTGATGTGTGAGTTGTACATGATACTTCAGGGTAGTGGAGCCTTGGTTAGCACTCTATGCAGGCTGTGGTAGAGATTTGGGACAAACCTTATATCCTCAGGCTGCTTGGAGCACCTTTAATTAAAAATGTGAATACCTGCTTGGGCATTCAGTAATCGCTTAGGAGAGATTGTCATCTTTCATTACTGCATTAACCTTTAGAACTGACAACAGTGTGCCAGCTCGCAATAATTGAGTAGAGGTCCATGAAAATTAGTTTCTTACCTTGTGATTGCACATATGGTCAGGCCATTCACCCACTGGAGTTATTTTGCCGATGACTTTCCCCTCTCACTAAATTTACCTTTGTCTTCTAATTACTGGTTTAGATTGTTATCTCTCTAAAACACCTATCTTAGAGCTAGAGGGGAAAGAACAGGAGAAACACCTCTGCATCCTTTGAAACTCATAGCTCACAGCCTTTCCAGCACTGCTTTTATGGAACTTAATAGAGCATGGGTCTGAGGCAATTCCCATTGCAGTGCTGTGAGGGAAAGAAAAAGCGTTTGGGACAACATGCATTCTAAAATAGAAACTATAATTTTGCATCTCAATCTGTTCCTCCTTGCCTGTGCTCCAATGCAAACACTCCTAACCTGAAAAGCTAGACTTCCCTCCCCCCCGCCTTTGTGGTATGATACTCAAAATTCATAGCACTTAATGGAAATTAGGCATGTGCAATGTCCATAATAACGGGGTAGTGGTGTTACTTGTTTTTAATTAGTAACACTGTAGGTCTGATTGGAAAACAGAACTCTTCTAGAGATTGATTCTCAGTTGAATTTAGATGATGTAAACGTAACAGCGAAGTTACGGGATAGCGAGTTGGCACAAATGACTTGAGGGTCTGTATGAAAGAAGCCTTAGAGGTGATTTTGCTTACTGAGCACTTTTCTAGTCTGAACCACATGTTATTAGAAGCTATTTTCAAATTGGTTAGAAAGCTTTAGGCTTCTGCTCTTGGGGGCTGATGTACTGTTTCCAGTTACATATTGTAGCGCTTCCTTAATTTCTAATAAAATGTATGTTGGGGTAGAGTTTTATTGCTTTAAACTAGCTGGTAGTAAATCACACCATACTTTGCAAGTGGAGCTATGTGGAGTATTCACATTAAAAGTGCTACAAATGATGTTGAGAGTAATTTGTTTAGAGGACTATTATCTCCCTATATCACTTCCAGTCACTTAAACAGCTGAATCAAAACCAATTGTTATTTCTTCAGCTGTACATTCTTTTCATTATGTCACTTGAAGTTGAGGGGTTGGAAAACTATGCAATGATTTTTTTTTGTCTTAAAAACTAGTATTTGCTTGTTTGTTTTTATTATGGTGCTGATAAGTGTTTTGGACATCTGAGATAAGTACCTTGGTAATGGCCTGATTATCAAGTGAATTAGAGACAAGTTGAAGCTGCAGCAGGATTAATTTCTGTTGAACTAAATTGTATTAAATTAATGAGGTAAAGAGAATACAGCTAGTGTTCAACGTGTCCAAGATTTTTTGCTCATTCAAGGAGAGAGATTAGGAATTTGTCTACATATGTAAATGTCACAAAACAACTATGTAGGAATAATTTTTATAAATAATTGCTTGATATGAATTTCTCACACAGGCAGTCATGCTCCAGACCAAGAATTATGGGATTAGTTTAATTTAGTGTGTTGTTATTCTAAGATAAGTGTGACTTCATGGAGTTGTCTTCCAAAATAATTATCCATATTAGTTATCAAGTACTGGCAAGCTTGAGCAGTCTACGTAATCTTACAATTTTTGTAACGACTTTATGGAATTTGAGGCAGGAAGGATCTGCGAAATCACCAAGCCTGAATGGAGCATGTATCAGTCCTTTAGAAGTCAGTCTTATCCCTGTGATCTATTGGTTTCCTGTATAGCTAACACTACTTTGTTTTCAGAGTCAAGATGAATCTTCTGCAAAGTTAATAAGGTTTTGTAAATTCAAAATATAGAAAAATAACAATGCAGTTTGAGTTCATCGTTCTAATAGTCTAAAAATATTTGCACTTTTTCTCCCCAGATCTCCCATAGCTAAATTTTCTTGATGCTGTAGTTGTGAGAAACACAGCTTCTCACTTGCTGCTTTTTTTGATCAGGTACTTTATTTCAAATTTGTATAACAAGCCATTCAATTTCTCTTTGTAATTCCAGAAAGTTTTGATGACCATCTTTGTAAATGTAAAATTGTATCCGTAGTTGCAGTGAAACCAACCTGTGGTGCGTTTTTATAAGGGGTGGAAATATGTCCTTTGACAGAGTTCTCTGCAGGGTCACTTAAGATGATATGTTAACCAATGAAAACTTGTCTGGCTGCTTTACAAATTCTTATGCGGATGCTATCAGGAAAAAGCATGTTGCAGAGAAATTTTGCATATGCAGCAACTGATTATATTCTTTTTTCTGTTGCTATTTCAACTGCTGTCAGTTAAATATATTTAGTTCTTAATTCACGATGTATATCTTTTACGAGCCCTTGATATCTGATGCTTCTTTCCACAAGATATTTTTGACAGTTGAAAACAGTTTCAGGACCAAATGCAGTTTTCTCAAGCTTGTAACAGTGTCTTTCTATCTTCAGCCTGTGCTTCAGTTAAGTCAGCGTATATATTCCAATACTTATAAATGCAAATATTGTTAATTAAAGTCCAACATCTCCCAGATGCTTATGCTAGAGTAGTCCTACTGCTTCTGATGAATCACTGAATTAGATAGCTGATGCTTCCAGTTCTTTGGATTAATATTCTGGGTTTTAGATCAATATTGCATTTTCTAATTCCTTCTGGGATCTGGACTGCTACATGTGACATGCATGATAGTGCTGAGGATGTCATTAAACTTCCTTTACAAACTAGCTTGTTTTTCTTTCAGTTACCCTTATGTGTGTAAAGCATCAATAGTGAGTATTTGGTATTGTAAGTACCGCTGCAAATCGTCAGTTTTCTTTCATGCTCTAGATTGCAAATCAACTCCAACTACTGAATTCTTCCCGAACTTGTCTCCTGTCTATCACTTATGGCTGTATCAAAGAAAGAAATGATTTGGAGAGTAGCCACCTTACCAATAAGCTCTTTCCTACAGAAAATATTTCCAAGTCTTGAAGCCCAATTTGCTTGTTAACATCATCTAATGCTAAACTGTGCTGAACTATTAGTATTCACAAACATCTTGGTGCCTGCCATTGATCTGGGAAGTGGTACTCGGATCAGGTGTTTCACATACAGTGCCTGTATAATGCGGATGGACTGGCCATATGAAAGATTAAATATGTGATCAATTAAAACTGATTATAGAGTTCAAAACTTATCAGTGGGATAATTTTACTATGCATTGCTATCTTGATTTGATAACAGGCTTATTGGATGAAACCTTTTCTGATAGCATTTGTGGAAACATAACAGACCGATGCTAAAAATGTAAAGGTCTAATGTAGAGCTCATGAAAAGCTGTGGAAATTTTCCAGTTTTCATTGATGTTTAAAAGTTTCGGTGTGATTTATACTTACTGCAGAGAATAGAAAGTATTAAATCCTAATTTGAAGTAAATCTTAAAATAGTCCTTATTTTTAGTCAGGCTTAGTTAGGAGTTTGACTATATTTGCCACATCTTTAAATGTAAATTAAATGACTTTTCAAGCCTCATGCTAAAGCAGAAGACGACCCTTTCCTGGCTCTGGTCCTGGCACTAGAGTGGGGTGGTTTTTGGTTTTTTTTTTTCCATTTAAAATTTACCTACAACCAGAAGATCACCAAGGTCTCTATTGTTACAGGATCCAGCATGGACACAGAGCTCCTTGAAGCAGTGTACTTTAACCATGGTGAGTAGAAATTTGGGCTCTTATTGAAAAGCACTTTGCACATAGCGATTCCAGGTGTTGTCAGTTGCTTCTAATTTTCCTTTGCTAATCTTTTTGGTAGAATGTGGGATATATATAAAACATACATATTTCTTAGTGGCTTAGTGGTTGTTTTCGGAGCCTTCTAATCAGGTGTGAGAAGGATGTGTGATTCTAATCAGTCTGGTCCCTCTTTAGTAAGATTTCTCTATTTGGGCACACCTGTTACCTGTATCTCCTACTTAGAAAAGGAACATACCTAGAAAAGTTGCAAATGGGTGATATAAACTTAGAGAAACTTTCTAATTTGACAGATCTATAGTCAAAACAGGTGGTTATTTGCACACTGGTTTAGTAGCTCTTAATGAGAAACAATTAAAATACCAGCACCTATAATTACCAGGACCTATGTGTCTTGGCATAAAGTGCTAGATGCAGACAATACAATGTCTGTTTTACTCTAATTAGATCTCTTTAAAGAATGACATTTTGGTGTTGAGAGCAGTTACTGAATTTCCACCTTGAATAACCATTGAGTAATTGGCAAAGTGGGAATATTTTTAAAGCAGCAATTTTTTTCTGCTTTGTGGTGGGGTGACGGCATGAGGTTTTCTGTAATTATCGTATTCCACATACTATTCGCATAGAGGTTTACATCTGGAGATTTTTGGTTGAATTCAATAACTATCACAGTTTAACTATTAACAGACACTGGTGCAGATAATACTTTCTCCTGTGCGTAATACAACAAATAAGTAGGATTTGTTGTGGGCAAATAGTTTTCATCTTTGCCTGTAGCAGTAAACAAAGTTTGTCTTGTCTTTAACATTAAAGTAAGACTAACTTTATTGTTAATTACTGATGACTAATTTATGAAACTACTTTTTGTATGGCATTAATTATCCAGAAATTGCTCATGGTGTAGGGCCTGTGGAAGCTGTTTTGAATAGTGTATGCTATTCTCTTTTACCTGTCACAGATTTCTGCACAAAAAGGCACTCGATCACTATTATGAAAATTTATCAATGTTACCATTAATCATAGTGACTTGTGAATTTTAGGAAGAGTGGTGTTACTTATTCTTTAAAAGTCATACTTGTAGGATGGCATTCATCTCAGTTACTTTCAGCTGTCTGAAGGTTGTGTCATTAGTTTAAGATACCTGCCTGGACTCTGTGTTTAAGGGAGAAAAACAGGCATTTGAACAGGCAGACACAGTCTACCTAATTAATTGATCTACTGAACAAAATGTCATCTGGTGTCCGTCAGCCTCCACTGACTGTATAGAGTGCCTCCGTAATTAGCTTTGACTGTACAGCTAACCTGCTATGACCAATGTTGGTAGATGTATCCTGCTTTTCAGACTCTGAAAACTTCACATTAATTTGATAATTGTCTACCTTTACTGAAGTAATTTCTTCATTCTGGTTTAACTGAAATGACAAAACTGAAATACATTCCTATAATTTCAAACTAGAATGTCACTTTGTGAATCAACCTCACAAAAATTCTAAGTTGCAATGTATCAAACCATGATAATAAAAAAAGTTGAAGTGAAAGTAGAACTTTCTGCTCAAGAAATTGTGTTCAAGTATTTGCTAAAATTCAGAACTTCTGAGCCAATTTTCAGCTTATTGAATTGGTGTGTATTTAATCTTTTTAATATGATTAATACTCACTTTGCTTCAGTATGGTGTTACGGGTGTGTGCATACATTATGATAGAAAAATGATCTTGGGGGAATAGTTAGGAGAGCTTAAAAAGATAAAGAAACACTGAGAAAAAGAAAAACCAAATGAAAGCACTAGGAATGAAATGAATCTTTAGAAGTAGATTACATATGTCAAGTTATCTAGGTATCTCATTGAGAAAGGTTTTTAACCATAATCTAGATACAGCACTCCTTACAAGGTTTGTTTCTTTAAGTTTGAGGAGGAAACGTAGATTGTGTACCCCTATTTTGACCAAACAAGAATGTAGTAAAAAAAGATGCTGAAATATTGCAGAGAGGAGTTGTTTCAGCATGACATTAAAATGCATGTCCTGAAGTAGGATATCAGAAATATCTAGATTTTATTGTTAGGTGTGCGCAAGGATGTATGATGTATAAGTTAGTAAATGTTGTTAATTAAATTGGTAATTGAAGGCAGAGGAAAACAAATTTGTGGATGATCTTATACTTCCTGAACTATGACTTTCTGAAAATACTATTTAAAACAGCTGTACCTGAGTGTTGTGTTCCAGAACCAGCTGCACCACGCCCAGTACGTATTTCTGGGACACCTTGGTATGCTGCAACTCCGTTATTGTATTATTGGGTGATTATACAGCTCTTTAAAGACAAATCTATGGATGATACCAAATTCAAGCAGCTGCTAAACTACAAGTGCTATGTGTGTGGTAGAATATTGGCTTGATTATGCCTTCACAATTGATTGTGCCTTTGTTTCTACTCTGTTTATTTGCGTTGCGCTTATATTTTGTTGTGTGTGCCAGCTAATGGTCTGGTATAGAGCATCAGAAGTCAGAGGCAGTGATGAAACTTAGATTGCCCTGGGTATTGGAGGGTGTGGAAGAAAATGCCAATTTCATACTAATCCTTTGACTTTTCTAAGGCTCGTTACAGACTGTAGATAACTAGGTGCAATAATTCCATAACAAACAGCATAACTGAATGCTGCTAATTAATAAAACTTTGTAACTAAATTGAAATAGCGATTGAATAATCGAACTGTACTAATTGAACCTGCCCAGTTAGTTCCTTGCTGGTTTTGTAGAGAAACCAGAACAATTACAGAGTACCCCTCTGTCAATAAAAAACCCCCCTACTTATTTAATTTTCACATACTCAGTTTTGTAGCTCCAAATCATTTAAACAAATATGCTACTTTATTTTGTTCCTTGGAAGCTTATATATGCCACATATTCACCCACGTATATCTTTAAGATTTTATGTTTAAAGATCTTCACAATTTGCAGTTTCATGCAAACAGGTACTTTAATCCTGATTGCATTTTAACTGATGCAGAAACCAAGGTGAATATCTTTGTCCACTCATGCTCCAAATAAGCAATTATGGTCAACTGGGTCTCAAAGATACTGTATAAGCAAAAGTATTATTTACACTGATAATGAAAAAACCCAAAACAAGATACCCAGCAAAGTATACAAAGAAAGATAAGGAGGAATGGAAAAGTTTTCTTAATTTGAAATATTTAATGTTGATATAATTTTGGTATTTTAACTGAAAAATCTACCCATAGTGATGCTTGCATGTAGCTATGTAATTATGTGTGAGGATAAGTTTCAGGGAGAATTTAACATCTTGGTGGAAGTGGGGGGACTTCAAGAGATTTTTTTAAAATTAGGAAATGGATGTATAACTGGACCAAAGTCCAGCCAGAATGTTGGAAGTTTACCGTCAGATCTGATATGTAATTTCTGATTCACTTGATAAATTCAGCCAGTTTCTGTGTACCTTATTGGCCTTTCTGGAAAATGAAACTATGTGCTTTAAATTCTTAATAATCAGACTGAATAATATTTTCATTGCTGTTGAATATATTGATAAGAAAAAGTCTTATTCACAAAAGACATGCCCAATACTAAAAAAAACACCTGGGAAAATATAACTTCATCAGGAAGTGGACAGGCTCTAAATTTAGATGAATTTGAAATATCAGTCCTTCTGAAGATGCAACTTGCTGGTCACTATTCAGATATAAGCAAGACACGCTGAAAGGAAGGCTGGAGCATATGCAATAGCTGTTTCAAATCAATCTTGAGGAAATGGATAAAACTTTGGGTTTTTTTTACACATATATACAAATTTGAGTCAAATCTCTACAATAACTTCCTTTCTGCCAGATATTTCTTTTCTATAATCTGATAAATAAGTGGCCTTGTGGCTATTGTCTGCAGTTTAATCTTTTCATTTTATGCCTCCTATTTATGAAATACTTTAGTGTCTTATTGATTTTCATAATAACTTTAATTATAAAGAAAAGCCTGTTTATTTTTGTGAAGTATCTAAATATCAAACAATACATTTTGGGGCCTGAAAAAACCTTTTTTCAAAGTTATATTGGGCTAGCTCATCATTACTGATGTCTTAAGTGTTTCTAAAAAAGTTTTATTGCACTATCTGACAAAAATGTATAATGGAATATTAGTGTACTCTGCTTGTGATCTAGAATATCTTGGTTTGCCCTCTCAGTCCATACTGAGAGGTCTTTCAGGTTTTTTTGTTCTTGTAAAAAGAAATAGTGTGGTGTGAGTCAAAAGGACTACTCAGTCAAAATCTAAACCTATCATAGGCTGTGTTAGTGTGCTGTGTAACCATCAGGCAGAATACAGAAACCTCAGGTGGAATCATCTTATTTGAGTAAATAGCTTTTTCTTATCTGTCTCATAACAATAATTCACTTTGCAAGTGTGACTCGTGGTAACAGAGGATTTGCCTGCTGTGTGAAACTGCATAAATAATCTGTTAAGTTGAGCATCTCAATCAGAAGGGGAGGTTGTCCTTTAGTAATTTATACAAATGATACACTTTATCATTTGATTACGCATTTATTTAATATGCTTTTTTGATCTGCCAAAGCTGATCAGATATTCACTTGGTGGTAACGGTCTTTTAGTAATGAATTCACTTTCACGTCTGTGAAGCAGTAATCATGGGGACCTGTCTTTTAGTAACTGCTAATTAATAGAAGTACATATTCAGTCTTTGCTTTCATCATAATCATTGTCTGACACTTGGCAGAAGAAAATATCGTGTGGATTAAATTGTATTTCTTCAACTTGAAGTGACTCAGGGCTAGGAGCCCAAGCAGATGTTGACATAGAAGCAAAACAGAAGGTCACTGGAACTCTCTATTTAATATCTAGATACTTGTCCTTATTTCCTGATTTCTCTACAACTTTATACTTAAAGTACATTTTAGCTTTGAAATCTTAGCCATCCAAGCCAAAGAGGTGAGGGAGAAGAGGAAGATGAGAGAAGAGTTTTGGTATTGGAAAATTAAACTGTTTCTAGGGGCTGACTATAGACAAATACACATGTGAAAGGGTTCATTATGTAGCAATAAATGGAATTATTCTGGCCTTGAATCATGATATAAACACTAGTACATTTGTGTCTAGTCATGTCTATAGTCTAATAGATGTTTTAGATACATGTAGAAGTCACTCCATGTTGGATGCACTTACGCAGAAGTACATGTATTGTTCTGAGGGCTGAGAAGGACGTGTATTGTGCTGAGGGCTATTTTCTAATGTGTGTCATGGACACATAATGGTAAAAACATTGCTATTGCAAAATGTGGTTCAGATACCAAACCACTGTAGAGGTGCAAAGATGAGCAGAAAAAAAACCATCAGGGTCATAATTTAGTATATCTCACACTGTTAGATTACTTTGCTGTCTTTAATCTTCAACTGCAAATGATACCTGACTCTCTCCTCCATGATGCCTATCTTGGAGTTCTTCTGGTGACCATGGTTGGTGTTCTGGTGTCTTTCTACTTGTGTTTCTAGAAAAAAGCTGTGACACTTGCAGAATAACTCTTCACTTCTGTACTGTCCATCACCAGAAGAAAATCCTTGAGGCTCTTTCAGCTCAGTTGGGATGGCAGTATGACTTCAGGTGTTTACTCTTTTAACTAATACCCTTCAATACCAAGTTGTCTATGCTGATAGATGACTCTGCAGCTGACAGCAGTCATTTGCAATAGTACTCATTCTAAAGACAACATGGTTTAATTAGTAATTAATGGTTACAGTTGTCACCTCCATAAGTGTTAGCTGTACTAGGGAATGTACTAGGGAATTGCTTGGAGCTGAGCAGACGGTGGTGCTTAGCTGTTGTACTGGTACACAAATGCTTCAGGGAAGGAGGTGCTTTTGTTTTCTTCCCTCCTTTTTATGGTCAAATACAATCTAGCTTCTGGGTTTTCTTCATGAGACAAATGATCACTGTTGTATAAACCTGGTTCCCATCAGGAATATTTACTGTAGATAGGTCCCAAAGGAAAATATTTCAGAAGATCTTCAGAGAGCAGCTTCTGTGTGAACCACAAATGTGCTATTTAAAACTCAAATCTTCAGACAACTTATATGGAGTTTCCCTGTAGAGGCTATTCCATAAAGATATTGCAGATATTCCCGATATTTTATAATAATGCATCCTTATGTGACTTGATTCTTTTATTTTACACGGAACAAATTAGAATGTTTAAGTCCCCTTGTGGTATACTGCAGTCGAATTCTTGCAGTTTTTTGTAGTATGCGTTATCAGGCATAAGCAAACACTCTAACAATTTGCCAGACAATCATAAAATGATGCTGCACTATGCAATGTTTTAAACTTTGAGAAGCAAATTAATTTGCATATATCCCTGGTGCATTATGAAGGATTAGCTAAAGCTATTTCTGTGTAATATAGTTCTTTCAGCTCATTTTCATTTAGGGGTAAATCCAGAATAAATGTGATGAATAAATTGTTCCCTGCAAATAACTTTAAGTCTAGTTGTGGAGACTATTCTGTTGAAAATTCTTTAAGAAAACTCATTTTCTTAAAGTGCCCAACGTGAAGTGTAAGGATTTCTCCTATTCATTTTGCTCTACATATTTTTAATTCCTTATGAAATTTATTTGTGCTTAAACTAGGTTTTCATACTTTGTCTTCTCAGAAATAAATTGGAAGAGAAGGGCTGAGGTAGATAGAGTTACATAGCTCTTTGTTGTTGTGAGTTGGTCACAACTGTTTGAAGGATGTGACCATTCGACAGTTATTGCTCTTAAAGTTCTCTAAGTGACATGTATAGGGTTACTGTATCAGGCAATGGCTTTTTAAAAAAATCTCCAATTGAGAAGAGCATTTATTGCAATACACTATTTTAGGAGAAAATTATTCTTCTCCCCAGTCCTTCAGCTCTTTCCCTTTCTGTGCTGCAGTCAAAACTTTGCCTACAGTACCACAGCATATGACAGCTTGGTTAACATTGAAGAGGCACCACTGCGTCTGCCTGGTCAAAGCGCAAATTGGTTGCAAAAGCTTGGAAAGACTTGTATGTGTTTTGCTGATTCCTAGTACTGAGCTTTGTCCACCTTACTCTTCAGTTTGAAGAACTGTCACGTGCTTAACTAATTTCTCCAGGCTTCGTTCTGATGATTAAGCATGGGAGGAAATTCTGATACGTTTGTGTTCCTGTCTCCTCCCAGATCTGCTGTGTCTGTACTGTTTAAGTACTGGTGAAGTCTGGGGAGATGTCCTCTTCGAATTGCCTGGATAGAAAAACCTAATGCAGCACACAAGAGTATTGGGGTAGATTTGCTTTTGGAAATATTGTGCAAGAGGGTGGCAATGCATTGTGGTTTGGAGTACAGCTAGGTATTTCACAGCTAGAGTTGCAGGGAATAGGGTGGAGTATAGGCAGCCTGTGTAGTAACACCTGCACTGGGGAAGAGTAGTTGGGCTGCTTTTCAGTGTATTCAGGTATGTCTAACACCTGATCCAAACTCCATCCCCAAGAAAAGCTAGTTGCACTGCTTAGGACAGTGTTATTTTTTGAAAAGTCACCTGCCTTTAATCAATTAAATGGCAGGTGGTAGATCAGGAATCTTTATGAAGTATTGTGTAGGGTCATATATTCTTTGCCATTTGAGTACTAATTAATTGGATTATAATTTCAATGTATTCTTTACCTGTTAAATGTACTGAGTATATAGTTTGAGGAAATTTATAGGAGGAAACATTTATGACCTTACTGACCGATATCTGTGCATAAATAAATGCTATGAAAATGTTAATGAGTAGTTGAAAAGATGAATTGATGATACAGCAAGGCAAAACAGCATCTTCCCACCTTTTTGGAGCTGGCGTCTTATGGTTGTCTTTTCCTTTCTCTTGAATCTCTTCTGCCTAGCTCTCCTGCATCTGCGACATGTACCTTGCCAGTTGGTAACTGCTGGGAATGGGCTGTGGTGCCCTACCTCAAAATGGCATCAGGAATTCCTACATCTTGGTGTGGATGTAGACAGAGGTAGTGAGGGCGGATGGGCTTTCCTGCAGAGAGGTGTACATTGGGCTGGGCCTTGTTCCTTGAGGAGCTGTGGAAGCAGGGCAAGTGCTATTAACATCACAGGGACACACAGGATGGCCGAGAGTAAAGGGGAATGGTGGACAGGAGGATGGGAATGGAAAATAGTTTTGATTGTGAGAAAATACTTGTTGCACTACAGTTGTTGGAGTGTGAAGCAAACTAGAGATGAGAGAGAGCGAACTAGATGCACGTGTTCGTGCCGATGTACCTATGCTTCCAGGTAAGCTAAAAAACTAAAACAGTCCCATAGACACTAAATCTCCAATATATGACAAATATGTTTCCAAAATGGAAGCTTGGGGGGAAATAAAAAAACCCCACAGCAAAATGCCCATGAAAATCCACAACAAGTCAGACAAGCAAGGTTATACCCTGTCATTACAAAGGTTGAAAAAGCGACTAGGAAAAACTTTGAGGCTGACACAGCTTATGGAGGACAGCCAAAAACATCATCAAACTGTACCCAGGGAATAGCGCTGTTTTATCAAAGGCTGCTGAGTGAGGAGAAAGCATTTCAGGGGAACTCAGTTTTCACTGTAGACTAGCGAAATGCCAGGTAAGTAGCGTAGATCTAGGCTGTCTGTAGTAGCTATTTTTTCAGTAATTCGGTTTCATTGTACTTGTAGTCCCCTAATTCTTAAGCGTAAGAAATAGAATTAAAATTACTTCTTACTCAGTGCATTCAGATATTAAAATTTGTTTTTAACAAAATTAGATGCTTATTAAGACAGATAAACATTACGAAGGAGGTAGTGTATGTTAATGGTGGTTGTGTCTATTTCACTTTATGGTGATTAATTGTCTCTTATTTTGGAGTTTAACATGTCAGTGTGTTAACATATTTTAATTTCTTTAATATAGAGATAAGTGCCATTTTAAAGCTGGCAGAATTATCTTTTTTAATTCACATATTTTCCCACTGGAAAATGAAGCTTATCACACTTTACCTTTCCTGGAAAGAAGATGGATTTAATTAAAAATATCTTTTTAAAACTGCAATGGAATTAGTTTTGATTCTTCAATGAAAGCAAAACTCTTATGCTTGAGCTGAGATGAATTTCACAATTTCCATCTCCAGACAGTGACATGTTGCATCTGCGAAGCCCAATTTCAGAGTACTGTCAGCATTTCCTGGTAGCGCCACTAGCTCAGCACTTTGTTCCTGTTCCATATCTTCTGTAAGGTGTAATATCCACAACAGGAAATCTCTGCTTGTTGCAGTACTGCTGTGGTGCACCCCAGGGCTCCCAGTGACACCGATGCTCTGACTTTACTGTTTCCAGATTGTTGTATTGCAATCAGCACTGCTGGAAACATATTAGAAATGTCTGAGTGACTATTAGTCAACAGCCTAAGAGCTTTAAAGGGGGTTATAGCCTTGGAGCAGTGGTTTTGTCTGTCTGGCAGATCTGAAATTGAGCCTTCCCCAAAACGCATTGCTGTGGGAGGAAGGCAAAGGACAGAACAAGTGTCAGTGTTTGGAGGCATACAAGGAATTCTTTCCTGGGGCAGCTCTGCTGCTCTCTGGAGAGAATCTTTTCTTATTGCTGGCTGGCATTTTGCTTGAATAAATTGAGAACCAGGCTCCATGAACTTGCACTCTATACAGCTTGGGAGGCTGCAAGCATGTAATAGACTGTGTCTCTTTAGACCAAATCCCAGGGAAAAATACGAAGTTGTATAATCCACTTGCTAAAAATCAGCCACGTGTAGCTTATACTAGACTGAGTTGCCTCTCTTTTTTGGTTTTGCACAGGATTTGCTGAGCCCCTATGTATGCCTCATCAAATTCCTGTGATGTTAAAATCACCATCATAATCACCTGCTGCTTTCCCAGTAAGTTGACCAAAATAAATGTTGTTTGTTCCACTGTATGCGTCTACTGTGCCTCAAACATAATAGTTCACTTCTTGACCAAACATTTTTTCCTTTATTGTTCTTAGGCAGTGATTGATATGTATTCTTTTTAATTTGCCTTTTTAGTTTTTTGCCTTTTTCCCCCAGAAAATATTTTAGCACTTTACTTTCATGGCATGTGTTTAACTGTTTCTGATTTTATTCTTTATATTCTGTTGTTGCCCTCTCCCTGCTTCTCCTTCTGACAGATGTGGAGCATCATCTCTGAGCCAGGTGATACTCATTTGGTGACTCAGTGGTGATAACTAATTTTTCAAAAGTAGGTTTAACTGCTAGCAGCAATGCCTTTCGTCTCACTGCATGAGTTACCATCCATTCTTTTGTAATCCCCTCGACTCAGCCTCTAAAAGGTGTGATGCTGTCCAAAGTATGTGAATGCATATGTCTATTCAGTAAGAGGTCTCGTTGCTTCTTTAACGTGCTCTTGCATATACAGCATTTCTTTAACTGTAACTTTTTTCCTTCATGTTAAATGGTATGATGCCTCTTTAGGAAACAGCATGCAACACAGTCTATAACTCTGAAATGGTCTTTCACCTGATCAAATATGATACGATGAGCCAGGGGCTGATTAAAAGAAATGGATTTAAGTAGTACTTATTTAAGAGCCAGGAAAGAACATCTCTAATGCACAGTTTTAATATTTAACCTTTCTCCTTAAAACCATACTGAGGGTAAGCTTTGAGTGAAGTTGGGTTTGAGTTGTAGTTATTTTGTATATATTCGAGGGTATTTTGTAGAAAAATAACTCATCTGAAAGTTAGGTATGACAAAAAGCTAGGTATCTAAAGTAGAATAACTTCTGATTTCAGTTGCTGCTTAAGAACCTTATAATAGAAATTCTTTAGTGGTATTTCTTTCTAATTTTCTTACTGTTCCTTTGAAGGGGCTTAAGTTGGTTTCTTGCATCCATTTGCCAGCATCTTTCAGAACAAGGAAATACAATCTAAACCATAGCTTGATTGATGAACTCAGGATTAATTTCTACAAAAAGAAAGCAGGTGCTGTGATGCATATGTCCAGACTTGAAGTCACTCAAAATTACAGGTGAAATAAGCAAAATATAATTGACTGGGCTCTGGTTTATGGAGTTAGTGTGGAGCATCTATGAAAATCAGCCATAAAACTGATAGCTCTTACTCCCACTTTATTGATATTTTTAGTAGTAACTTTGAATTCTTTATTCTTTTTGATTTGACACCATTTTAAGATTACTTAAACATTTTTTTGCTTTAACTGTGAAATTCATTATTTTTAGCTGCATATTGACATTTTTCATGTTTGGAGAAATGCGTTCTTGAAGGGCTGCCAATAAAACTTTTCTCCTAGATGCCATTCTTGTCATCAGTTATTGTTCCCTTGTCACCCCAGACAGAAAAATAACTGTAGTTATCCCATCACCGTTTGTGCTGGGGTTTTGACCTATTAATAGAACATATTTCCTTCAAAAACATTCTGGATGTAGCTGATGTATAACTTTCTAGAATTTTAGAGTGTTTACTCCTGCAGATTACTGCCCCCCACCCCGATGATGCCTACAGATAGGGAGCTTGTGACTTCTCTTGCTTTAGTGTAGCTTCATTATTATTTTTGTTAGTATTTTTTCTATTCTACTGATTTAGTAATTTCAAAACTTTCTCAATTTTCTGCCTTTTTTTGAGGAGTGGGGAAGGGAGGGAAAAAACCTTACTGCATTCAATGTTCAGACAGTCTGTCTCCCTAACGACTGCTTGCCTATGCTCAGTTTTGTTTAGATAACTTCTGTTCTGCTTCTGTTGTGCTTCTAGCACGTGATTTCTGTTTTTCTTATTTTCTAGCATATAGTTGAATATTATCTACAAGATCAGTTGCAACATATGTAATACGTCATGAAAATTGCTGTCAATTGCTTTCTCCAAACTTTTGATTTTCAGCAGTTTCATAAATTACTCTGGACATCAATTAAATTCTCTTTCATGGAAGGTATTTAGGTTAATTTAATGCTTGTGGGTATTCCTATTCTTCACTCTTCACTATGATTCACAGCATGCCTGTCTTTCATGTTCCCATAATTGCATAGCAAGACAATTGGCAGAAGGGCATGTAGATGTTTCGATTCATTTTGCACAAAACTCTTGCTATCCCTAGTAATCTCACCTCTGGGTTTGTTTTTTTTTTTCCTTTAAGAGTCTCTGTTGGTCATTTTGTCTTCTGTTAGTAACTTTCAATTATTTTTGATAGAAACACAAAGAAGATTGGGGAAAAATTTAAAACAGCTCTGATAAGGGAAGAAAGCTTTTTATAGCAGAAGATATATCTTCATGTGCAAAAATAAAGGTTCTGACAGCAATAATTGCAGAAGTGAATGAGTAGGAGTGGCATTACAGAAATGTTAAATCAGTAATATCAGATCAAATGGAAATGTTAGACTTGTATATTTCAAAAGAACACTGTGTTTTAAAGTATCCTTCATATGCTTGGATAAAGGGAGGGTGAAGTTTAGATCAAATGCTCATTTCTTTGTGAATGAAAGAGCTGGGTAGGTCTCCTTTATGCAGGATACTAAATGCCACAAGGCCAAACTAAATCTTGTATTTGATATACTTCAGTTCTCAAGTTTGGGTGGGAACTTTTCTCTTTAAAAAGCTATTCTGCATTGCTGGCAAATAGTTATTTACTTAACTAATTCTTCTCTCCCCCTCCATTTTTAAGTCTTAATCCTTGGTATGGCTTTACAGTACAGAAGTGGTATCAGGAGCAGTGCAACTGTCATTACTATCGTATTTCCCTATTAAGGAAAGGAAATTAACTTAGTTCAGTGAACTTGACCTAATATTTGGTCCTGGAAGTGAAACTTCACAAAGAAATACTGTGCTAATGCACTAGCAGCAAAGCAATCAAGTTTACATTGCCTAGAGGGTAGAATCTAAATGAAATGGGTTCTGCATGTTCACAGGATGTTATTTAGGTACAAATGCAAGTCAAAGCCCAAGTGCAAGAAGGGTGCGAGTCCCATGCTGTGCTATTTTGTGCCACGGCTTCATATTTGATGTAGCTACTGCAGTAGCTGTAAATCACTGAAACTTAGATGTAGTGCATCTCCTAACTTTTTTTCCTGTGTGGACTGTTCTCTTCCATGAAGGATTGGATCCCTTGACTGCCTTGCATCTTAGAAGCAGCTGAATGAAGTAGGGCCCTAGATCTGGCTCAGCGTATTAAGTGTACAACACTTCTTGTTTGGGAAGTTACTGTTGTACCCGAAAACAAGATATGCAATGTACGGTTTTTGTCAATGTGACTGGAATAGCCTGTAGATTATTTCAGCTTCAAAAGACATGTAAAATCTTTGCTTAATAAGGGCAGCTTATTGATTAGTAGTGCTAAATTAATTATAAGAACTAGAGGTTCCCTCTGTTCCTCTTCCACTCCAAAACCATCAAGCTGGGTTGGTTCTCTAAGGATACCTGACTGTCTAGGGAAATGCGTTTTTCGGTAATGTATTCTTGAACTGTGTTGGATTGCTGTACCACATTGCTTCATTCCTATTACTATGTGCATAAGGAGCATAACTAGTATTGCAAGTTCATAGGAGAACCAGGGGTAAAAGTGTTGATAGGCAGTCATCTCAGACACTACTGTAGTCAAACATATTTAGCATCAACTCATACTGTTACCTTTCATGTCTTTTAGAATGGAAACTCTGAATTAAAGATTTTTTTCTTCCTTTGCTATGTGTATGTGAGTCTTCTGAATCTTCTAGGTGTCACTACAATATACATGACAAATAATGATATATTGCATTTCAGTGTATTTCCAGCTATGCTGTTTTCCCCAAGATGTTAAAAGAATCATACCTTAAATTTTCACCTTGAATCTCTGATGCTTTAAAGAGTTATCGTTTCTATAGTGTCTCCCAGTAAAATATTCTCTGAAGCGTCATGTATTTGGGTCAAAAGAAGCCCAAGTCCAAAGCCTTTAAGCTTCTTATATGAAAAGAAGAATCAAAGAAGCAAAAAATTATGGAAATAAAGTAGAAGTATACTGTTGCACATGTGAAAGTGCCAAATTGCATGGTTCAGCTCAATATAAGTGCCTACCATATGAACGTACTCTTCTTGCCTGGTCTGCTGATAGTACTAAATTTTTCTTTCTTAATGGGGGTTTTGTGAAAAATGTTTTAACCTCCTTAAAAAAAATTTGCTTCTTATTCAGCAGTTTCAGCTCTGTCACTGTCAATCCTGTCAGTATGTTAGCAAGACTAGAGCAATAAGCCCACATGCCCCGCGATACCTCAAAGTGCAATATCTTAAATTTCTTACAAATGCAGCAAGCAGAGTGTTTTGGAGTCAGACATATGAATCTGATACTCTGGTTGGATGTAAGTGAAAAAAGGGGTAACTTCGAAGGCTATTTCCACTGTGGATTTGCAGTTAAATTTTTCTAATAGAAATATGGAGAACCCTCCCTGAAATCAGTGTTCAGAGTTGTCCTCATGGGTTTTAATGGTATCATGTTGATATTCACTCATTTTCATGCAACCATAAGGAAATTAATTTTGTTTTCCTTTCCTCGTACATTCCCACTTGTTTTTTTAATTAAAAGGAAAAATGATTTGATATCTTGATATCAAGAACAAAGAAAATTGAGCCTAAGGTTACAAGTCTGTAAAGATCTATGTGGAGTCTATTCCTGAGACTCTAAATGCTGAAGATCCAGTCTCAAATCAGTAGAGGTTAGTTACCAAAGAACTCCTGATGACTGAAGTATTTTTGAAAGCATAAGCAATAAATTGTTCCTGCAAATTTAGTCATTTCAGTATCTCATTTTGCATTTAATTTTTTTCTCGTGTTGTTTGCCAGTATTTAAATTATTTTTAAAAACTCTATTAGTGTTGGGTAGGCTTATTTCACTTTTGTGTATTTTTAAGAATTTGTTTTGTTCTCAGTACAAGAGGCCTACATAGTCTGATAGCTTCCTGCCCACTACTTATTTCATTCCCAAAGTGGATTTTTTTTTTCTTCAACAATCTAAAGTATTTTCAAAAAAATATTTGGTCTTGAGGCATACAGTAAAACAGAGTAAACTTCTGAAGTAAAACCCAAAGACCTAGAGGGTCTAAATTAAAATGTCATTTCATCATGAATGATTTGTACGTTTTCTGGAGGGCTCTCAATCTCACAGCACAGTGTACTTAGATCAGTATTTATGTAATTCTGGATAAGATATAAAAAAAATGCATACATGACCTGAGCTGTCATTCATTTAATTGCGCACCAGCACAGGAAATCCTTCCATGTTCTTAGGCATCTGAGCGGGGGAGGGAGTACCCTGAAGCCTGCTTTGTTAGCTGAGCTTTTCCTTTCAAATAAACAAGGTAATATAGAAGTGCTTGAACCTTTTCAGCTTTTATTCTGGATTCAAATGCTGATGGATACCTGTTGTCCTACTTAATGTACAGTTGAAGAAGCTTTACATAAAGAATACATGATGTACTGAGCTTAAGAAACTTGGCATAAGCAAACACGGCTAGAGCTGAAATACAGCTATATCTGGTTTCAAGGGGGTCATGAGAGATGCAGTCAGTTACAAATTATTTCAATTAAAAAAAAAAGTGATCCAGGAACTGACCAAGGAAACTATGATTAAAAAGTCTTTGTGAAGCTTTCTGGCAGTAATTTCCTGTACCTTTACATGTTCAAAGAACTGTCTTACTTCTATTCAGCAGTTCTATTCACATGGAAACTCTTAATAAATTTCATCAGTACTGCTCTCATCCATCCATCACTTGCTGAACTTCTCGCTAGTGAAAGAGAAAAGCTTATTTAACTTACATCCTAGCTCTGTGTGTTTGAACATCTGACTTGGAAAGCATCCTGAACTTTTAGTAGTGCAGGAAATAGGGAAATGAAAATAAACACAAATAAAGTGGTTTAATTGAAAGGCAAAGGTATCCTTTTGTAAGCATGGAGAACGGTGCAAATATAAAAACTTCAGAGAAGACATCAATAGAAACAGACGTGTTAAAAAATGCCAGACTCTCAAAGGGAATGGGATTTTGAGAAGGGGATTTCTTAGCAGGTATGGAGTCTTGTTTTGTGGCTCTCTTCTTGTATGCTAAGTAACCTAACAGGTCCCCTAGTTTTAACTCTTGCAGGACTTGAAGTCATATAGTGTTCAGAGGTCTTGGTTTGGTATTGCCAGACAATGAAGTATGTTGATTATCAACTACAGGAGACTGCCTATTGCACTGAAGTCTGAGAGCTCGCAAGTGGAGAAATGTACGTACTCGTTCCTTCTATACATGAACATGCACGCATGCTTAACTCGCTGATGCAGCAGCCCTAATACCAGTGATAGGGCTATAGTTATTTATAGAGGTATAGTATATAGCTAGTATAGTTCTTATAGATACCAAATAAGCTTAGGGGCTTACCTGTTCTGCTATTTTTTCTATTTTTGATACAAATGTCTTACAATTGCTTGCTATACCATAATGTATTCAGTATCTATGCACTTTTTGTTTAATCCTGTGTTCATTCATACTGTACGTGTTAGTGTAAGCTGAATGTGGAAATTTCCAGCCTCTGTGGCTGGGTTACCACTTGCCTGAGGATGGTGCTCAGAGGTCTGTGTACTCTGTTAAAGTTGTGACTTTGTTTCTTTTCAAGTCATGGAGTTATTTGTTATTTGCTTATTTTATTGAATTGTAGGCTGCTGCATTGTAAGCTGTGCCGAGCAGTTTCCAGTTTATGAGTTTTAATCCATGTTGTCTGAGAAGTTTTAATTGATCTGACATCTAAAATGTAGGAAAACATTATTTCTTTGTGTAAATTACTTTGAAATTGGATGTGGCTAATTTTGGGGAGGTTTCCCTTTTGCTTCTGGAATACTTTAAGAAATAACAACAAATCCAACAAGAAGCTCGGCTCTAATAATGCTTAGTGTGCCTTAGTTTGAGCAGTCATTTGAAATAGCGTTGTATTGGTTGTTTATCCAAATGTGGCTTTTAAGTAGCTCTTGTGTCAACAAATAGCACCTCTAGAGACTGTTGTAACAGACCTTATAAGTAATTACTCTGACAGTTTACACTGCCTTCCTTCTCACACTCACTCACTTCTCTGCCTCTTGCTTACAAACAAAAACTACACTAGAAACTAGGCTAACGGATTTTGCACACTGAATATGCAACTGAATATTGAATTGCTTGTTGAATAACAGGTTTTCCTCTACATTCAGATAAGCAAAAATAGCAAAACTATTTGTATTAAAAATTGCTGTCCTTTTTTTAACACAACAATGGCAGAATTTGCTAGACCTGCCAAAGTTTTCAACCTGCATCTTTAACTACTAGAATTGAAAATGTTCCTCTGATGCTCACAAGGCAACCCGGTTCTTGTGCAGTACTGGCTTTGAAAGGCTGGACTGTGGCTAATGACCCCAGACCGCATCACAAATGGTAGTGCTTTAAAGCTGCTTGTAATTGGGTATTGCTGCTAAATAAAGGAATGGTTGTTTACAGATCTGAAAAATTAACAGAAATCTGCCAATCTGTCAACACCTGTGAATACTCTGTTTAGATGCACAAGAGGAGGAGAGGGAGAGCGGGTGGAGAAAGGAGCCTCTTTGACAAAGAGAAAATGTTAACTCAGGTTTTTGTCTGCATCATGCCAGCTTTGATTTCTTCATCTTTGTCTACATCCCTGAATTATCTGCCATAATTGTGCAAGTAGCTTGAATGAATGAAGGCCTTCCCTAATTAAATTGTGAAAGACTGAAATGCAGGTATAATCTGATTATTCAAGCAAAATGACAAAATAAATAACATGCAAGTGATTGCTGTGACCCGTTGAACCTAAATTTAGCTTCTTGGTTGTCTTACTGCTTTGTCTAAAACTGACATCACCTTGCATGTCTGTAAAATAGCATGAATAACTTATATATGAAAAATTAATATTTGTAATGCACACCTTAATTTTAGTGTCTGGTGGCTCAAGGGAGGGTATTTCAACAAAAATAAGTGGTGCTTTGTAATTCTTGGTGAATGATTTACATTTAAATATGCAACTTAAAGTAGTCTTAGGCTGATCGTATCACACTAGATAAATGTATGAAAACAATATACAAATAGATTTTGCTTTCTGTATTTTTTTGAGCTAATTTAGAGCTGTTGATGCTGTTGATGATAACAGTTGACTATGATCAGGATTATTTGTCTTTGTACTAAGCTCTGGACAAATGTATATATGATAGGAGGCAGATACTAAACTCCTCCCTGTCAACGTACTATTGCACGTTAAAGTCGTGTGCGCCTGGCCTAGCTACAGTTGTACAAAATGCGCATACAGGTATTGCTTTGTCATGCCTTAATATCTTTGTTCAATGATTGCGAAGTAACTCAGGTTATTTTAAGGCTCTTCAGAGAATAAAACTGCTTTCTTCACTTTTCTCTGCATTTTGTTGTTTAGGGTATCTATGTGGCAGGGGAACTGAGAAATCAGTCTTCTGGGAGAAGATTTTTCCAATGGCACTTTCTCAACATGACTAGAGTAGCTGGTGAGCTTCCCCCTAAAACCTCTGATAACATTCTTCATACCTTCCTCTCTTCCCATATGCCATCTTGTTTCCATAAACTGCTAGTATGGCCATTTCCTTGTAAATCTGTTTACCATTCCAACTGCTGTCTTGACAGCTGTTCTTTTGCTTGAAATACACTTTGAATCATGTGAACCACCTGGTGGTTGTTCGGGTGCTCTTACCCATACCATGATCTCTGTTGGGATCCTCTGCTGCTACTAACAAATGGCTTGTAATATTTTGGACTGATTTACTCAATGAGGACTAATTGTTTCTAATTTAGGCATCTGCTTAAAAGGGGCTGCTTTCACCAAGGCAACAGAACTCATGTGAAAAGGTGCAGCTCTTTTCCTGATCCAGTTCAACCCCCCCTAAACAGTTAGCTGCCTTTCTTTAAAGTGCTGTGGCCAGCTTTGACTGTGACCATATTAAGATGCTGAGGCAGCAAGACTTGAGACCCAGCATCTCTCAGCTTCAGATAATGAACTTAAATGTGTGAGTCAAACTTCAACCTCTGTCACACGTATCAGGATATCAACTGGCTGGGTGTTTTGCAGGAGGATTAATTATCCTGACCACAGACAAACCATAGGGACAAGTTTGTTTACTCCTGCCTGAAGAGGTGGTTTGCATTTTATTCACCATGAAATAATTTTACTTCTGATGACAGAAATGTCTCTAAAATATATGTAATCTGAAAGAATGTAATTACATCCAAGATTAATTAAAATTATATAGTTGATTTCTTCTCAGAAGATCCATGTACAGTACTAAATATGGGTGCATAAACTGGAGATTTAAATATTTGACTTTGTCATTAGCACAGAAATGAAGATTCTTTTGATATTAAGAAAGAAAAGGTGTGGGGTGGGGGGTAGGAGCAAAAGCCCTTCATAACATCATCTGGAGATGCTTTTCATTTCCTGGACTGAGGAATATAAAAGGAAGCTTTTAAATCCCACCTCAGTAGCACAGAATAGCTTCTGTTGAATTTGGTGCAGACATAGAGGTTTGAGCAAAGCAGTCCTATCCAGTTCAGAGTCCCATTCAGAATATTTAAATTCGATATAACTTCAAAGGGTTTATAATATTCTGCTTCCAGTCTAGTCCTGTCTTTTCTTTGACCCACTTTGGAATTTTCTTAAAATTTGGCTGAAGAAATCAGATTGAGAGCTCTGGTCCAGGTGCAGGCTTTGTATTCAAGCCAAATATTATCTTTGTCTATACCAATGCAATTAGAGTAAAAGTAGTACAGTGAAGCTGCAGAGGTGGGATCATAAAGAGTAAACGAATGCAGATCTTTTAACCTGAGAACATCTGCAAGTCTGAACCAAGGCAGGTGCAGCTTTTGGACACTGATCACTCATTGGTGATCTAATTTTACTTTTATATTCTATTTTTAAATTTTGAATAATCAATAGCAGTTTCAAACTAACAATCTCTTACTTCTCCCAACACTTTTTTCCTAATTCAGATCAGAACACAATAAAACCTCTTGAGATTTTTTCATAAGTGGTGATAAATACTTGCCATACATACCATTGATTAAATGCATATTTGAATAACTAATGAAAGAAGTGTTGATTTTGTTTGGTGTTTTTTTAACTCTTGTAATCTTTTTTTCTCCTTTATGTAACCCTCTGTTTAAAAGATTTTGCCACAAACGTGTGGGGAAAGCAGAGGTGTTTATCTTACTGTTTCTTGTGTTGAATCATATGGATCTCTGGAGATAAGGTAAACCTATTAAAAATAAAACTCTTTTCTTAAATGGACAATATTGGTTATAAATAAACCCTTTAACCTAAAAGGCAAAGAAAACAATTTGAAGTAGATTTCAGCATAGCCTTTGTGCTTTTCCTCTAAGCAGTAGTCAGGTCTGATTTTACACCGCATCAAATGACACCTGCTTTGTAACTGTAAAAGTTGTAACTTCTTATTGTAATTCAGAGCCACTGAATATACACATTCAAATATATTCAAATGCTGACATGTGTAACACTTAGGAATGTGGGGATTATCTTTTCAATGATTAGTCTTATTTTAACACAATCATTTAATCTGCACTTAATTTCTTCAGCCCTTATTTGCTCATGCACAGAAAGTAATCCCCATTCTGTTGACCATGTTCAGACCAGAGAGAAAAATTACTTCATGTAAAGTAGTTCAGAAAACAGATTTTTTTTCAGTTTAGGTGTTGAATTAAAAAAAAAGCCCAATGGGCTCACTCAAACTGAAGTGACTGTTTTGTCACTCAGCCTTGAAATGGTTTCCTATGTAACAAACAACTATCAGATTTTGGGTTTTGTTTAATATTTCCTGGTATATTTAGCAAAATTTAATTTCAGTGACTAATTAAAAAGTATCCAGTTAAAGTGTCTGAGCTTTTTCAGCTTGGAGGTTTCTGTCCTATGATACCCAAACTTCACTTCACAGGGAATAAACTACCAGAAGATGGTTGTGAAACCGTGACCAGTGATTCTTGTGTATGTAGTTAAATGGACAGACTATGTGAAACCATATACCTGCTTCTCCCCACAGAGCATACAACACAATTTTCAATAATGTGTTTGCCTTAGCTGGTGAAAAGGGAGCACTTGGTAGATACTCTTCAGCCAGGAAAAAGACTGGTTACTTGTCTTTGAAAAAAGTTGGAGCTGAGCAATTCCTTTAGGAACAAAGGTTCTGTGTCTGGCAATGCTGGTTAGAAAATGACTTACTAATTACGTTTATTATATATAAATATATATAAACATATATATGTGTGTATGTGTGTATATGTGTATATATATACACATATATAAATATATATAAATAATTACAATAATGACTTACTAAATCAGTATTTAATTCTAGGTTTGGCAGTATAATCCATTAGCTGTGTTTATAATAGCAATGCTAGATGATACTTATATCCTATGTAATATATCACTTCATACTAAAAAGCTAGCTGTGATGCATGCTTTCTAGTAAAAGCCAAGCTTGGCTGAAGTGTTATGGGAAAAGCCTAGGTAACTGAACTTCAGTTAATATTTTTTTGTCAGAATTAAGCAAACTGGTTATAAGAGACATCATTAAATTGAATATTATGAAGTAGAAAAATTTTTGTCTGGCTAAGTGAGGGACAGAATTTTGCTTCTAGGAAGTCACAAGAATTGCATAGTTAATTCTTCTGCAAAATCTTTTAAAGAAATTAGTCTAGAACCTGCTGGCCAGTGGTGTTTAGTGACCAAGGCTAAAATGTCTCCTTCCAGTTAGAGACCTATTAAACACTACTGGAATTCGATGTTAATCCTTCCATCTTTGAAAAGAGCAGTTAGATCCCAGAGGTGGTTAATGTCAGACCTGGGATATGCCTTGTATCTTTCATAAGCTGTGGGGATCATTGCATGATTAATGATGATTGTTTAAGGGTTAATGTTATAAAGGTTGAGATGTTAACTTTCCTCACACTTTAAATGTTTCTTAATGCGACGCCTGTTCTCTAAGCCATAGGATTTGCGGTTTCTTCTCTTGTCTGATTATGCCATGAGGTTCTCTTCAAGTGAGATCATTAAACAGTTACTATCTCATAACAAATGGGATTGACTAGAGTAGGGAGTCTCCTGGTTTCTAAAATAGAAACAATTTTTACTCTAAAAATAGACTAAAACATAGGAAGAACTAAAGTTTCACAACTAGCTTGAAGCTTCCAATTGTACTAAAAATAACTTTCTAGAAGGGAAAGTAAGAAAACAGTAGTACCATTTTCATGCTCCTACCTTTTCTAGCTAACAATCTGTATTTGGGAACTTCAGCACTTATGGGACTGTCATGGTTTAGCCACAGCCAACAATTAAGCACCACACAGCTGCTCACTCGCTCCGCCCCCCCCCCAGTGGGAAGGGGGAGAGGATCAGAAGAGCAAAAGTAAGAAAACTTGTGGGTTGAGATAAGGACAGTGAACTAAAATATAATAATATAATGAAAAGGAAAATAATGACAGAGAGAAGGGTGAGGCCTGGGGTGGGGAAAAGTGATGCAACCACCCACCACCTGCCAACCGATGCCACCAATCCCTGACCTCTGACCTGTGATTGCTGCTTCCCCCAGCCAACTCCCCCAGTTAATATACTGGGCCTGAACATCATATGATATGGAATATCCCTTTGCCTAGTTTGGATCAGCTATCTTGGCTGTGCCCCCTCCCCTCCCAGCTTTTTGTGCACCTGGCAGAGCATGGGAAGCTGGGAAAGTCCTTGATTAGTGTAAGCTTATTTAGGAACAGCTAAAACATCAGTGTGTTATCAACACTGTTCTACTAAATCCAAAACACAGCACTATACCAGCTACAGTGAAGAAAATTAACTCTATCCCAGCCAAAACAATTTTTTTCAGCAATCTGTTTTCCACTGGAGTTTTATAATCTAGTCCCACATACCCACGTTCGCTAGATTATACTAGGTCCATACTGATTTTTCATCATTACTATTACTTAAGGTATTAGCATTGCTGTGGTAACTTAAAATCATTACTACTTTTTTCCCTTATTTCAGACATATTCTTAGGGATGAAAGAAGTGATGCATGAATAGTTGGAGCAACCAGTCAGTGTGGAGAATTCTTAAGGTACAAATTGCTTGTGCATAATTAATTCCAAATACTTACTCTTTGAAACTGAAGCTGTTTGATAGGATATATGAATCACATGGGGTTTTTTGTTTCCTGGTCCAGTGATGCTATGTTAGAACTGTCAGAATATTTACAGAAAGTAATTAATCTGAAATTTTATTTGTTTAAAGATTCAGTCATCAAATTTCTTGCTGGAATATTTGCGTAAAATAAAGAAAATAGGTGACTGTACAATTAATGTAAATACATTCAAGGATGCAGACATATTCATAAACAGTTCCTTCAGTATTCATGTAGATTTACTTGTAAAACTGAGCTTTGGATCCTTCCTGGATGTAAATAAAGCTTCTTTATTTCATCCTTATCCTTTTTAATGAAATAAAATAATGCTGATTTATTAACCTCACTTGATGTTTTATCACAAACAGTTGGGGGTTGCTTTAGCTAATATGACACCTGTGCATAATTACGCATCCCATCACTCTTCCTTGTGCTGCTCTACTCTTATATTAAAAGTGTCAGGACAATACTATAAGCATATTGGTGCTGGTTTTTAATCAGCATAGACACAGTAAACAAATGTTCATTAGCAAAATTAGACCAAAGAGAATGGCCTAAAATTGTAACTTCTAAATAAAAAGCTGATCTTGTGAGTTAAAATCTTAACATATTCCTTATTATCAGTGTGTTTTCCATCTGTCTCAGCTGATAAGGAACTTCTGGCAGTCTAATGAATTCTTTGATCACATTGTTGCTTCTTTAAGTACTAAACCTGCATTTTACCTATTTTTGAAGTATTTTCATATGCATCTATAAGACTTCCTCCAGAACAACTTGTTGCAGAAAAAGGTTTCAACTTTTTTACAGAAATTGATCAAGTCAGAAAAATGTCATATTTGTATTCCAATGGAAAAGAGCAGTTGAATTTAAAATGTTAGTATTAATATATACATTGATCACGTTAATTTTTGTTTGTTTTAAATTCTGCAAGCTCCTCTAATATCTTGCATGTAAGTAATCATATGTTGTGAAGTGACGAAGATGGGAATATAGGGGAGTTAAATAAAGATAATGACGGTTTACTTTGCTGTGTTGAAACTTTTCCAGCGGGTGCTGCTTGTCTTGGTGAAAATCAACAGAAATAATACAAAAGAATGAAATGTTTGTATAACTTGAGCGATACGGAAATTGTAAAATGCAGCCATGAAAGGTGGCAAATGGGACACAATTTTTAATGTTTATAGGCAATGCTTAGTGGTATGGTGTTTTCTTAAAGGCCATCTTCATATGACAATTTATTGTCAACTATTTGACTTGTAGGGAAGTGAGCAAAGGTTTGCTGCTTTGTGGTGACACATCTTGTTTCACTGAACTTTGAATAGTGTAGTCAATATGTAGATGTTCTCTGGTTAGGATCAAAAACTGAGCTCTATATAAGCTCAAGCAGTGGTCCATAGTACTAACCATATATTAGTTCAGCCACAAAGTAAGCCTAAACAAATATATGGTACACATAAAAAGAAATAAATTTTTGAGAACAGTGTTTTTCTGTGTCTGAGTAGCATGCGTGATGAATTCTCGAAAGCACAATTTCTAGCACAGATTATAGACTTCCCATCTGCTTTTTGTAGGAGGTGGTTTTCACTTCTATCCTGGAATTAGGGCATTCACTTAAGTGACTTTTTTGCTTTATTCTGCTTAAGGGGTCTACAATACTACTCTGTTTGGAGTGTGACTGTGCTACAGGTAGTCTAGGGTTGAATCGCCTTTTTTAATTGTATGCTCAATGTAGTGATTTTATATAAAATGCTTAAATTTTTATGTCAGATAAAAATGGAGTAAGAAAATGAATCTGTAGTATGGTAGTTACGTGAAGGATAAGGGCCCATTTTCAACTTAACACTGTGCTAGTAGTTGGGCTAAACAGGAGTTGGGTCTTTTCACCCTTTAGTCTATGGGGTGTTCAGTCACCTGTATCCACATATTTAATAAGAATAAGGAAGATGGAATAACTCCATGGTCTAGTGTCTGCCTCTCATCTGGAGGTAGAATAAATATTTGCAACAGGTGGTTTATGTTCTTAAGTAGAAAACTACCAGAAGAATGAGTTTAGAGGGTCTGTTCCTGAGGACATGACACTGGTTATTCTGGTGTTCCCCGGAATGTGTGTGCCACAAGTTCAAATCTATTCACAGAGTTTGTCCTCGGTACTGAATTACTAGGTAAAAACATGATGGTAGTTCTTCTCTGAATCAACCCTATACCCTATTCTCTTTCCTCCCTCCCCAAATTGAATCAACCTGATTTGTGTTTTTCGGCCAAAACTTCTATTTTCAAGATGGCAGAAGCTTTTTTGGTGAAAAAGTTATTTTGGAAAGGGTGTGTGTGTGTGTAAATTTAATGCCAGTTTTCTTTGTTGGATAAGGCAGTTACGAAAACACCCAATAATTTGAAAATACCGGTTCAAGTTACCAGAAATGGGGAAGTGTCTTTTAACAATGAAGATGATGTTCTGTCAAACCTATTCATTGATACACGCAGCAACCTGTAAAGTGATTCAGTATTCCTTTTATACCAAAAATAGTAGAACAACATATCTACTAAGTGGTCCTCAATGGCATCCTTTAGAGAGACTATGCAGCTGAAACATCTCTCTTCACTCTGTTCATGATCTACAAACTACAACTTGGTGTAGTATCTGTTCAGAGGACAAAATACCAATTGAACGAAGTATCAAGTTGTTTAAAGCTTTTCAACAATCACTTAGGATTCAGACACAGATTTTTAACAGACCTTGAAAAAGCAGATGAAAGTGTCTGGATGAAGATTGACAGACAAAATAAGTAACAAAAAGATAATTTCATATGAGTTGGTAGACTGATTTTTCTTTACGCGACTGATGACTTTCAGATACAGAGGGAAGTGTCTGTTTCAGTACTTGCTCAGAATTTACAACCAAAAGCTATCTATCCAGTATGTATTTTGAATTTATGATTAGCAGCATATGTATCTGCTATGTGTAGTGTTGAAGGGGTGAGGTTAAGAAATGAAAATGAAAGTTATAATATCTCTGTAGGTAAGCAGCTTAAATCTGTCATGATTTAAAGGTATAAATGTGTTTTGCCGAATTTTCAGAGTAACTAGGATGATTTGCCGAATTTCTAAAATCGTATTAGCCATTGGTTAGTGTATGGTACAGAGAGACTGGGAAAAATGTCTTGTGATACAGAATAGATATTGTGAAATTAGCAGTATAAGGGAAGGTATTTCATAATTTGAAGATTGGAGTGTTTTCTTAAGAACAGCTCTAACCCAACTGAATACAATGAGTCCTTGAACTACCTATTTGGATTTGCATTTTCTGTTTCCTACCAGATCTAGAACACTAAAGAAGGTAATGGGGTAAACAGACGGTATGTTTTAAATCTGTGGTGTTAAACTGCCAAGGTACCATTTGCTAGCAACTTGTTGATTTTCAATCAAATTTCAGAATTGCTTTTTTGACACTACATTGTTCTAAGTAAATTTTATCTAAATATCCTGTGGGATGTACACACTCTCTATAGTGGTCACTTAAGTGACACTGTCCAGTTAGAGCTTTCAAAGGTATGCCTACATATCTGCTATGAACAATTGTTTGCTTTGTCAGGTGATGCATTCTCTGATGCTGCAGCTTTGTGGATGTAAAATCAGTGTTTCCCTCCCTGTGAATCTTGTTTCTAACCCTGAAGGCAGTTTATAAATGACTTTCAGATTTTTTTCCTTCTATTACATATTTGGTAGCATACATTTCAAATGCATAAGCTATGTTGTATGTCCTGTTTACTTTGTTGCCAGATGGCTGGATTTTACTGGGAATCGTGTAGGTGAATGCATGATGCAGTTGATAGAGAATACTTACACCATATTATTTCTCTGTTCTGTTGCTCTTCTCCAGTACAAAAACTTAACTAGCAGAATAAACAGTAGAACAAACATTACATGCGCTGCTCGACCTGTTGTTTCTCAACTGTAAAGTAAAATTGACTAAACTGAAGATTTGCAAGCACTCCCATGACAAAATAATAAGCTTTTAAGTCACAAATATATATGCCGTTTACCTAGAAATGAACTCAAAGTTTAGCATCTGGAAAATTGTTTTTCCTCCTCTCTCTGCCAAGAATTTCTATTTCATAATGTCAAATTAAGATAAGCATATTGCAGCCTGACCGGTGAACACCATGCTGACATTAAGAAACAGGTTTGGGAATGGGTTTTTGAGAGTCTCTGGAGCAGCAGGTTTCAAACAGGGAAGCTGCAAAAGAGGAAAAAGTGGTCTGTTGGAGTGTGTCAACTTTTGAGTTGATAAATGTGAAGCTAGAATGCCATTTATCCTTGGTGTAAGTGCATAAAAACAATATGCATCTTATATTTCTTGTGTAAGGGTAAAGAATGAGTGGTGTTTGGGACAGCTGGTTCTTCAGGTTGTTGACTATTCTAAAAATATATACTTGTACATGAACACTTGCTAAATATATGCACACCATGAATTGTGATTTCAGTAAGCTTTTTTCCAAATAAGTGGAAAAATTGGAGAATGAACACTGAAATAGGGTTATTTTCTACTAGAAATGTTTTTAGTCTGGAGAAAAGGAGGCAGAGGGGACATCTTATTAGCCTACAACTACCCGAAAGGAGGCTGTAGCGAGGTGGGTGTTGGTCTCTTCTCCCGAGTAACAAGTGACAGGACAAGAGGAACTGGCCTCAAGTTACACCAGGGGAGGTTTAGATTAGATATTGGGAAAAAATTTCTTCACTGAAAGTGTTGTCAGGGATTAGAACAGGCTGCCCAGGGAAGTGGTTGGGTCACCATCCCTGGAGGTATTTAAAAGATGTTTGGATGTGGTGCTTAGGGACATGGTTTAGTCGTGGGCTTGGCAGTGTTAGGTTTATGGTTGAACTTGATCTTGAAGGTCTTTTCCAACCTAAATGATAATATGATTCAATGTCCCTTAAAAGTAGCACTGAATTCAATACAGTGCCTTAAATGTGTTTTGCCTCAGCCCAACAGAAGGAATTGGAAGAAGTACCCTAGGGGCGAGTGGCAAAGTAATAATTTGAAAAAAATTCTCATTAATTTCCTTGGGACACTCTGTTTATGATCAGACTGAATTACAGAGCTCTAGGTAAAGTTTTCCATGTTTTGCCCACTCCCAGCTGCTTACGTTAGGCAAGTGCATTCATGAAAAAAAAATATGATGTATTACATTGTATGTCCTGTTTACTTCAGTGAAACTTTGACTTCCAAATAAATTTGTTTACATCAGAAAGACAATTGCTAAAGTTTCATTGTCTGAAAATATTTATCAACTGTATCAGCTTGCCTTTTTGGCTAGCCAACCCACAGATTCTGTGGTTAATGTTCATGCTGTACAAAGCAGATCTCTGCCCTGCGCAGATTGCCTTATTAATTCTGCTCAAACCTCGCCTTCCAAAAATCAGTGTGGTGGTGTTTTCTCATCTCTAACTAAATATTCCTCATTAATCTACTTTGGAATACAGCATGGTTTGTGACACGACAGTAATATATCTGACACAAGCAATCAGGTGAAACATTATTGTAAGGCAAGCAGGCCAGAGAAACTATTTTAAAAATTAATAAAGGAATAAAATATGTGCATTTTATATATTTGTTTTTCTTCAAACAGTTTAGAAAGAAATTGTTTTCTGTTTCAAGAATTCTCCTGCATGCTGCTTGTATTATAACTGCACCAGTGTGACCTGCAATTGTTCTACCAATGGAGAAACGCTAAAGCTGTGGTTTTTGACATCTTCGAGTTCTTTTACTTCTACATGGAGATCTAATTGAACAATAGTGGATGATCCAATGCAGAAATACATATATTCATCCATATTCAGCATAATGGTGAATTTGGACTCCAATATGAAGTTTATCATTTTCACTAACCAGGGATAAACTGCCGATTTAATAATTAATCTTATTGTCATTTTGAGGAAGTGTTTTTGGTTAGTGTTTCCCTTTTTTTGGTATTTGTCAACTTCAAGTTGATTCTCTTGACCTTGAGAAAAATACTTTTTGTGATGTTTTGGACCTTTCTCTTGAGACTTATAGCTGTCTAGGATAAGAAAGGATAGATTTTACCTTTGGGTACGTCTGCAAATTTTCATTTTGGAATTAGTTTGTAAATGAAATATCCTCATTTAAGATAAGATGATGCAAGGTAAACAAGCAGTTTGGCTGTACCCACAGCAATGAAACTTCATGGAAAAAGTATCAAATATTGACTTTAGTGGTGTTACTCTGATTTTAGTTTGAGAATCAGGAGTATGTTATAGCAAAAAGGCAAAAAATCCATCACACATTCTGAGTACTCTCTTCTGAATCTATTGTATTTTGTGTTTCCCTTCACTGCTACATATTACACACAAGAAATTCTCATTTTCTGAGGAAGGAATTATCAAAACAGTAGCTGATGAGAGGAAATGGCAAACAACAGATACTACTGCTTCTCATGCTTTTAAAATGTTATTTATCACACAGGTGTTCAGAGATCATTTGAAAATTGGTGTTTTCCTTCAGGTATCAATGGAAAAGCTGTAAGATTATAAAGTGCTTCTAATCTGTGACTTTTGAATACTGATCTGAGTATTCTCTGTTTTAATGACAGAGGTTACTTTACCATATTTACTTTCCACAATAAATTATTGCCCACTCACAAATGGAAATTATTACAACAAAGTTGGAATTAATTCAGAATGGAAGCTTAAGGTCAGACCAAGTTAATAACATACCTGGAAATGAACATGGGGAAAAAAATTATCTAAAGTCTTGTCAGATTTTACATGCAGCTACTTTTTGAGAACTTTTCCTTTTATATAAGAAGCCAAGAGTAAGCCAGGCCAACCAAAGCAGCAACCAAGGTGCCTTAGCTGCTTCACAAGATGACGATCAGACCAATCACCTCAAGGGTGTGCATGGCTATAGTGGATCCTCATGCATCTCTCCAGGGAAGCCTGTGGGCTCAGTCACTTCTCTGAAATGCCTGTACACCAATGCACGCAGCATGGGAAATAAACACGAGGAACTAGAGATCTGTGTGCAGTCACAGGGCCATGATCTCATTGCAGTTTGATATGCGGTGGGACAGCTTGCATGACTGGAATGCAGTCATGGATTGACTACATTTTTAGGAAAGACAGGCCAACAAAGAGAGGTGGGGGAGTTGCTTTTCATGTGAGGGAGCAAGAGGAATTGTCCAAGCTCTGCCTAGGGGTGGAAGAAAAACAAGTTGAGAGTTTATGGGTAAAAATTAAGGGGCAAACGTGAGTGGAGTGATGCTGTTGTGGGCATTTGCTACAGGCCACCTGATCAGGAAGAGAAAGTTGATGAGTCCTCCTACAGACAGCTGGAAGTAGCCTCACAATTTCAGGCCCTGGTTCTTTTGCGGGACTTCAACCACCCTGATATTTGCTGGAAAAGCAACATGGCAAGGCATGCGTGACCCAGGAGATTCCTGCAGAGCATCAAGGATAACTTTTTGATACAGGAGCTGGAGCAGGCAATGAGGCAAGATGTGCTGCTGGACCTTATCTAACAAAAAAAGGTCTGGTTGAGGGTATGAGGGTTGGGGGTAGCCTTGGCTGCAGTGACCATGAGGTGGAGTTCAGGATCCTGCATGGCAGAAGTAGGGTGACAAGTAGGATTTACAACCCTGGACTTCAGGAGAGCTGCCTTTGAGACCTGCTAGGAGGAATCCCAGGGGCTAGGGCTCTAGAAGGCAGAGGTTTCCAAGACAGCTGGTCCATATTCGAGTACCACTTCTTCCAAGCTCAAGATTGTTGCATCCCTGTGAGGAAGGGGTCAAGCAACAGAGCCAGGAGACCTGTATGGATGAGCACAGAGCTTATAGAAAAACTCACATGGAAGAGGGAGGTTCACAGTATGTGGAAAAAGGAACTGGCCACTTGGGAGGAATATAAGAATGTTGTCAGGATATGCAGAGATGTAACAAGGAAGGCCAAGGTCCACTTGGAACTAAATCTGGTAAGGGATGTCAAGGATAACAAGAAGGGCTTCTTCAGATACATCAGCAATAAAAGGAAGACTGGGGAAACTCTGGGCCCACTGCTGAATGTGGTGATGGTGGAGCCCTGGTGATGCAGGATGCAGAAAAGGCAGAGCTAGTGAACTGCCTTCTTTGCCTTGGTCTTTACTGCTAAGGCTGGCCCTCAGGTACCTCAGCCCCAGAGAAGAGAGGAAATCTGGAGAAAGGAGGACTTTCCCTTGGTTGAGGAGGATTGGAGGGTTGGGTCAGAGATCACCTAGGCAATCTGGATCCCCATAGATTCATGGGCCCTGATGGGATGCACCCACGAGTGCTGAGGGAAGCTGGTGGATGTTCCTGCCAAAACACTCCCTCATCTTTGAAAGGTCATGGAGGACAGGAGAGGTGCCTGAGGACTGGAGGGTAGCCAGTGTCACTCCAGTCTTCAAAAAGGACAAGGAGGACCTGGGAAACTATAGGCCAGTCAGCCTTACCTCCATCCCTGGAAAGGTGATGGAACAGTTCATCCTGGTGGTCATCTCTAGGCATGTAGAGGAAAAGGTTATCAGAAGTAGTCAAATGGATTCACCAAGGGGAGATCATGCTTGACCAACCTGAGAGCCTTCTATGATGGCGTGACTGGCTGCATAGATGAAGGGAGAGCAGTGGATGTTGTTTATCTTGACTTCTACAAGGCTTTTGGTGCTGTCTCCCATAACATCCTCATAGATAAGCTTAGGAAGCATGGGATAGATGAGAGGATAGTGAGGTGGATTGGGAACTGGCTGAAAGGCAGAGCTCGGAGGGTCGTGATCAGCAGTGCAGAGTCTGTTTGGAGGCCCATCACTAATGGTGTTCCCCAGGGGTCTGTGCTGGGTCCAGTCCTGTTCAACATATTCATCAATGACCTGGATGGTGGTAAAGAGCGTAACCTCAGCAAGGTTGCTGATGAGACAAAACTGGGAGGAGTGGCTGATACACCAGAAGGCTGTGCTGCCATCCAACAAGACCTGGACAGGCTGGAGAGCTGGGCTGAAGGGAACCTCATGAAATTCAACAAGAGCAAGTGCAAGGTCCTGCACCTGGGGAGGAACAACTACATGCACCAGTACAGGCTGGGGGCTGAACTACTGGAAAGCAACTCTGTTGAGAAGGACCTGGGAGTGCTGGTGGGCAGCAAGCTGACCCTGAGCCAGCACTGTGCCCTTGTGGCCAAGAAGGCCAATGGTATCCTGGGCTGCATAAATGCATAAAAAAGAGTGTGGCCAGCAGGTCTAGGGAAGTTATTCTCCCCTTCTCTTCTGTCCTAGTGAGACTGCATTTGGAGTACTGTGTCCAGTTTGGGGCTCCCTAGTTCAACAAGGACAGGGAACTGCTTGAGCAAGTCCAGCGAAGAGCTATGAAGATGATCGGGGACTGGAGCATCTCCCTTATGAGGAAAAGCTGAGAGACCTGGGTTTGTTCGGCCTGGAGAAGAGAAAACTGAGGGGGGATCTCATCAGTGCTTATAAATATCTGAAGGGCGGGTGTCAGGACGATGGGGCCAGACTCTTTTCAGCAGTGCTCAATGACAGAACAAGGGGCAATGGGCACAGACCAGAACTCAGGAAGTTCCACCTGAATATGGGGAAAAACGTTTTTACTTTGAAGGTGCCAGAGCAGTGGCACAGGCTGCCCAGAGAGGTTGTGGAGTCTCCTTCCCTGGAGACATTCAAAACCCACCTGGATGCAGTCCCGTGCCCACTGCTCTAGGTGTACCTCCTCAAGGAGAGGACTGGATGAGATGATCTCCAGAGGTCCCTTCCAACCCCTACTATTCTGTGATTTTGTGGAGAAACAGCTGTATTGTATGTACCTTATAGCTATAAATGGATTTATCAGGAAAAGTAATATCAGGACAAAAAATCCTATGATATTCCTGTTCCTTCATATTCTTCTAGCCTTATTTTTGGCTAGAAGATTTCTTCAGCCTGATGTGGTTATGCTAGGTCTGACATATATTGTGATATAGAAGTTGTTTATTGCTTACCAAGTACTTTTGGAGAAAAAAAAAAACCAAAACAAAAAACAAGCCAAGAATGAAACCCCCACTAACAAAAAAAACCACAGGATAAAAGTCTGCTCAGAGGTCAATGTATGGTTCCGTAAGACAGGATGCTTTATTCTTTAACAGGTCCTGCCTGGTATGGTTCTCGGAATTACTGTCATGGGATACGATTGATGTGAAATATTACTTTTCAGCTCCCTTAATAAAGCCAGGCAAATTTTCACTATCCTTTTCCCAGACCTACTTATTACCCAGAACTCATGGAAGACTAGTTAAAACACCTAGAATGATAAACCACCAGAATTTATAAGAGCTTGTTTGTACCCGAAGTTTTTGAAGGACTCGTGATTTCTGCTGAGCTGTTTACCTTTGCTGCAGCAGAATAGGAAATGTACCTGGTGATCTGTCTGGAAGTACTTCTCCAGACGGTGTGTCTTCTGAAAGATGTCTTCTTTTCTCTTTCCTCTGTGGAAAGTATGATTCAGTTTGTACAGCAGCTGTGGCTGCAATCTACTTTTGCAAATCGGCAAAGCAACACTAAACTACTGTCATTTCTGTCAAGGAGCTGGTGCCTTGCCAGTGCTGTTGTTTCATGTCTCGGTGTTTTGTAAGATCTTGACACATACTGCTTTGCAGATTCAGAATTTATCTTGCTATTCGGGGGTCTCATTTGGTGAGTGAGATGGATGAATTCTGACTGAACTGAAATATTTTACTCTAAATGTCAGTGGTGCCATGTATTCCTGAAAGAAAACGTGATGCTTAAACTGGCTGCCCGCTGAGATTTAGGCAGGATCTTGGAAGAGAACTCCTTCGGATACGACATAAATGCCAAGTGGGAGGTGTGTTGGGGAGAGAGGGGTATGTAAGCTTGGCTTTTTGCCCGTTGCTTAGGTTTCTGTGACAAATAAAAGAATTCTGGAAATGGCGTGATTGCTGAAGGAAGCTACTCTTGAAAAGTTCCAGCCCCTGGTCTCTGAACTAGCCATCTGAGTTTGGCAACAAGTAGGTTTTCTGAGCTTTACCTTACTTAATGGGCAGAACACTGATTTAACAAGTCATCTTTGATTTAAAATAGAAATAAATTTTGCTTTGTTTTTATGGTACTTTGAAGATGAAACACACATGATTTCTTAGATCTGTTTGTCTGTTTCCCCCTTATCCCTTCTACTTCGGTTGCTGTCTCTGGTGTATAATATCTTACAGTAAATGCTGTTTTCAAGGATGAAGTTTTTTGCACTTTTGGTGTTTTGTCTTTTCCTGTGTTAGGGTAGACTTTGTACGCCCCCAGAAATGTGTTGAAGGAATCCTGTGTTTATACCTGGTTGAAAAGATAATGCTTTGCAAAAGATATTTTTTAAAATTCTGTTTCCAAACACCAGTAACAAGATTTGAATTCCATTTATTGAATATTAAGCTAGAGGAATGGTGGAAGTGAATAACTAAATTGCTTTTCAAATGTGGGGACTGGTAAGTGCAATAAAAGCTTTTTGGGATGTGGTGTTTGCGTGGGACTTGGTGTGTAAAAGATGTCAGCCAGCTGTAGGTTTCTTTTTTCTTATGGGGGAAGGAGGACCACTGCAATCGGTCAAAGGGAGGATTTGACACCCTAAGTCTGTGTATAAGTTTTGGCATCATAAATGGTGGAAAAAAAGAGAGAGTAGATATTTCTGGATATATTAAAATTGTCTGCAGTTGCATTAGGATACAGTTTTCATAAAGTATCAAATAAGTGCTATACTATAAATCAATCATTAAGTACTTGGGACTGAAAATAAATTTTCTCTGTGGGCAGGTGTATCTTACTTGCTCATGATGATTGGTCATGGGTTTTGTACCTCGCCTCCAAATGTAAACTGTTGCACTTGTTTTTATTGGAAACTACGTTATTGCACATGGTGGGGAAGAATTTAGTAGTTCCTATGTTTTTAATCATAATGAAGGTATAGTAGAAGAATCCATTTGCAAGGGTTTGTGTGCAGGAGGTTAAGGACATCCAATCCAACACTGTTTACTGACTTTTTATCTGGAGAGCCTGTGTTAACGTATTAATACTTTTTACTGTTCTTTTGTCTGTTTTGTAACACGTAGTGGGGGAAAAGGGAGTTCTTTCTCTCTTTTTTTTGTTTTCCTAGATCTCTGCAGTTGCTCTTTTGGAATAATTTTTTTTTGGAAAGCAAGGATAATAAGTGCCCCACTGTATTTCTCTGCAGACTGGTATATACTGGTTATTTATTGCCCTCTTAATCTAATTGAACATGAAGAAATGTTATTACATGACTGATTATTTCCTCTGCTGTATTCTATGTTTTCCTTATAATAGTTGGAACATTCAGATTATATTAGTGAATAACAATGAAAACAAGTACCACTTGAAATGGAAAGCTGGCAAAGTGTGGGAGGGTGTTTAGAAATACACGCCTGTATATTTTGTGTGAATTTTCATCTTAACTAAACTTGTAAGGATTTTTTTTGTATGTGTATTAACTACTGCTGAATGCAGAAGAAACAGTACAATACATTTTGTGATGGATTTGCACTTACCCTTATGAAAAGGTGGATCTTGGGCACTCTATAACACTACACTGCCTGTAATCTTGTGACACAAAATGGATGTTTCCTCTATATAGAGGAGGATGATAAATTGTGATATCACTCCCAATTTTCTGCAGAGTTCTCTACAAAGAAATTCTGTTTATCCAACTTTCTTTATATGATTCTTGTACTTTGGAAGATGTCTTTAAGTTTGTCTTATTTTTATATTAGCAATTCTGTATTTGTCCTCTGGTGAGGTGAACTGCTCTTTCACTGCAGCTTGTTTTCCTGCTAGAAGTCTAAATCTGCTTCATGTCTTTCTCTGACTTTATTGATGAGAGGCAGGTTGATATATATTACTATATTGATCTTTTTTCTGACATTAACACAGTGAACTAAAAACAATCTCTAGATTTGAGGGAGAGACAAACTGAAAATGTTTTTCTCCTATGAAAGTACACAATTTTAAAAAAAAGATACTTCTAAAAATTGCTTTTTCTATTCAGGTGCCCTTGATTTGAAATAAAATACACTTTAAATTTATGTGAAATACATCTCAGTCCTCTTTTCTACCCTCTGGTATTATGATGGATGCATCTCCTTCCCCTCCTCCTTAATTCCTTTGAGTCAGGTGTTCTGCTTTATATATAGACACATACACATCTTTTGATAAAACAGGAGGACACTGATAAGTTGATTTTACAGTAGTACTGTAATATTACTAAAATGTCCCTTTTCACAGAAGGAAGCATACATTCACACTATATATCTCTGCAAAGAACATTAAAAGTGTCGTTAAAGTTATTTGCTTTAATATATATAGTTTGTCCTTTTTTTAGTGTTTTCTTACTTTTGAATATAATTTAGGTTTTCGTATTGTTGAATTTAATGCTAGCAAATATAACAATTAAGCATTTGACTAAAATACCTAAGAATTTCTGGAAGAGCTTAAAGGTTAGAAAAATATGTTGCAGGAATGGGTCCAACATAGCTCATGTCTACCTTGGGAACTCAAATGGACTAGGTGCCTTCTTGACCTCTTTTAGGCATTTTGGCTATCACTGTTGCTTAAACTAATATGAAGAATTATTGCAGTTATTCACACTTCAGTATCTCTTCAAAGGACATCTGAAGTGACATTTTCACGTGAATTATTATGCTCCATTTTTAAAATTCAGAAATCCCATTTCATTTATCATACCGTAGTGCTGATGAGCAATCTTAATGGAGGGAGATTGGCATCCATGCTTTGGGCATAGACATTCAGGATCAGGCCACACTGCTGGGTTTTCTTCACTGAGTTAGAGTCCTTTCAATGTATGACGGCTTTTCCTGCGTACCTGAGTCCCTCTAGAACCATCACAGACTTCCATAGAGAGATTAATTATCACTAATTCAGTCATGTAATCAAACAAAAGATACCTGTGGGTATCAATAAAACAGGTAACAAATCTAATGTATTGAAATAATTCTATCAAAACAGAGTATATATCTGTTAAACATAATATAGTATAAACTGAATAAAATAAGTCAATTCACTAAGTACCACCTGTACCTTAATCCATTGATTTTAATCTGCTATGTATTTTCAATTACTAGATAAATGGTATGCGAATATGGCTACTTTAATAAAAAATAGTAATATGATTTTCAAGCAGTATTTAAAATAGTATTCCAAATTACATCGTATATAAGAGAGAATTTCAGTACTTCTCCAAGGAGTTCTGAGTGTGATAGAGACGCCATAGAGAAAAGACCCTAGATTTGATCTTAAAAAGGCAAAACATAATCAGAATGTTCTTGTGAAGTGTATACGAAGTATAAATATCACTCTGGTTTGTTCTGTAAGTATGCAGCCTCAACCCTGTTCAGTCACCTGCTGTATCCCTTAATACAAAGGACTTATTTTACTATAAAATAAATTCATATACTTAGCATGGAAACTTCATAACATACACATAGAACAGGAATACCAACCCTACAATGAATGGTCTCACCTGCCTATAGTTTTATTTTTAGTACTTTGCGTCATTTTGCTGTGAACTGTGAAATTCCCCCTTTGCAAACATTTAAACCCTAGAAGTCCTGCTTAAGTACAGCAGAATTCTGCTTAATTATGTCTTTGGCAAATGAAGGAATAAGATTCAGCTGCTTTTACATAGGATAACTTTTTGTAGGATTGTTTCTGGTGCAGAACTACAACGACTGAGGAAGGTGTGATGTAGCATGGAGGTGGCATGGAGATGTCCTTAAATAAACAGCTGATTCATATCAGCATTGATTCTTTTAGTTGGTACTTCCACTTTTTCTTCCTATCCTTCTCAAGCAAAGGATATAGCAGTAAACCTGTAAGCATAAATCCATATGGAGGAATGTATCAAGGTCAAAATGCTTCAATCACTTCTCTGAAATGCTCATTTTCTGTTAACAATCGTGCTGCTTGAATAATTTGCAAGTTCAGGTTGAGGCAAAAGCATGCCATTTATTTTGTCAAAGGTGATTTACTGTGATGCTCTGGAAAGACAGGGTTACCTGGAGAAGACATCTAATTATAACTGCAGCTTATTTCAGTAACACTGGTGGGCACTGTCAGTTTTAGCAGAATGATAAGTTGTTTCTTGCCTACAGTATCTAGGAACATGTTTGCTTACTGTAGCAAATTAAATCATGTCCCTTTCATAATCTGGGACCACCAAGGAAAGCACTACTAGCCTGTGTGTCCCATCTAGGGACTCCGCACACTCTTCTTCCTTTCAGGGTATCTAATCAGCTGCAAGTCCTTTCTGTTTCCTCTTTTGTAGGCATGACAGTGTCTTGGGCTATTACTTAAAAATTTCAGACACAGTTAAACTCTCATAACTTTTAGAGTAAAACTAATCTTTTTATTGATCTCAATACTTTGTAAGACAAGGTGAAAATAAATACCACGTTGTTTAAACTGAAATAAATTATAAAATGGGTGAGGAAAAAATTAAATAAACTCTAGTGGAAATATTTCTAAAAACCCGGGGAGGCTCTTCTGTTTCACCTGTTGTCTCCATTAACTGAATGCTATTTCCTACTACAGAAAACCTTTTTGTTCTTCTGTAACATTCATAACAATAAACGCTGTTTTCCTGAAGACTGAGAACAAGTCAGAAGGGAGGAGTTTAGGTAGTATTTGTGAAGTGTATTGGGTTTCTCTTGAGCCTTGCTAGTTAAAAAGTGTGCTCTTTCAGATTAAAATAAAATGTAGGTTCTGCATTGGGAAAATCTATTTAAAGAAAGTTCATCTGTTCTCTCATATTGAGGGTGTAGAATTAGGTGAAGACTGATCAAGAATAATTGGTTATTAATATTTTATCCATAAAGGAGTTTTCAGTGTAAAAATAAGATGACAGAGGCAGAAATGGATGAAAATAGTGGGGCATCAGGAAAGGGAAGGGAAAAAAAAAACCTGTACTTGTCTGCCCTCCAATTTTTGCTGTGGAAAGAGAAAGTGGCAATGAAGCTATGGGTTAGGAAAATACGCCCTTTAACATCCATGCAGGGTCTGCACAAATTTCAGATTCTGCGTTTTCCCATTCTCTAAATAATGACTATTTTATCTGGTTGTCACTGCACATGATAAATACAGGGGGAAAAAAAAAAAACATCGAGCAGAGGGGAATGATATTTAGTTCTTGGGATATAACTTCATCTCCCTTTTTGAGATGACTTTTTCTTCCGTTTCCTGCTGGTCCACTGGATGGCTCTCTGATCACTTACATGCTGGACCCAGGCATTTCTCTGTAGTGTGATAATTTACTTAATATTGTACCAATACCTTCGCTTCTCAGTGTTGAAGGCAAATACTACTAATTTCAGCAGCAGAAACAATTAATCAGACAGCGTTTCTATACCAAGAGCAGAGACACAGAGAAGGACATAACTAGGGTTGCTTTGAAGGGCCAAGCCTCAGTCCCTCCTGGGCAGCTGCTGCTTTATACCATCTGGAAATTTCTTCAAGGAGCAGCACAAATAGGTAAAAAGGCGGTTTAGCCAGTTTATAGGGTGCATGATTATTCAGAATGGGTCTAGTTTATGTGTACATCTGGGTTTAAGGGGGAGAATGGTTCTGTTAGTCAAATAGAGCAGGGTTTCCTCCTAGGATCTGAGCATCCCATGTCCCAGCAAGCCAGAACAGTATGTAATTTTTCTCTTCAAGATAAAGGTATCTTATACTGGTTGAGAGGATGCTTTACAGGTGTTAATATCAGTATTAAACAGTTTGGGTAAGAGGTGCTTGCAGGCTCGGACTCATGCCTTGCAAGTGTTCATGTATACACTCAGTGTCAGCTGTACCACGGTGTCCACAGTGTGAAGATCCATAGTTCTGATAGGAAATGGTAATAGTGGAGAAATGTCGTCCCAGGCAGATTTGGGCCTGGCTGGGACAGACATGACTCTAGTCTCCACATTCTCATTATCTGTGTTCCTGAGCTCTGCTCTTAGAAGAGAAATGGCAAAACAAACAGTTGCAGTCTAACCTGCACTATGCAAAATGCATGTTGTATCTTAGAAAGATATCTAGAGGAGGAGTAAATCCAAAAGGCCAATGATGCTGTAGTCGATTAAAACTGAAGCAAGCAAGAGCTTTTTATAGCTGTCTTTTCCTATAAATCACCAACTTCTTCTCCTTGGGAGATTGCCAGTGTAAAATCAAAAATTTCTTGGCATTACTGAAATCAGAGGAGACCTAGTTTATATTCCCAGAACTGTGCAGAACAGAGCTAGGAAGTGTTTCATTTCTGCACCAAAGAATAAGCCTCTTAAAAAAAAAATAAATCATGTACGTTCCAAATTAGGATAGCACTATGTAGTGGCACTACTATAAATTGTATCACAGGGAACTTCTGCTTTAGTGCAGTCTCTTTAGAAAAAGATTTGGTGCATAACAAATCCCTCATTTCTCTCTGGTTTTGTTTGAGCTGTCTCTGTGCTGTGTTAGCAAGGTCAGAGAGCACATGACCTGTACCCTGATAAGCTGCATTACTTAACTGTAAGATCAGGTTTTTAGTTTTGTTTGGGATCATTTCTGCTAGTCCTTGCTAGAACAAATATGCGTAACAGTCCAGGAATACGGTGCTCCAGGGACTGCTCCCTAAAAGCCACATGGCTGCGATGCTGTCGTGTTTGCTTTCTTCTAGCACTGACTCTGCAGGCTCTGTGCGTTGAGCCCTACCATGTTAGCGGGCTGACGTGAGGGGCTCTTTGTTAACTGCGCCTTCTTCTGGTTTTAATTCTGCTCTGAATATTTTCCTCTGTAAAACCTTTTACCTGTGAGACTCAGGAGGAGCAAATCTGTGGAGTTCATCTACTGTAAAAGTGAAGGAAGCTGGACTAGTGGAACCATACAGCTGCCATGCAGTAAATGGATTATTTAATAATTTAATGCAGTCAAGTAGTCTATTTATAACTTTTTAAGAACTGTTCAGTAGTTTTTGCTAATTGCTAAACAGCCTGAAAATAGTTCCAAGGTCTTAAATGATAGAACCTCTTCTAATTAGCAAGATGACATTCTCTTCTTGCCTCAGCAAAATTAACTCCAGGATTCTGTTAGGTTCTTAGCACCGTACTGTGCTGCAAAAAAGATTTCTCAGAAATCAGCAATGTTTTGGAAGCTAATTTAAAAAAAAAAAAAAAAAAGAGGAAAAAACCCAACAAAACCCAAGCCAAAGCAGGAATTCATGCTAGAGCAAATAACATTTCTGTACAGTTATTCTGTACAGAAATGGAGTAATTCTAATATTATGGACCAAATCTTTCCTTATTTACACTAAATGGATTTAGCTCGGATTCTTAAACAGCATAATTTATTGTTTGGTAGCTGTGGGAGCAAAGCTATGGGTATGTGAGTGAGCAAATATTTTGTCATAAAAGTGTACTTATTGCTTTTTTATTTTGTCTTCCCTCCTTCCCTTGAGAGGCAGGCGGACGTCTAATCTGGTGGGGTGAAGACTGTATAGACTGTCTGAAGCAGACTATTAAGCTTTCTGAAAAAGAAAGGTCCATTGCTCCATCTCTCCAGTGTAGTCCCTCTTGTAGGTGTATGCTTAGAGCATCAATCTGCTGCTCAGGACGGTATCCTGCTCTTCTATTGTACAGCAGCTGGCTGTCTTCCGAGTACTCTCCAGACGACTCAAGTGAACACCAGGCAATATATTGTACTTGTTACTGTGTGAATATAGGTTAGCATTAGCCACAAGAAAATTTTTGTTTCAGAAAATAGCTTGGTTACTTCCTTCAACCAAAATCCATCTCCATTTCTCAGGTTTGACAAACGCTCTGGGGACAAACTATTTTTTTTTCCCCGCTTTCATGGTATGTCTCCAGTGTTTCTGATGGTTCAAAAACTTTAAATTGCTGTCCAAAAGATGAATGCGCTGTAGCTCTAAAACAAGCCCTAGAAGCAGAAGTGATGACTGAGAGGTACATATCAGTTTACTGTCTAGATACTTCAATTTTTGATGCATTTGGTCACCGAAGAAATCAAGAGACTTTTTTCTAGTTCTAGATGGAACGATAATCACAGAAGTGTTTTATGTCCTCTGTCTTCAAGTGTTTTGCCTCACCTAAGGTTCACGAAGGAGGGGAACAGTAAGAAGGGTAAGCCATAATGAGAAAAGTAGTAAAATATTTTCTTATCTGGGACTAAAGGCATGATCATAACAAAATTTTCAATTAACTAATATATTGCTAACAATTTTTTAGACTGCTGAGCAAAACAAGAGTAAGAAAAACTATAGATAGACGAAAACATAAAACTATAGAAAACCATTAAAATGAAAGAAATGAGGACAATATTGTGCCTATGTACCATAAGTGACAAATAGAGAAAATATAATTCTTCTTGCTAGCTAAGAGATTTTTAAGGGGCATGTAGGTACGTAGAAATAATGAGCTGCTTTCACTGATTCATATTAAACATGGATGCACACAGCTATGCCTACATGTTTTTTACAAATTTATATGTCTACACTTATTCAGACACATATCTGTTAATTGTATATTTAGGAAATCCACATGTGCATCCCTGACAATTATACGTTTATCTATGATTGTTTTCCCCTTTCTTTATGCTATTAGACAGTAATCACTCTATTTCTATTTGTATTTACTCTGGCAGTGCTTAGAAAGGGAGTAATCTGATTTTGCCCTAGAGACAGAAATTATTTTCATATATTGCTGTTTTAAATGCTTTTCTCCCACAAAATCTAGATGTTTGCTTCTGTCTTCTAATATGAGATATTTAAGTATATTTTTCACATTTATACTTCTCCTTTCAGTCTCTACAAACTCAACTGGTCAAGGTAACAAGAAAGTGCACAATAGAAGTAGTAAAGAATTTTGCAATTTTTTTAATCTAAGAGAATATTAAAAATAAACTAGAAAAATTTAACTTGGTAAGATTCTTTTACTGGGTATATTATTATGGGTGGTTTATAAAATATTATAGCAGTCAAAAGATTTAAAACTTCTTCATCTGAGAAGATCTGAATGCTTTATTTGCTTTAAATTAGCTCTAGGTATGCAAGACTTTATTTACATTAAAGGATGTAGTGGGGAGGGGAAACTCTAATTCTAATTCCAGATTTATAGGAAGAGTATTTGTTGAAATGTTCAGTGTCACTATAGCTCTGAGGGGTATGTGATTGAGGAAGAGAATCATGAGGAGAGGGAGGCCAGAGATTTCTATATCATAGAAAGGAAGAAATTGTGTTCAAGTTTTAACTTCAAAAAGCTTTCTAGGGCAGCAAGTCAGTCTTTGTAGTGAAGGGAAGGAGAGGTGAGCAAGAAAGGCAGGAGAAGAAGGGCAGGTTGATAGTCCCAGCTAACCTCAGAGGCAGTGGGGTTTCCATGGCCAAGCCACAACACAAAAGTGTTCTTCATAACCAATGAGAGTTTTCTAACTTAGTCATTAAGCAGTTATGGCTTGACTCTAAGGTCTTGGGTTTCATTAGAGGCTTATGTAATATTTATAAGACAACTTTGGTGTCTTCATTTTCCTGGAGTAAGAAAGAAGATGATGAGATCTCAAGTTACTCCTATAACCCTAATACTTATAGTGAGTCTGAGTGCAGCCTTGTAAACAAGACTTGCAGAGTGCATTGGGACTGATTGCTGTGCTGGTGTAAGAAAAGATCAAATGACCAGTACTTGGGGGATTATCTTTTTTCTTTTCAATGGTGAATTTCCTTGAGAACATTAGTCTGCTGGTTCATGCTGACATTTGAATAATACTGTTGAGGTCTGAGAACTTCCGCTGGCTCCTACAACTGGCCACTGTGCAGGAACTAATTGTTACATGGTTTAATGATAAAACTTGTAATTTTATTAACTTTAAAAAATGTGTGAGCTTTCCTGCTTATTTTAATATCTGAACTGCAGAACTAAGCAATTAAGAGAGATATAGAAACATTTGCTTTCTTTAATCTTTTCTGACCTGCATGTTCTCTCACTATTAAGGAAGATACTTCTTTTTAATGGTAGGGTCTAAAAAGATTTATATCAGGACTGGAAATCAGGATAAACTCTATTCCCTTTTCAGAGTTATTCTTATGCCTGATGTCTACTGTTACTTCCTGTTTCTTGGCTTTTTTCCTCCTCATGGACACTGGGTTAATGTAATAGTGCCTGAGACACTTTTCACTGAAATTTCTTTGTGTTTCAAGAGGTTGGACATAGAATTGTGGTGCTTGTCCAGTGCAGCTCAGGTGAGTGGTGGGGAAATACATAAGAGCCAACTTTTAAGCCAGAAATTAAATTGAGGATCCAGGAAAGCTCTGGTCTGTCTTCTAAAGGAATACCAAAACTATGCTGAAACAAGTGTGATGGTGTTCATGGGTGTCGTGGTTTAGCTGGCAACTCAGCCCCACCCAGCCGCTCGCTGACTCCCCCACTGGTGGGACAGGGGAGAGAACCAGAAGCGTAAAGCTCATGCGTTGAGATAAGAACAGTTTAGTAATTAAAATAGAACAACAACAACAAAAATGCAATGGAAAGGAAAACAATGAGAGGTGCGAAACCTGGGGCAGGGAGTGCGGGAAGGGGAATGAACCACCAAAACAAACCGCACCTGACACAGCTGCCCGCTGCCGCCCCTCCCCGAGCTGCGACTGCCCCCATTAATGCACTGGTCATGGTGGCACATGGTAGGGAATGAACGTCCCATTGGCCAGTCGGGGTCAGCTGCCCTGGCCATGGCCCCGCCCCTCCTGGCCCCCTGCCCATGTGGCAGAGCGTGGGAAGCTGGAAGGGTCCCTGACCACCACAACCACAGGCACTACAGTGAAGAGAATTAACCCCTTCTCAGCCAAAACCAGCAGAATGGGGCATGGGAAAATCAGATCTTTGTCCACCCCATGAAAACAATGTGTCCATGCCCTGCAGCCTTTGCAATCTCCTTTGCAGGAGATATATTTGAAATAAATACAAACCTGTTTTATTCAGAACCAGCGCAATCTGCCAGCACAACCAAATCACTGGAATTCAGAGCTTTTGTGTGTGGATGGTGAAGCAGCAGCAAATGAAAATGTGGTCCATTGGCAAGACAGCAGCAACTGTTAATTAATTTGGGAAACAAAAGAGGGAAAAAAAAATTCTTGGGCAGCTTGGACTTGAGCTAAAATAGTACAGCAAGATTAAAATCAGTAATTGCCAAGGGTGTTAATTAGAACTGGGACCACACGTACAAAGTGTCTCGCCAAATATACTAAAGTAGTTATGTCTTAGGTTACAGAGAATAATGATTTTACTTTAGCCTGTCGTCTTGTATTAAATAACTTTTTCTTCTACACAGCGTATGTAGTCATCAGGGAACAGCGCTTATTAGAACTTAAATGATAGCCAATACATCTGCCTGCATCCTCTCAAATTTTGAACGTCGGCTCCAAAGCTGCAAACTCAGCCACAGTATTAAGGATCTTGGAGCCCTGGGGCAGCGATCCAATGTTAATGAAAATTCCTTCATTTTCTTCAGGTTATTTTAAAATTTCTGACAAATCAAATGGCATTATAAAGGCTTTTAGCAGGTTTAGCTCAGTTTAATTAATGCTTTGGTGGATCATAAATATTTAAAGTTGATTATTTAAAAGGAGAAGGGAGATAAAGTAGGATATTTACCTGGGAACTAATTTAAATATATTAATGTATCTCTGCACAGAATTTTCCTTTCTTTAAAATCTCCACTATCAACTGAGAACTTCCAAAAATAAGTTTGTTCTCCTGAAAACTTGGAGGAAGATACATCTAAAACTGAAAATATTTATGTATTGTCAGTTCTACATAAAAGTTTTTATATTCTCCAGTCACATGGGTTTCACTGCTAATAATGTTTGTACAGAAAATTCATTTATGGTAATCTTTCCTACGGAGTAGTAGTGGATTATGAAACTGTTGCTAGTTGTCATCCAATTTCTCTTCACTCAACGACTTTGAGTTTATGATTTTTTTGTAATTCTTGAAAGACATCTTCCCCTGCTTAGCATCATCATCATGCCTTGCTTTGGCATGGAAAAGTCCAAGGGCTATGGTGACTGCATGATGATGCAGCTGTAGTCTTTTCTGGAATTGATGGGACTTGGAAGGGCTCTTGAGCTATGGAAGGGTTAGTTGCAGCATCGTCTTTGTGGTTCTGATTGCAGAAGCATTAAGGAAATAAACTTTTTTTTAAGTATAAGTAAGGAAATATACCATTTTCCCCTCTGCTATTCCTGGGCAAGCCTGCATTATATAAGAGTTTAACTGTTGCTAACGTACAGGAAATTAAGACTGATAGATTGGTGCAACTTGCATGTAGTAAGAGTTGGGTTAAGGGATGATAAACTCTGTAAAACACCCTGGGTTGCGGGGCAGGAGGAAAGCAGCCTGCTCTTCCACCTTCAGTAGCAGCACTAGCCAGCCTCTTTGTGTGCAAACAGAGCTTCTGTCCCATGTAATTCTGGGTACTTGATTGCTTCTGCTGGATATGTGTATCCTTACCAGGAGAGATTGGGATAATGAGTTTGGAGCTCAACACTGCTTTTGATCCTGAAGTGTTTAATTGAATGGCACTCTGCATTGCAAAGGTAAAAGCCTCTAATTATTTTTCTCATGTAAATAGGTGAAATGGCTCCCACATTTCTCAAAGTTAAACCAATCCAGTAGATGGCTGATGTACTGATCTCAAAGGTTCATGCACCCCATTGTAAATACATTTAATGGAGCTTCATATTTGTGTTGGGAGCTTATTCACCTGACTCAAAGTTTGTCCATGTTGTGCCAGAGATATGAAGCAACAAGGTTCTCCAACTAACAAAAGAAAAAAAATTCCTAGTAAAAGCCAACATTAAATCAAGTTCCTGTTCTTCCTGTTGGCAGCATGCAGCCAGGCATAAGGCAGAGCCATATGTGCTTCTCTTAAGTGCTGATTTGCTGAAGTGTTAGCCAGATTTAAGTGTTCTCCTTTAACTGTTAATAACTGTGTTCTGGGACACTGAGTTATGCTCCAGAAAATCACCACGCTTTTTTCCCAATATTTGAAAATGTGTTTCGGTGCTAGAATGGGGAAAAAAAAATAATCTGATTGTTTAGGTGTGTTTTGTTTATGTATATGCTAACACACACACAAAACTATATGAATATAATACACAAACTTAACTACAGTACATGAGAATGGGAAACTGGACATGCATTTTGTGTACAATAGAAATTAGAGGTCATGCAGGATAGAATCAAATGCTTCTCACTTCTTTCTCATATCTTATCATAGCTTTGATAGGATCCCAACCAGCCCTTGTACTACACAGTCCTCTTCCTAGGTCCACAGTCTGCTGCGCACGAGAAAGATTCCAAATGCGAATGAACTCTGAGACCTGAATCCAGACTTTGAACCTCACCAAATCTTCAGGACAGTCTGTAACCTATCTGTGTGTGTACCTAGTAGCATGCTACAAGTATTTAGTCTATCTTTGTTTTTTATTATCCAATGCCTGCTTTGAATTATCTGAGAGAGTAATACATGAAAGAAGTGCTTTTGGCCTTCACCATACTGCTACAGGAACTGCTCAGCCTTTCCTTAGCTCTACTGAGCTCAGTCTTGGTCTGTGAGAGATATCCATATCCTGATAAAGCCAGTGTGGCATACCTTTATGTAGGGCTAAATTAATATCAATAAGACTAGATCAGAAAAGGAACTTACTTTTCACAAATTCTCCTGCAAGCACAGGACAGGTGGGAAGGGTTAAAGCAACGTGAGTATGGGAGTGGGAATAGGCAAATATTATGGAAGGTAGGTGGAGAGCAGCATTGCAGCACAAAATGAGGGTCTACTTCTCCAATCCTGGTGGGTGGGGATTTTTTGGTGGTGTGTTTTTTGTGTGTGTGTGTGGTTTGGTGGGTTTTTTTCTTTTTTTGTTTAAACAGGTAAGAAATTTGGGGTACAGGACCATGAATTCCTTCTCAAAATTGAAGTACATTCTGTTCTTCGCATCTGTGAATGCAGATGGTCACTGTTCTTAATAATTAAGCATGAGAACTAAAACACTTGCTTTGACTGAGGTAAAAATCATGTATGTAGCTTGTGTTATTCAGCTGTCCTGCCTATGCATTTGGCAAAATAGCAGCATGATGACCATTTTCACAACAAGAATCTATATACATGTGGTACAGTAAAAACAAAATTTATTTTAGAAAATATAGAAAAATGGGTGCTAAATCTGGAATTGGCATCTTTCCCCCACATTCTTTTGCAAAGATTTTAGGTCACCTCTTTGTGTTTTGGCTTTATGTAATATGTGTTAGTACATAATTTATAAATGAAGTTGAAAAAGTAGCGCAGCCTTTTATTATGTTTGTTGCTTTTTTGGTTTATTTTCTTGCCTTGCTTTTCATCCTTAAAATAACAAAGCAGAAATACCTGTCAGATGGGGAAAACCACAGGACACCATACTACTGGTGTCTGTAAGTATCTGGGAGAAACAGGCATGGGAAGATAGTACTTGGCAGCTTGTAGTAAAATAGACAGAAATTTAATTAAAAGAAGTCTAGAAGGAGGAAATAGTCTTGAGCTAAATGATAAATGAAAGACTGTATTAATACTTAGGTAGTATTTATAATTTAAGTGGTATACGTTATTTATTGAGCTGGTCTCTTTCTCCAACGTATGGAAGTTAAAGAACTGCAGCGCATTTTTTCATGCGTTTGGAAGGAAGGTGAGCCCAGCCTCTGTAAGCAGCACCAGAAAATTGCTCTTTCTGCATATACAGACTTCTGTATCATGTGATTTGTCTCTTCTTTTGGCGTTAAGAAATGCAATGGTCAATGGTAGAATAAAGTTTTCTTTTGTTTCCCTACCAAGTGGGGGAAAAAAAAAAAGAATGATCATGAGGATCATACCATTAAGTCATTAAAATTCATTTTTTCACACAGCTTTCTTTTTGCTGGTATATCACTTCTTTAGGAAAAAATTTACAGAACAGTCAAGAAAAAGATGAGCTTGTAGTTAGTTGAATGTTCTCTAGCAATGTCATCGTAATACAGAAACCTGCTCCCTTCTTTACAGTGGTTGTAGTTAGTTTTCTCTGTTATTTCTTTCTTTCTTGTTGCCATGAATTACAAATAACAGTGAAGTCAAGAAGGCTACGCTGGTGTAAAGCTGATGCAACTAAAATGGAAATCAGGATCTATCAGTGCTGCAAGAAGCTCTTTTCTCTTCAAATAATCCATTTCCTTATACCCTGTGATTTTCATTACTTATCAGCAACATTTTTCTGTCTTTTTTTCGTAGTCTAAGAGTAGGTTTTATTATAATTTGGATGCATCTTCACATCAGCGCTATCTTTAGAAGACGCTGAGTTTTGACTTGTCAAACAATGTATGATTAAACCTATGGATACTTATTTTGGCCTGAATGGTTTCAGCAAATCTATCACTTAACCTGCTTCCTTTGAAACTCTCATACAATTTTAGAACCTAGTGAGGATATTGCTCTGTCAGTAATGGGGACACAGCTCTCTTGTGTAGATAAGGAATGAAATATACCTTTACTGCTCATATAAGTACAGATTCACCTTTATTTACCTTTGAAAGGAAATAATCTGCTTTATAAAAAGCTGGTCTAATTACTTTTCTGTGAATAGCATCCAAAATTCATCTAAAACAACACTGTGCCAGTGCAAGTTTTCAGTATTCTAATTTGAATTGCTAAAATTGATATTTAAAATGGGACTTTGTTGTGATTTCACTGTAGTTCTAGGGGGGGGGGAAGCAACCAAAAATATTCACCACCAGAAATTAAAAACTAAATAGCAAATACAGCTACTATTCACAGTGAAACAAAAAAAAAGAATTGTAAATAGTGGGGAGGGCAGGCAGACAATTGGGTGTATGTGTGGGCATGTATGTGCAAAATTGAACTGTTGCTTGGTAGCTGCAACCAGTCCAGCTTGGTTGTAAACTTTGCTAAGGCATGGGCTAAACAAAAGTGGCATGCCCCGAATTCTGTCATAACTAAAGTGACATGAGGCGGAAGCACCAAACAAAAGGCTGATTATAGGAGGATGAGGAACCTGGCTGGAGGAAAGATTCTGGAAGTAGAGGAAGGTCCTGGAGATCAGAGGGATGTGTGGAAACAGGTGCTAAGGTAACACCTGGGACACAGGTAGCTGTGAGCAGCTGCACAGCACAAAGTGATAGGACACTCTGCCCAGGCTTCCTGGACCTCTCTCCTGGGAAGGGACCCTGAGACCACCTGAACCCGATGCTGAAGTGGTGGTGCAGGGAGCAAGCGTGTGTGCCTGAAGTAGGGGAAAACCTCTAACCTCGTTGTTTCTTAATTAAAGCCAAGTACCTAGGTGCCTTATAGGTCACACCCATGATGATTAACTGTCTTCCATGTCTGTAATAATTTTCTTTGGCAGGCTTAAACTGATTGAAATTCTGTTTTTATCTGTAATAACTGTTTTTTCCATTTCAGCAAAATGGAAGTTCCTGATTTGTTTGTATTAAGATATTAAGATAGTTGCTACATGGAAGCTGAAGATCTATATGTACGCTATACACTTCATATACTTGTGTTGTTTGCTAACAGATTGCATTATAATTAAAGTAACTTAATGTCTCCCAGAAAGTTCGCTGAAATCCTCAGGAGCACAGAGACGGTAAGTGAAGGCTTTCCAAGAACTTGCACGGATATTCTATGTTTAGGTTCTTGTTTGCGTTTGTAGCTGAGGTGTTACCGGAAGTTGCTGATTTGGTTAGTCCAGCCTCCTGTTCCTTTTGTGACATCAATCCCTTTACATGCAGATACATTTCCAAGCTGTATTTACCCAATCCAGCAATTTCTTCTGAACCATTGTTGAGAAATATAAGGGAAATACATGCTGGAGACTAGAAAAGCAGTCTGGACAATTGTAGGAAAGCTTCTTGCTGGAGAGTAGAGTTACGGTGTTTGTCGCAATTTTAGGATCAAAGTTGGTCTAATGGGGATAAAACACAGCACAGGGTCCTTTCCTCTTAATTAATCTGAGATAATTTTCCTTTATTTGCAGGAATGTTAACCATCATCTAGAGATCAGTTGGGGAAGGCATACTGAAAATAAAGGTGGAGAGGGGGGAACCGCACCCAAACTCTTTCTACAAATGGGGCTAGCTCTGGTAAAATGTATGTACTGTGAAACCCAAAACTCTTTGGCTGTATAGATTTTTATGTACACCTCTTCAGTGTTATATCAGATAGGTGCAAGTACAAGAACAAAGAGTAATTTAAGGAAAAAAATACACAAGCTTTGGTTAGCTTTATTTGACCTGCTACAAGGTATGAATGAAAAGTATCAGCCTTATTTCTTCCGCTTGGCAGAACATGAGGGTAAAACACAAACTATTTTTTATTATGAAGTATTTAAATTTATTTTTTTTACACAATTATTCAACTGCTTTTTCCCAACTCTTTCATATTGACTAATGAGCTTGTAGTTACTCTGAGCTTCAGAAAGCCTTAACACAGAGGTTGAACAGTTTTACTGTGCACTTTGCACGTCTGAATTTTGCATTCAACTTAGCTGAAATCTTTGAGTTAAGGAGGTAAATTTTTTCAAGCCTTAAAACTCTGAAAATTAAGAAATGTAAATCTGTAGAAAATACCACACCTTAGCACAGCTGCTAGAGCAGTACGCCGTAAGATTATGTAGCACTATGCACACTCAGCCCCTTTTGTCAAAAGCATATGTAAGACAGTATGTCCCCATTGGCAAGTGGTATGGCCCTATAGAAGTCTGGGAGAGGGGAAGAGCTGGTTTAAGGATGTTACATCTACATTACATGTGCTGGAAGGGAGATTTTTTTCTGTAGCATCTGTGGTTGGGTTCTGTCAATTGAGAGAAGTGCTTTAGTGTGGCTCCTGGTTGCTGCCTTTTTGCTCAATTTCTTCCCCAAAGATTCCCTTCATGTGTTTCAAGATTATTTCGTTAGGCAAACTAAAACACAGTAACAATCAGGGGTTGCCTTTCTATCAACAATAAAAATGACAACCCATTATCTGTTATTGCGGTGCTGTGAAGACCTGGGTTCTGTCCTTGTGCTATTTTCATTTTTTCTGAAGTCATTCGGTAGTGCAGTGGGAATGCTAGCTATAGTAGTACACCTGTGTTTAGAAGGATGGTGCGTATTTCATTGCATGGTTGAATATGCTGATATCGAATGGAGCAGAATTGTTTTTACCAGACTGTTTGTCACTGTTCTGCTCGGGGAAAAATAGTCTCTGGAGAGGGGTCTTCTCAGATAAACGTGTCCAGGACTTCGTTTTAGGCAGCCTGTCATGATCCATGGGAACGTGCCTGGTATTTGTGTGTTGGCTGGGAGTGGGCTTTTCTCCTTCCCTTGATTCTGCTTAGCACAAATATGAGATTGGTTTGGTGAGGATAAATTGCTCAGGTGTTGTTTCTGGGACGCTTCTAATAAGGATGCTGTTGAGATGATTGCAGGAGAACTCGGTGGTTTTAACATCATTACCGCATGTTTGGAGGAGCCTGATATTTAGCTAAAATCAAAATTTAGGAAGATCACAATGTTGCAGTTAATAATGATTTTTGTAAGTAAGGAGTCTTTGATTGTTGTGTAGGTTGCTTGATTTTCCTGGTTTATAAATGACAGTCTTGCAGGATTTTATTTCTCACTTTTTTGCTTTTACCTTCACTGCCTCTAGATTATCCTTGCTAAGTAATGGTCTCCACTCAAAATTCTCTCTAGATCTCACAAAAAATCCAAAATGTGTTTCAAGAAGGGGACCTTAAACTTTTCATTTAACTTTCAAATCTTTACTTGATAGAATTCAGAACATGAGGGAGATATCACTATTGCCTTTGGCTTTTAATAGTTATATTTGTCTGGCAAAAATGTGACAGTTCGTAATATTGGTCCAGCTATTTTCACCTTGTTAGATATCGATATCAGTAGTGAATAATGCTTGTATGTGCCACGCCTGATAATGTCTTCTTTAAAAGGCATTAATGTAATCATAAGATTGGGTAAAGTTAATAGAAATATGTACTGGAGAGATTCTGTCACTTGTTACAATAATGATTCTTCTGGATGCCACGTTGTAATTATACAAATGAATGGAAGATGTCTATCGTGGTTGGGTTTTTAATTGATTGGATAGCACAGGTTGTTAATCAAGCTAGAGAGAGCATTAAAAGTCCTGTGTGGGAGTATTTCTCATACTGTTCTTGGAGGTTTTTTTTTTTCCTTTTATTGACGTTTCTTTTTATTAATTTCTCTAAAGACTAAAGGATAAAAAGCCAGATCAGGAGAAGTAGAATCTTCTCGCATTCACTGATTCCCAACAAATCAAGAAAAGACAAAAGGAAGAAAACTGAGACTGAAAGTCTGTGTTAAAAAAACCCACATCTTTGAATTGTGATTTAGTTAATTTTCAAACAAGTCTGTTACAAGGAACAGAATGTGGAGAAGAAAGAGTTTTGTTTTTTCTTTCTGAAGGAATGTATTCATGCAGCAAAAAAAAAAACCCAAACAGATTCAGGCTCGCTGAAAGAATTTGGACTGGTCAAAAATATCAATTCCTCCGTAAGTCTTTCCTAGTGCAAAGTACTTATATAAATAATAAAGTTAACTTGAACAAGTCCATGGCAATTAAAGCACGCTCCTTAAATGTCTTGGTAAATTGGAATGTCAAGCATCTATCTTGACTTTAATGATGTAATAAGTATTTATTTGAACACAAGAGATTGTTCCTGTACCCCAGTGGTCTGGGCATTTTGCTGGAAAATGGAAGACGAGCATTGAGTTATCTGTTTCAATATACATTTGGTTATTTATGCAAATTGAACAGCTCAAATGGGAGAAACCACCCAGAAATAACCAATAGTGAGACATGTGATACTGAAGTGGGGGGGGAGGGAAATCTGTTTGTAAGACTCTTCCCTGGGCCTTTTCCTCAGTTATACATGGAAATGTTATACAGTCTGGAATGATTTGCAGTTCCTCTTAGAGAGCATAGCCCTGTCTCTGATTCTAAGACCAGTCCTTTGGAAAGCCCATTACTGCCTTCTCTCTCTAGCATGAAAATGCTCCTTTTAAAACAGCATTCATCTTCCTCTTGTCCACTTCTTTTCCCAACATACTAATTTTTAAACTTATTCCCAAATTCTGTTTCCCCAACATTTCAATCATTACTAATTTATCGCCAGTACACTGTGTGTGCTGCCACCTCTTTTAGAGACAGGGATGGTACTTGTGTCTTCTACTCGTCCTTTTCTTTCACCATCTCTTCCCCCAGAAGAGCCTTTGACCTGTGGGTGGATGTTGTGATCCAAACTAGAGCTGGTTTTTAAGTGCTTTAGGGTCTTCTGTGAAGGACAGGAAATATGAAAACCCACTGATGGGGGAGTGGAAGTCAGACTAAACAGCATCTTCCCACTAGCAGAGTATCTGTAGCTGAAATGTTAATGTCTAAGTGGATTTTTATTAGAATTAGGTCTCTGAGATTCTAATTCAGATGTCTGAGGTTGATGGCAATATCAATAAAAAGCCAGCAGCATGGCCTTTATTCCTTATTCTGGTGCTGACATGTGACAAAAATAAGCATGATAATTTTATAGCTTCTTTTTTTCTGCCCAAAACATAGCTGCATTAATCTGAAAGACAGCTGATTTTTCAAGGTCAAAAGTGCCTAGCTACAAATTGATGAGCTATTATGCATGTCTGTAGTTTCTTTGATGGTTCTATATTAATAATATGTGTGCAGAATAGGCCATAAAAATTCCATTTAAGGGTATTAAAACATACTGGGACATTTAATCAGGTCAGAATTCCTGTCAGTTGGCTGTAGGCATGGTGTTGTTCAGTCCATCATTAGCAAAGTGTGCAGAATATCAAAATAAATGTCTATTACATCAGTTCAGATTTCACTGGAATGGCTTTTTGTTTTGGGCATTTGGCTAATGGTTCAGTGGAAATATATTGCACAAGTGTTGGTACACTATTGGCTAGCATAGTTGTCTGCTGTTCCCACTGCAAGCAAATTTATACAGAAAGACAGCAGAACAGAAAATATTTCCAGTGTCACTAACAAAGCTTTTGTAATAGAAATCTATGCCTTTCACAGAAAAAATGTAGATTGTTTAGTTAGCTTCCACTATTTGGTCTTTAAAGAATAACTTTGCTAGGGGTGTAATGCACATACCTGTTCTTAAGCAATCTTACTGTTAAAATGAACCTACATTAGAAATTATTGCAGATTAAAATAAATATTTTGAGGTACTGAGAGTTCTACTTGGTACAAAAAAAGGTGATTTTTACTAAGATTAGACTTTACATAAAGTCTGTAAGGGAATGTTGTGCATGAAGTGCTATTACACAAACTCCAAGTTAAATTGTCCCTTTTTAAATTGCATTTGAAGTAGCTGCAAAGGCAAATGAGTCTGGGAATTAAAATAAGGCTAGACATTGGAATCGAACTTTTTACGTACATTATGTTTTTACATGTAGTAAATGCTTTTGTTAAGAACAAATGTTTTCTTAATACAATTAATTTTGGTTTTGAACAACTTACCACATAATTTTTTGGCAGATGTTTTAGAAAAGGAAAAAAATATTGGTTTTATACTAGAAAGTCTGGATATAGTCTTTGCCTCCATTATTTTAAAGTAATACCTTGGTAAAATCTACCACTTTTGTCACTGTGATAGTCTTATTACTTACATGGATTCACTTTTAAGTGCAAAAATCTCAGCTTAATAAAGTATGTTTTAATGGATGTTTAACTATTCCAATCTTGTTAAGAATTTATGATACTTTAAGCTACTTTATATTTGGTGCTTTTGTGTTATATATGTTTAAAACCTCTGCAAATGTGGAATTTCTCATGCTTTCATTATTTTTATAATGAAAAGTCAGATCCTTTCATTCTTTCTGCCTGCCATTCTGGTAATGCCCAGTAGAAACATCTAAGTTGAGCATCAGTTAATAACTTACCCTTTAATAGTTTTGGGGTTTCCTTATTTTTTTTTTTTGTCGCTCCAAAAAGGAAGAGAAGCAGCACGGATAGTTACCCTACTTAGGGTAAGCTCAATGTCACTTTGCCTTGGAAGCTTTGCCCACGTGCGCAGTTCTTGGTTGGGGTTTGTTCTCCCTTTCGGCAGAGACTGGCTGGCCAAAGGGTGAATAATGTTCCTGCCTGCCAAGAAGTGGACTGCTTCTACCCCAGGCCACTGCATTTCTCTTCTGAAACTGCAGCCAGTTTGGCTCCTGGTGAAGAATTTGATAGAAGCAATTCTCAAATGCTGGCATTTTTGACGATGAAGAACCTATTACGTTAGCTGTTCCCCTGGCTGAGCTGGAGTGAGGGAGGAGGTCCTCCGAGCTGGCTTATGTAAGTGGAAAGCCTTCAGTGCTTTCAAGGTGAAACACATCTATTCGCTACTTTCCTGAATAATTAAATAATTGCAGTAGTGCTAAGGAAGCAGAAAGAAGAGCAAAGATTTGACTTTAAAGGCTTCTCTGCTTCCAATTACAATCCAGTTCATCACAATTTTTTCTTACATTAAATGGTAGGCAGAACTGTTCATCAAAATGTTGGGAAAAATAATAAGGTGTTAAATGGAATATAGGGAGTGTGAAGTTCAGTGAATAAACGGTACATTACATCATGGGACCTTGTAAGGACAGCTGTAGCCATTTTTCAGCTCTTTCCTATGAGATGTGCATAATACTCCCAGTAAAGGACATCTTGGGAAAACATGAGAAATGCAAGGATGTATAGCTTTGATTTCAGTATCCCTATGTTTTTTCTTAGCGTATAGCATAAGAAAGAAAAAGGAAGCTCAGAAGGTTTTTTATTAAAGTGCTACAGCTCCAAATAATTGTATTTTTCATTAATATAATAAAAGCTAAAGCTATTTGGCAAGTGAAATCCTGGCAATTTAGGAAAACTGTTTTACTTCTGAGTACTGGATGTGCTAATAACATGACCTGATGTCTTACAGAGGAAAAAGTTTCGTGAGAGATTCCTTAGTAAATATCAGGAGCAGTTTTTGCATAGTTTTATAAAAAAAAAATCTTTCCAATAAGTGGCCACTATAAATACCCTGTGGGTCTCCAAAATGACAGCCGTCTTACAGGAGGCTGGCAGTACTGCATTGGTGGGTGAGTAGTGTTCACTCCTTACATTTTATTAGGTTTTTTAACACACCTTCTATTACAAGCCAGCCACTGATTGCTAGTAATATATCACTCTTATTTTCACTGTATTTTTAAATTGTGACTGTTAATCCTTTAGTAGTTATGATATAAAATCTAACCACAGAATGAGATGTTTATTTTCAATTTTCTCTCACCATAAATTGACTTTTTTGCAGTATGTGGCAAGCATTGTTACAACAAAGTATGCGGATTTTCATATAGACCATAAGATACTGCTGTGCCATCAGTATTAACACGTAGTAGTAACAGTACTAGTAGGAGCAGCAATCTCTCTACATCACTCATTTTAAGCCCTGAGATTTTCTGTACAACCTTGGTCTAATCTCTGCTATTGCTGTTCAGTTATGTACCTTGAGTAATATAGTATTAACATGTTTTTTAAATACGTGGGCTTAAGCCCTGCATTGCTTCCATGCTTTCTTGTCTGTAAATTATGTTTTCAAACCCAATGTTTAAATGCAGTTTCAAATTTTATTTAGGATTTCAAACTTTTTGATGTTTTAAAAACAAATTCAGAGCTGATTGGCTCCCATTGTTCTTTGTCGTTACAGCAAATTTGTTTCTAGATTTAGGTTGTGAGGATAATACATGTCATGTTACTTGTAGCTGACAAAATACGCTAGCAACACTTAAAGTAGCATCACAGGATCTTAAAGAAGTGTGCTGAAGGTACTGTGTGATGAGAAGTTGGGCAGAGAGTATGAGGGAAATGTCTCCTTCCATTTATGCCCTTATGCATTACAAATAAAGCTGCCAAGAGTAGTGAGTTATATCTTTCCTTATGCTTAGTGTATGAGCAATAAGGGATCTCCTTGGGATCCTGGTTGCATATGTTCGCACGCCGTGAGATTTGCGGATAAGGTTACCTCAGCTGCTCTGTACCAGCTGAGAAGCTCTTTCATCTCTTGAAGGACTGCATATTTTAGTTTTTTCTGTAGGTCCTAAGCTGGAATTTTACTACTGCTTATAAGATGGCAAAGGAGGCTTTGCCTCTTGTGCTGTTTCCTTTCCGGGAAAAATCTGCAAAGTTTTTCCTGATTTAAGTGTACCTATCTTCAAAAGCTGGATGGTAGACATTTATAAGCTTCTAGGCTTCCACCCCACCCCCTAATTATGGTATATGTGGATACCAGTTTTACCTATTTACAAGTATGCTTATCACAGGCAAAAAGAATATTGCTAAAAGAATGTCTATCTAATAAAAATTAAATTATTGAAACAGGCCTGATAACATCTTGCGTAGTTGGCAGCATGCCAATTTATGGTACTAATGAATACATGTCTTGATAATTTTCAAATTTACAACTGTAATTAGAAAAACATTTCTCTATCTACATGTAAAAAAGATTTTAAAAATACGATTGTGGATAACTGAAAATGCTCCAAATGAGCCACATTATCTGCTGACTGCTGAATAAAGGTGATGAAGCTAGTTAAAAGTCTGCTTCTCAGAGAAAAAGGCAGCTGTCATTTAATGTGACATTCTCAGTCTTTTGTAGAAACATTTATAGCATGCAAATTTTTATTCACTTATGCAGCCTGCACCTTCACTTCTACTGATACAAATATATGCATTTTAATAGTGTTCTACAGTTTCTATAAATCCTCTAGCTTGTGGCTACTTCAGTTGTTTAACTCTGGAGTTTAAAATGTATCCACTTTTTCATTTTTTAAATTATTATTATCTACAAATATATTTTAGGTTGCTTGTACTTCGGCTTAAATTTTTTTTTCCAAGTAAAATACCCGAAGAGCTAAATTCAGCTTTGGTTTATTTGCTGACAGTTGTTATTCTCTAAGCATGTTTGTATGGTACAATCCAGAGTCCTACCCTCTGTGTATGCAATTTTTAATATATTACTATTTACATTGTTTTAACTATGCTATAAAATATACAGGCTACGTGGTGCGGCCTGAGCAAACATTACAGAACTCAGGTATACCCTGAACCTTTGGAATTTAAATGCTAATTGAAGTGCAATGTGCTTTCCACATGATGTGAATCCGGAGGCTGCGCATATGTCTGTTGATATTATAGTACAGCCATCCTCTGAACGGCGTGGTGCACAGGGCCGAGTCCGTCCTCTGGCTGGGAATTGACATGTGGGTAGTTTTGTAGGCCCTGTAACATCTGCTGTTCAACAGGAAGGGTCCTGATGCAGGGAAGGGTATGTGGCAGAAGGATTGGGGTGGTGAAGAAAGCATCTCTAGAGGCAGGGATTTCCCCTCCAAAATGCACATGCTCTCAGTTCTTCTGTGTGGTTACTTGGAAGGAAGGACCAGTCCTGGGTAGCCTGGGGTTTCTGCAACACATTCAAAGTTTCCACCCTTAATCATATTCCCTTGTGATGGAAAGCATTCAGATGCAGGAATCTGAGCCTTTCTTTGCTAGGAGAGAGGTGGAGGATCTGTCAGCAATGGGCTCTGTCCATATAAGTGCTCTGAAAGGTTAATAGAAACCCACCAGCTTCTTATACAACAGAGGTATCTATTTTTGGAAATTAATTAATAGAAGTTTCTGAAATACAAAAATCTTAAAACCCTACAGCTTCCTAGACAGCAACCTACCATCAAAAATTACAGACCTACATTGATTTTTATGATATTTAATATTTTCAATTTAACAAATTGCCAAGTATCAGAAAAACATACTGTACTCTGGATTCTTATAAGTCATTGCAATCTGGTACTTGAAGCCATTGTATAAGCCAAATAACATCTGTTACTCAGAAAGATATTACAGCATTTTATGATCCTAAGTATTTATGAGATGGAAGCTGACTGCAGAAAAGGAGCTCCTCTGGAAAAGCCAGTCAGCACCAACTTGAACCTTGCATGGTCTCTGGAATATCTTTCTTGTTGTTTCTTTTACCTTACCTTATCCTTGTCTATTACCCACACCTTTCACCTAGATATAGTCAGATTCTGTCAAAACTATGCTTCAGATAAGCCCCTTTGAACAAATCATCCTGTTGGCTGCCTTCAGAAGGCTGTTCAAGCCCAGAGGACTTGCCAAGTGTCCTGAGCAGATGCCCCTGACTGTGAAGAGGTTGGAAACTTGCTAGAACTGGGATTTTCCGGCAAGTTCAGTGTGAACAGAACAGAATTCGGGTTTTTCAGCTGTGGCGCTAATTCATGATATGCCATTTTTTCTCCCTGTTCAGATTTATGGGTCTACCATTGAAAACCAATGCAAATGTCCTGGAATAGATTAAAAAAAAAAAAAAAAAAGTAGATAAAATACAGTTTCTTTGAAATTACAAAATTTTTTTGCCCTTACAGAATATTAAATTGAAGAATTAATATTCTGTATGCACAGTTATTATAAAACATATTTCAAGGTAGATAAAATGCTACACAAAGTAACTGGAAGAAGGGGGAGAGAAAGAATATAGAGCAAATAACTTATTCATAGAATTTAGCTTTTTCTCTTGCATGTTGTTAGTGAACTCATTCCTGTTTTCAACTAGTCGTTTTTTTGACTGTTTCCTAAAGATGTATTTAAGCCAGTGCATTTTTTCAGGTTCTTACTGGAGGAATTGCTTCAAATACCAAGTATTTATAGTTTCACACGTGAACTGGTTTTAATGTGCAGAGAGCTAATAAACTGCTCTGAAATACGTTTTAAAATACTTTAGTGAATATTTTTGCATGCAAAGTAATTTGCTTGGTTACACTTACAATGTAAATTGCTTCAAAAACGCAGGAGAATGCAGTCAAAATATATTTGTTAAAGGACATGGAACAAAACACAGAAAAATAATCTTTTTGCTGTACTTGTGTATTTTAAAGTTTAGAGAACAGTTGCCTCGTATGTCCGTCATCTGAAAATTGTTTAAAACTCAAATTTTCAGAAAGTGTAGCTCAAGTAACGTTGAGGTTGTTTCCTTATATTGTAATTTCCTCACCACTGATGGAGGAATTAAAACTAGATGATGAAATAAGCTGTCAAAGGTTCAGTGTCTGGCCTATGTTTTTAGAAGCTTGAGAGTATCCTGGAAACATAGCCTAGAGTTTTCTCCATCAAAACTAACAAGACTATTGTTCAGAATGTACAGTTAAGCTTCTCTGCCTGTATGTACATAGCCTTATATAAGCGTCTATTCAATTATAGCCATGCATGTGTTTTTGCTGTTTTAGTCAATTGAGTGTTAACTGCATGAACTGTCATCAAATCGTACTGTTTCTACTATTTGTAAAGAATTATAATTTCACTTAGGAAAATTCTGGTTTCTTATAATAGTCTGACTTCTAAATTACTGGTCATTTAGTGTAATCAATTTTTTCAGGATTTGTGAGTTTTCAAAAACTTAGCAGACATATTTGCCTAAGAAAAATCCAGGAGGGTGTTGAGTGCAATCTTCTCTCATGATCGTGGTCTAAAATGCAGTCCTGGTGTTGGAAGTCCCTGAGGTAGTAACAACTGGCACCTGGAAGAACGTTATATCGAATTAGCATTTTACACTTATGTTGTTCCTGTATGCCTTCCCAGACTTTTGTGGCTGGCAGCTGTCAGAAATGGGTGATGTGGCTGCGTGAACTTCTGGTGTGGCTCAGTACAGCCATTTTATGTTTTGTTTTATGTTTTAAATAACTAGTTACTTTTACTGGATTTCACATCACTTTTATTAATTGCCTTATTGCTCTCTACTAATTGTCATTAATATCTCTTTGCTCCACAAGAAAATTCTTGAAGGGTTAGCAGCTCATTAAATGTGAGAAGTACTTTTAGGCTGCATTTAGTTACACTAGTACTAGGTTTTTCAAACATTTGATATCAAGAGTGCTTGAAGTAATCCACTGGCAAGTGATGTGTGTGTTAGCTGGTGTCTGAAATCCTCAGTGAGCCCTGGTGTGGGGGCATATTATATTAGAAAAACGATTCTGAGGCGATAGCTAGCAGTCAATGATTGTTATAAACAACGTATAAACACCACCTTTTTGTTAACAAATGGCAGCAAGGTTAAGAATGGGGTACATTGTACAGCACTTGCCTTCTGCTTAGTTACCCATTTATCTGCTTAAAGCTATAAAAACTTATTTGATCTCCTTTTCTGTTTAATATTATGTTATAAATACTGCGTAGAGGTTTTTACAAAGATGATACCAACTGGTGCATATAACCTGTATGACACGTTTTGGAAGTGGTGTGTTCTTCCCTAATTGTATTTGGTTGAAACCACTGGAGATTTTCATTGTCCCTCCCCTCCTGTTCATTAATAGACTCTAATATCCTTTCTGGAAGGACAGAAAAAGAGAGGTAAAGATGTCTTGCTGTAAAGATAGTGTGAATTTTTTATACATAATATATATTTACAGCAATGTAGTAGAGTCTTTAGAGGAGTATGTTTAAACTCTAATCAGTTTTCATTTGGGTTCTAGAGAACCTAATAGCAGCTCATTGGGTTTCTGATAATCTTAAGTTTTGAAACATTGCTTTGAATTTAATTTAAAAGATCAGCAGGTAACTCTGAACTTCTTACAATCATTTACTAAAGACACTTCCCGTGTTCTTCACTTTCCCTTCTAGTCTTCTGGAAGAGTTAAGGAGCTGATGTTCACAAGTTTGCAGGAAACTAAGTGATTGGTATGGAAACTTACACAATGATAGTCTAAAGTGAATAAAAGCGTAAAGGGTGTCACCAAGGTCAAAATAAGCAGATGACGCTCAATTATTAAGGTGAATTAAGCATATGATGAGCTTTTATTGTTAATATGCTCAGTGGCTACATGGTCACAATCTTTTTTACATCTATGAACTCTTATTGTTTCCTTAAGGAAGCCAGGAAAAAATGAGGGTCTTGTTTTAAAGTAGGCGAATTTTATGGAAGATGTAAAATTGCAGCTTTCGGAAATATAAGTGTCTGAATGTCATTCTGAAAAGCCATAGAAGCTGAAATGCCCTTCTAAAGGATGATTCTTCATATTTCTGTGATTTGTATAGCTCCATCTAAGAGTAACGTTCACCTACTATAGGTAAGAAAGATAACTGTTGTAATTATGAATCTGTGGAGTTCTTTAAATGTCCTTTTTTTCCCCTCTGACATTTGCAACGACTTCTTACAAAGTTGGTACGTGTTGAGTGGAAAACCTATTTATCATGCTGAATTTTAATTCTGAGGAATTGTTTCTCTGTGTGTAGTAGCACGAAGTAGGAAGTGATATTTTGATGTGTTTTTATAGTTGAAAAACTGTATCCTGAATTAAGATGCTATCTTAAATTCTTGTAAATCTTTACAAGCCAAAAAAAAAAAAAAATTGCTTTTGTCAGTTACTTAGCTATTTTAAAGAAATAACCAGTTATGACAACAGGGTGTTTGAAAACATCTGCACAAAAAATGTGTCAGGGAAAATGTTAACTTCTATTTCACGTAACTTTAGGTTTTGACAGTGTGTCTTTATCTGTTAAGAAATGTTTTATCTAAAAATTCCCAGATAGCTAGAATAAAAGCTATCAGCCCTTTAAGGTGACATATTTGAAAGTCTTTTTACCATAATGCTTACAGCCCACAGAAGGGATAGGAAAATTTTTAGGGGAGGTGAGGGATGCCATCAGAATGAATATCTGCCTCATAAGAGTAGTGTAGAATTTGCCTATTTTAATAGTCTAATACAAATTTTCAGCCTTTCACTTGAGGTGTGAGTTCTGGGGAGGGCAAATAAACATTGTTAAAATATGCATTGATTTGAATTAGTATTTGAAATATTGTCTGAATATAGGCATGTCTACTGAATACTGTGGTAGATTTCAGTGGAGTTACTTCCTAAAGCACCATGCTGCTTGAGCTTGGGTTTTAGTGCCTTGCAGGAATTCACACTCCAAATTCTGTGATTGTTTAACCAATGCGTTTCCCACTATACTGATGAATCTTGTGATATCAGGGATATAACTTTCACTCTATGATTCTGTTATGGCTTATTAGTGCTGTTCAATATTATATTCATCAATTCCTGGAAATATTTTTTCATCAAAGCTTGTATATTAGTCCAGATAGAGTTATTTGTCTATACCTCTGCGACATCCAGGATGCACTTGCAAAGATTTAGGAGCATACGGGAGTTTAAGCATCAGTGTAGTGAAAACAGAAAATAAAACATAGCGGGCTAGAGGATATGCTTTTTCTCCTACTTTGAGTGTTGTTTAAAAAAAATAACATATCTAATTTGAATAAGGCAGTGGATCTAATGCTTGATTTAAAGAAAGTTTTAAAAGAGGTTGCCTTCAGTTTGCCTTTCATTCTTGTATCTTTCATTTTGATTCTAGTAGTAAAAAAAAAAAAAAAAGAAAATCTTGCTTTTAACTGTTGAGCACCAAAAATAAATGGCCCCCACCAAAGGATATAAAAACATCCATTCTAGCAAGAATTATGTAAAAGGAGACTAACCTTTTTTCCAGCTCAGATTTTCCAGATTTCCCCATGCTTTACCCACTCCCGCCCCACCGAAATGGGGGGAAAAAATTAAAATGTCACAGTTTTCAGTTCAACAAATACAATGTCTTATATTTTATAAACCTGGTTATCTTTCAGATCTTTCAGAACTTTATTTTAGAATGCTGGAATTTTTGATCTTTTCGAAGCAAAGTTTTTCTTGTTATTGACAAGAAAATAACAAGGTATTCAGGTAAGCCCTGAATATCAGATCCTGGATATCCTGTAAATCAGCATGATTTTGTTGGTTTTGCACTTTTTGCTTTCTTAATCTTTAGAAACTCTATATCAAATTTTACTTCAACTATTATAGTTAATAATTGCTTTTCTGTTGATATCTCAAAAGGAGATACAAGCAGTTACCCTGCAAGAATTTGCAGGCTGAGGCTTGTATGTTAAACACAAGATGAGAAATCCCTAAGCCTAAATGCCAAAGTGATCACAGATGCAGGGGTGATCACGAACCTTGAAGTTTACAGTGTATCAACAAAAGCAAAGTGGAAATTGAAATATACAACAGGGTTTAAAAAAAGAGGGGAAAATTAATAGAGCAGTGCAAGTTTTATGTTATTCAATCAACTTTCTGTGCATGGAATTTTTAAAAATATATGATTTAAATGAGCATTTCCTGTTATGTATGTTAGAATTATCCTTTCAGTGATAAAAATAATCAATTAGTAAGTACAAAGCTGGAGCTTTGGTACGATAAAATTTTATATGAAAGGCATGTATTTCTTACTGAGGTGGAATATATAACTACATCTTTAAATATCTAATATTAGTTAATGTAGTTATATTAATGTTAGTTATTAGTTAATATTATTAATATTAGTTAATATTTCTCACCTAAAGGGAAATAAATACTTTTTAAATAAGGTAATAGTTTTTTGGAGATCTTCTACCACAAGCTAATTTTTTTTGATGAAAGATATTTTATTAGGTTTGGGTTAATAGAGAATCATAGGGTGGGCAAAAGTGATGCAGCTGCAGGACAAATTTAACCTCTGATACAGCAAAAACCTGGAACTTTGATGTACCTTCTCAGTCACACGCTGTTTAGATCAGTTGGATGCTTTTTCAAAGTGGGGCTGTTAATTGACAATCCAAAATGAGGATGGGGGGAATAATCTATCCATGTCTACTTTGGGGCTTATACAGTAACTGCTGAACAAGTCTTTCTGTAATATATAGGCTGAAGAATGGTTTTAGGTTGTACATATGCTTCAGACCTCTACTAAAACTTTGGACCGAGTATTAATTTTGTGACTGGGGAAAAGCTAATTTTATATAAACTAATTTTCTGTTTTTCCAAACTGTGCGACTCCTGGGGCAAGAAAAGATGCAATATCTTACCACACTTTAATATGCCATCTGCCTCATTTTGTGTTGTGTGAAAACCTGAAGTTTAAATGATGCAATTGAGTATGAGGGAGAGATTATCAGAACTGGCTCTTTTTGGTGCAGGAAGGAGTGTGTAGTGTCACTGGGTTAGCATAGTGTTCACCCTCAATATGAAGATATTAAAATAGGGAGAACAATCTTAATGGTCAGGAAGCAGCAACCATCACATATATTGTCAATTCCAGAATACTGTCCTCTGTGGAAATGATATTCTGAAATAGAAATCTTTATTCCATTGTGGTTACTCTACTAATTTGAATAACTTAATTCCTGAAATATATATCTGTTATGGTCCTGAAATATCTATCTGTTATGGCAAAGTCTGTATTCAGGTATGTTTATTTCCCTCTTTTTTTTTTTATTCTTCTTTAGGTCCAGCCATAGAGTTTATTTGTCCATTTGAAATATTTAACTCCCTCTTCTCTCAGAAGATTTATTTATTTATAAATCTTAAAGTCCCAAACCTCAGGAACTTTAGGGCATTTAGTAAGGACAGGGGAGGAAGGAAAGAGAAATATAAAATGGGAAAATGAGGGAATACCACCACTGTCCTTTCAAAATCAGACATAAATTTACATTCTAGGGTCTTAACTTTATCAGACTAATAGATTTATATTTAAACAGGCGTTTAGCAGAGCAGAAATGTTTCTCCTGTCTAATATATTTATAACCTTGGAGAACTTTCATTCTTTTTCTTTCTCTTGACCTTTTATTAGAACACACTTTTAAACTGTGAAGTGGTGAATGTCGTAGAGCTTTGCTGGAGGCACATGAAGCTCATTCAAAGCACAAATGTTACTGTATAAAGTTCACAAACTTTCATTTATTTGCCACCCAGAGAAGAAAGGTTAAATTTTTTTTTTTTAAGGTGGTACTTGGACAGTGGCAAGTTGAAAGCCTGCTAAATGTAAGCGGCTCTTGAAAACCATGGTTTGGTTGTGAATGAATATCAAACCCGTTGAGAAATGAAAACATTAAATTTCCATGCCTCCAAAACGTAATGATTGAATGATTCATTTTGGCCTTTTCTGTAGAGAAAAACTAAGATGTTGTTTGGCTGTGTCTGCTGGAAAGGAGGATAGGATCAGTGTTTTCACAAGATTGAAGTAGTATAAGTACCTGATGAAAAATGCTTTTTTTTCCCACTTTGAACTCTCTCTAGTTGGGTGTCAGGGACTGAATGCTTGCTACCTGTGGAAGAGCTTTAGATGCACTTCTGGAGCATAGCTGCTTTGCTTCGTTTCACCCAAAAGAAACCCAGGTCACGCACTCAAGGCATGCTCAATGTGGGACCTGGTGTGTATAAGGATGGAGTGGATGAGGGCGAGACCGTCGTGGCCTCGGCTGAAATGCTCCCATTATGTTCCTGGTGAGTCTCTGTTTTGAAAACCTTGAATTGCTTTTTGCTGTTTGCCATCTGGAGGTGTTTGGCTTTAAATTCTATTTTTATCTGAATCACAAGAAAGAATAGGTGTTTAGATTATTGTTCTTCAGTGTTCAGACTTCTGATCAGCCAAATCAATAATACTTTTGAATCTCTGTATCCATGCTAGTAAACAATTGCACCTTTCTTAGGGGTATGTCTGCTGTGTTTTAGATGACAAACAATTTCCATTGCTACTGGCCACCTTTTTTTTATAGTTTTGCACTATGCTTGCAATTCCTGATCAGAGGGCTCTGTAGGCTATGAGTCCCTGTCTCCCTCATAGCCCCTTCCAGAGTGCGGGAGGGGGCTCTGCCTGTAATTAGTGCCTGCTGGAGTGGATTTGCAGGTGATCAGAAATGGTTTCCCATATAGAAGCCATAAAGCAGTGTAGAGCCCTCTTTGAAACTAGTATTCACCCTTGCCAAAAACACCGAACCACCATGTCTTTTAGTGTGTGACACTCGAAATTTCTCCTTCCCATTTTATTCTCAAGATTTTTTCGTGTATAGAATACACAGCACTCAGTCTGCCAGGGAGAACCACAGAGTGTTTTTGTACTGCTTGTTTCTTTCCATCCTTGCAGTCTTTTTGTGTTTTTCCCATGCAGATCCTGATTGTGACTGTGTCTGTTACCTGTGAACTTTCATTTTGGAGGTGAACTTAGCAACGACTGAAAGTACAGTTTGTAGCTCAGCTACTAGAATTATTTCTGAGGATCAGTGTTTGGGTTACATCAGCTTTTTAGTAATTTTACTTCATGCAGATGCTGTGGAAATAACTGTATTCTCCTATTTCTTCTTCTGGCCAAGCCTACAGGACAGTCAGTTGTCTTGACTGCCGTCTAGCAGTTTCAGCTTGGAGAGTGTCAGTATTCCTCCAACAGTGTCTGTTTTCTGTATATCAAGCGGTCATTTTGTTTGAACAATTGGGCTTATTTGATTTATAGATGCAGTAGTTGCTGTGATGAGTTCATGAAATATGCATATGGTGGACTAGAGAAAACTATCAAGACTCATGCATTTTGCATGGGGCTTGCTCATGTTTTTCTTTTCTCACAGGTGTCCTCCCTCCTGGATAACATGGCTTAGTGCATAAAAGTCTTATATTTTCAATAAAAGTAAGGGGAAAAGGCTTTTCAGGAGCCTTGTTGTTGAAAAGCTTATTTGCATTTTTAAATGTGGGTATTAAGCCAGAATTATTCTGAAACTTTCAAGCTCCAAAACCATCAGAAAAAAGTCCTCCAAACTGGAAATGAGGGTTGCAGAAGATGGCTCTGTTTTACTGCTTGAGGTTTTTCAGTGCAGTTCAAAACACCAGTGGGCAGCATCCCAAGCCAGAGTCAAGAAACAGAAAATTCAGCAGTGCATCTTTCATGCTTTACATAAAGCCCTGGGCAGCCCTCTGACTGGAGCTGCATCTGGCAAGAGATGCCACACTGTTCAGCTGGCTCCTCCTCGTGCATTGGCTGTCCTTCAGCTTCCCTTCTTAGGCTTTGAGGTTTCTCCTACTCTTTTGTCCAACAGTGGGAAGGAAAAATTAGGGAGCTCTCCCATGCTCTGGTGCCCCAAGGATGGGGTCACCGTCTCCTGCTGCAGTGCTTCACCCACCAAACGCTATGATCCAGATGTCAAACACTGGAAGAATTTGGAGATGTACAGAACAAGTACGGTTCTGTGGCATAAAAAGGAAGAATATGGGTGCCCCACACATTGTATTTGTGCTATATTTAGCATTTCTGGAAGAAGGAAACGTCGGGGGAGTCAGTGCCTTTTGAGGAACAACTGGAAATAACAGAAGGCTAAGCTAGCCTTTAAATGTTTATTTCCAGGCACAATGCAATGAAATGTCACGTTGCATCCAAACTCAGAGAAAGCTGGATTCTCCTCTTGTGCCTCTTGCATATCTGCACCCAAAAGCTTGCAGTGAAGAGAGTTTTTGTCCAAATGACGTTGCTTTGATATTGACGTAAAAATTCCCCTCAAAATGATTATGTTCAGAATTACTGTGTGATGGCCACATATCACAATGTCAGAAGCCAGCAGAAAACCTTGAGAGAGACAATGCAATGATTTGCTACTTAATTTCTTTGGCAAATGCTGGCTAATTTGATCTATTTATTGTGTGTGCTTCTAATTTACTCCTCATACCAATGCATAGGAGCTGATGCTGTGGGTTTAGGTAACATTGTTCCAAGAAAACCACAGCATTTCTTCCAGCAAAATCAGTTGGTTTTTTAGTTTTTTTCCCCTTTTCCCTTATCTTACTGTTAGCAGAAAGAAAGAAAGTAAAAAAGAGGTTGAAATATTTTAAAGGAAATTTCTGGTGGAGTTTTGTTGAGGGGTTAATTACAGTGTTTTTCAAAACATTTTAGATATTAATTCAGATTAAATGTGGACTGGAAAATGAAAGCAAGTCAAAAAAGGAGATTAAAACTGAGTTCAATTTTGATGCATTACTTTATCTTGAGGAAAGGCCATAACTTATCCCAAATCTTAAATTAAAAAAAAAAATCTCCTTGCTTCATCTCTACGGTGATTAATTTTTGTTTCTTTGTTTCTTGCAGGTTTTAAAACTACATTGCTGTAGGAGATTTGAAATTTGAATACCACAGTGTATGTACTTCTGTTGAGCAACAGTTGACATTTTAGAATCCATGTCTTTTTATCATATGAAATATAGAGGTTCAGGCAAAATTATGGAGTCCGTAGAGCTCTGTAGTGTGGGGAGAACTGTTAGATTCATATTTGTGCTTTTTGATTTTTGTCTAGCTTTAAGAAATGTAGTAGTCTTGTATGTTCAGCTGAAACATGTGCTTACTTCTCTGGACTACGTACAAACCTCAAAAATTTTCAAATGCATTTGCACCCACACCGATTGACAAAGCAAAGAAATATTTACGCTAATGAAGTAGAAAAGTGACAGACCCTGCAGTATATTGACATACTGTTCAGGATAAAGATCTGATTTTAATATCTCTTGCTTGCTGCAGGTACACAATGACCTCTTTGTTTATCTGTGTGTTCATCTGTAAAATAGGGATAGCAATACTTTCTAATAGTTAAACTTGTGTTGGATTGACCCTGGATGGACACCAGGTGCCCACCAAAGCTGTTCTATCACTCCCCTCCTAAACTGGACAGGGAAGAGAAAATATAATAAAAGGCTCATGGGTTGAGATAAGGACAGGGAGAGAGCACTCAGCATGGGCAAAAAACAGACTTGGCTTGGGGAAATTGATTTGATTTTTAATAAATTAAACTAAAGTAGAATAATAAGGAATAAAGCCAAATCTTAAAAAACCTTCTCCCCACCCCTCTCTTCTTCCTGAACTTCACTTCCTATGTTCTCTACCTCCTCCACCTGAGCAGTGCAGGGGCACATGGAATGGGGGTTGCGGTCAGTTCGTCACACGCTGTCTCTGCTGCTCCTTCCTCCTCTGGGGAAGGACTCCTCACACTCTTCCCCTGCTCCATCGTGGGGTCCCTCCCACATGAGACAGTCCTCCAGGAACTTCTCCAACATGGGGCCTTCCCACAAGCTGCAATTCTTCATGAACTGCTCCAGAGTGGGCCCTTTCCACAGGGCGCAGTCCTTCAGGAACACACTGCTCCAGCGTGGGTCCCCTGTGGGGTCACAACTTCTGCCAGCAAACCTGCTGCAGTGTGGGCTCCTCTCTCCACAGGTCCTGCCAGGATACTGCTCCAGCGCCGGCTTCCCATGAGGTCACAGCTTCCTTCAGACATCCTCCTGCTCTGGTGTGGGGACCTCCATGGGCTGCAGGTGGATATCTGCTCCACCATTAACCTCCATGGGCTGCAGGGGGACAGCCTGCCTCACCATGGTCTTCACCAGGGGCTGCAGGGTCATCTCTGCTCCAGTGCCTAGAACACCGGCTTCCCTCCTCCTTCCCTGACCTTGGTGTCTGCAGAGTTGTTCCTCTCACATATTCACTCATCTCTCCAGCTGCAGTTGTGCAGTTTTTTTGTTCCTCCTTCTTAAATATGTTACCCCAGAGGCACCACCACTGTCGCTGAGGGGCTGGGCCTTGGCCAGTGGTAGGTCCGTCTTGGATCCAGCTGGCACTGGCCCTGTTGGACATAGGGAAAGCTTCTAGCAGCTTCATGCAGAAGCCACCCTTGTAGCCGCGCCTGCTACCAAAACCTTGCAATGCAAACCCAACACAAACTGCCTTCAGACCTGCAAAAGGGAACTTGCGAAGTAAAAGCTTGGTGCATTTATTGCGACAGCTTGGGCTGCAGCATAGCAGTCAGCATGGCTGAGATGAGGAGAGCAGAGATTTTAATTTGCTTTTGTGTGTAAGCTATGATGCTGGTAAATGTTGTTCTGAAGCTACTGTATTGGTATTTGGAGGAGTATTGGACTCTGAAGGAAGCTTTTGGCTATTATTAACTTGCTAGGAAAGATTTAACACTAAATTGAGAACAATCCTGATTATTTTTTCAAACATCAATGAATGAGACCCTTATCAACTTTGTTTTGTCTGTCTTCAGAGTGGACTCTATAGCAGATACTTGCCTTTTATCTCCCTTCCCCATTTTCTGAGCATTTTTGAAGTGCAGATGTTGGTAGGTTTCTGGCTCATGTTAATCTATGGTTATTTCAAAAGTTGACTTATTAAAAGCAAAACAATCCTCTTGTGCATTATTGGTTTTAATATTTTTTCTCTGGCACCTTCCCAAAACAATAGACTTCAAGGACACATCAGGTACTTTCTGTTTATGGGAATATACTTCACTTTTTCAATCAGACATTGTTTTGTTAGGTTTTTGTTGCTCAGCAAATTGCTGTCTGCGAAACACAAAATGGATTATTTGGTAATTAAAATATTTCAAGTTTATGAGAGTTTGAAATCAATAAAATATTATTTCAGTAGAATGGAGGTATATGTCTGTTAGTATGGGATCCTGTAAGTTATGGAGGAATAGAAGTAAAGCTAATAGGTGCTTTCCATCTCCCTTGGGATTGTTATCTACTGGATGGTATGTTTCCTACCAAGATTTTCTTTTTCTCCATCTAATTTAAATATCCCAAGGGATGGGCCTTTTAATGTAATTAAAAAAAAAAAAGTCTCTCTGGTGAAATCATTTAGTATTACAGTTATGGTTTGTAACACACCTTAGCATCTGAAATGCAAAGCAGCGTAACACTTCTTAGTACTGAGACTCATGGAAAGCCCAGAATCCCTGGCCAAAGGGGTTTTTTTTTTTCCTTAAAGGTTTTTTTTTTAATTCTTTTCAAGGGATCTCAATAGCAGAGTCAAGAAAAAAGAATATAAAAATGTCTTAGTGCTCTGAGATAACCTATTCTGAAAGAAAAATGAGGAGAAAAAATCCTTTCTTTATATATTTTTGTTACCATAGTAATTCTTGTTGTACATTTTATATAAATGTCACCTGCCAGAAACATGGGAACTTCTACTTTGAAGTGAAAAATACTTTCAGGTGTATAATTTTGTCAACAGTAATGTTAGCATTTATCTTGGCCAAGTCTTTGCAACTGATAAATATTGTTCTGTTTCTAGTTTTTCAATTTCCCCTACTGCCATTTTTAAACCAATATCCTGTAAATGTCAGTATTGTTAATTTTACATCTTGGAAAGGTGAAAGGTTAAAGAGTTATATATTGGGATGCAGAAACATAATAGAAATAAATTGAAGTTTAATGAGACTTTGAGTAGAGTGTTTTTAAGACTTTTTAGGTGCGGGTTATGTGTATGCTCTTTATTGCACTGCAGCATTTGTGCCCACAAAAACCTTCCTGTTACATAATTTCCTGGTTTTGATTATTTTAATAAGGAAATATGTCTGTAAAACCACGAAAACTGGCAATCAATTGAAACAGCATTTTAAAATTATGTTTAAAGCTGGTAGAAAAATCATAAATAAGAAATAAACTAATTTGAAAATTACACTGGGATTATAAAACTCATTATGGTGCATTAGCAGGTAAGCACTGAGAAAAATGGTAGTTTTATTATACCTATTAGAAAAGTAGTCTGAAGGCAGGGCAAAAAGTCTACAGGGAAAGAATTCCAGGATAATTTGAGGGGAATGGTATTGATGACTAAAACTGACTATATTTGCATATCAGTCACATGCTTTGACACATATCACTAGGTTAAGCAGAAGTTTTCTTTCCTTGGTTAAGAATAAAACTTCTTCTCATCTCTTTAATGTCTCCTTCCTTCCTGTCCTTCTAGTGTGACGTGACCTTACCCATGGATTAAGGCTTCATATGAAAGCTGTGCAGAGGTTGAATGTGAACATTTCTTGAAGGTGAAGTAGACAAACGCCCCTAGTAAAAATCTGTTAAATTACAATTTGTAATGTCACTGTTGTTTTGGAAATGCAGTTGTGATGGGAAAAAAAAAAAAAGCTACTTTGCTTCTTGGAGAAGCTCCTAACTTTCACTAAAATAATTTCTGTTGGTCTTTGGTGCTAAAAATGGGGCAAAGATCAATTGATTATCACAGCATAAAAATGTGAACTACAAAGATTTAAGATTTAATGCAGCATAAAATTAGCAATTTGAAGAATTTTTTGAAGTACTTTGCCCTAAATAGAACCCTGTGGAGAGATTTAAACTTCCAGGTCCCCAAGTAGATGTTGCAAATACTGAAGGGCAGGGTGACTAATGAACAAAAAGAAATAACGCAGAATTAATGTGATTGCTGGTTAGGTATTAGTATGACAGTATTTACAGAGCCTGTCAGGAGAAAGGTTGATTAAAATTTGTGTTACTGTATCTGAAAAGAAAACCAAAGAAAGTTAGTGTCAGTACCTAGGTCAGAGAGCTGCTGCAATAAATGTACGAAGTATGAATGTTTAGCCAGAGGTTTAATCCTCAGTGCAAAACATTCAACACCTGAAATAGGTGTCTGCTACTGATTTTCTCCATATTTTGGAATTTCTGCCAAGATATTTTCCTCAAAGTGTATTGTGCATTTTACTCAATATCTGCAAAAACAAAACACGAGACTCTGCAAAATGTTGTGTTGCTCCTCGTAACACTGTGTAGGTTTTTTACTCATTAACTGTTCCCCGCTTTATTTTATGGTTAAGGATTGATTTATTTAGGATATACTGCTTTGATGCTTTCACAGAAATAAAACTTTGTTAGACCAACTTCTCTTTAGTTCTAGTACCATAATTGAGGTTTAGGATGAAACCCTGTAGTTCTGGGAAGTGGGGGGTGGAGGATTTTTAACCTAAATAATTTTGGTGATTTAGTTTGCCACAGGTCTATGGCATGTTGAAAAGGGAGTGAATCAGTGAAATAATAAGAAATAACTGGATGCCATACAGGTGTTCTGCTCTAAGGGTTATATAGCTACCTGTTTTCTATCCTTATGTATTATTCCTTCAAATCACGTGTGTAGTTCTTTGGGAGCTCGCTGCTCCTACCTGAAAAAGCAGAGTCTGTCCTTCCTGATATTCCCACCCTTGGAAGAATCCCTTCAGCCAAACTGCCTTCTGAAATGCTCTTGTACCCTTTCAGCTCTGTGTTAATTATGTCCTTAATATAATGTTGCTGCTACTTCAGCAGTAGCTGATGGGCATTTCCAGAGACCTGTCCCTCCCTTTCTTCTCCTGTGGCTAATGAGCCCAAGGCAGTGAAACCCAGCACAGCTAAAATCTGATGCTTCCTATCAGCCTGCCTAGCTGGTTCCCTGATTAATAGTTATGAACAGCAGGTGACTGCAGCTATTTTTCCTTGGTGGTTTTTTTATTTATTTATAAATTAGTAGGAATACAAATTCTTTACAGTATTTTTCTAGGGCTACAGGCTGCAATGATCCTACCAAGAATAACATAAAAATTGAAAAAGTTTGGAATCGGGATTCTTGTGTTAAAATTTTCTAAGGATCCTGTACCTATCCCCCTATTGAGGAATCCATTTTCACATGGGAGAATAATACTCATTTCATATCTAAGATTATCAAAACATTTTCTTCCTTCTTTTGTATTCTGAACCCATGTATCAGAAACGTGATCCAGGGAAAAAATGTTAATTCATTTTAATACTGCAAAAATGCTAGTCTCATTTCTTCTTCCTCTCTCTGTTTCAGATTTAATTC